>NC_133487.1:12439489-13039489 GCF_025370935.1 Choristoneura fumiferana | reverse complement strand
CGTTTAATAACGGGAGGTGTGGCGTTGCACTTCATCAATGATGCTAACTGTCAAGGAATAACATTTTAAATGAAATACGAATAGAGAATGATTTTTAACGGACGCTTTGTTTGGTTCGCGCACAAGTTTCACGGTGTATTCGGAGCGGTGGTTTGGAAACTCTGCAGCTGTCAACCATATCTCGGACCGCGGCAGACAGCCTTTGTCCTCGTATAGATACGACTTCATATAAATGCAGTTTATATGGATTCTTCAAAAAAATAATAGCCTCTCAAGAATCCGAAGTGCAACAAAAAAATCTATTGTCACATTTCACACAATATAGTGTTGGTCGTATCGCTGGCACATTAAAAAGTATTCATGCGGTACTTTTATAAGGTCCCATGTTTGTGTCGAATGGCAAGGATCTTGACACTTGGATATTTGTCATTTCTCGCCATCCCACGAATGCGCTGCGATTCAAAAATTCCTATTACACTTCTGGCTTATTCTGAGGCATTCAAGTCATTCGTTTTGTAAAACAACAAAGTTCGAAACGGTTTCATCCATTGGTCACAATTAAAGAAGCGTAAAAACAATTGCGAAAGTGGTAATGAACTGCTGGTAATGACTGCGCTTGGGCAGTCACGGTCAGCGTTGGAGGCATTCTTGTTATGGTCGATAGTACAAGGAAATGGAATCTCGGTTGCTACTATACACCGTGACGGGCCATCGCATTGTCTCAATCAAACGGCAATGAGCATCGAGTACAATGACCGCACTTGCTAAATGATGGGTGACTGAACGCGTAGTCTTATTAGTATGCCTTGCATGGATAGATGACATCGTTTACTGGCGATACAAGCGCAGTTGACGATGCAATACGCCGATAGTAAATTCCGTCCAATTTAGAGTCTGATTTAAGAAAGTTAACAAGCCACTTTATATGATCAACTGCTGCGTCAGTCTCAGTCTTTCTGTCATTTCATTTTAAAATCTTCTACTACAACTATTAATTTGTTAATGTCTCTTTATAACAGAACTGCCATAACTGAATATTTGATAGCAAATGTGAAAATAGACAATAAATATGAAAAAAATAACATGCTCTTAGCATCTTTGTTATAATTTTCACTGTTTTTTTTGCATTAAGTAAGTACTTAAGTAAAGTTTTCTCATTTAATATTATGTGGTTTAGTCGGAGAACCGAATCAAGTGCCAGGGAAGAACTTTTTCAACAACAATTTCAGGATAATTTCATCGGCATCTGATTAGAATGTCAAAATTCTATTTGCAAACAAAAAGTTCCACTCTGATACTCAATTCAGTTTTTTCAACTGTACGTCATTACTTTTAAATTAGTATATTATATTCTCAGATTATAAAAATATCCTACCGGTACCTACATGATTAAAATGTACCCAAATGCGAGAAATTTATCACTATCGTTAGAACTACTTCAGATCCACCAAAATACTTTACGGCCCAAAAACGCACAGAGGAAACTCGTCGTTACTAATAAATCTGTCATATTACTTGTTAACAGAACGCTTTGAATTCAGACGATCAAAGCTTCCCTATAGGATGGAATCTCTGCACCAACTAATTGCTTTACCTACACGAGCACAAGATGTCTAAATATGTCGAGTTATATTCGTTACACCTACTGAGTTATACTTCGCGCTATATGACTAATTTGGCATTCAAAATGGATCATCACGTTCACAAGTTGAGTAAATACTGGATGCGAATTATGGGCAATAAAATGTCCGAGTTCGTTTTTGTAAATACATATAATCTTTGGGAGCCGTAAAAGGTCTACGAATAACGCATCATGTTCATACTCGTAAAAGATCGTTCTTTGTTGCATTTGCACAGTAAAGCTTCTACATATACCAATGCTTAAGACATTGTAGTACTTACTTTTGAGTAATACTTTACTCAAAACATAGTGTATATAAAAACAGATAATTAAGATGAAAGATGCAATCAAGGTAACAATTAAAAACGTTGAAAAATAAGAAGAAAATAATTATTCTAAAAGTGAATCAGAATTTGTAAATCAAATTCCAGCGAAATCACAAAAGAGATTAAGCTACTTAAAATATTAAAAACAACTAGACAAATTATAGACTAGACAAGACTAGACTTCTTAGAAATATTGTTAACTACATGCATAGATAAAACCTTAGTGAGATCCATAAAAATACTTGAAAAATCTGTTCCAGCCACATTTTTGCATACCATAAATACTATTAAAGCTAACTAGCTGGTTTGAGGTGGTGTGGGACAGTACGGCCGGGTAAATCTTCACGTGTCCATCTGACTGCGTGCACCGGCTCACATGACTGGGTGGTTGAGAGTGAGAGCATGGTGATAATCGCTTCTGTAAGTGCTGAGATTGAAGAGCTTTAATTCTTTTAGAGGTCAACAAGGCTACTTGCAGTAGTTGCAGTATTCAAATAATTTGCCAGCCAGCATTTGACAAAAAAAAACGATTATTTCAGATCACAACCTGTTTCTTCACAACCTGTTTCTTGGTAAAAACTTCAAAAATGATAAATAGTTATTATTACTGATAAAATTAATTAATTAAAATGTCAACTAAAAATTACATTAAAATTAAAATTTTAAAATATTTAGCCTTAACTTGGCAGCGCATTTAATAAGATACATAATTGAAGATCATCTTTATTGTATTTTTTTAAAGTTATTTTTGTTAGCTTTACAAGAATCCAACTATAATAGGCTTGAATTGAATACACTTGACTTAACTTGCCAAGTTTAGGGTATAAAGGCAATTACCTATACTAAATTATAATAAAAATTGGGCAATAAAAAATAAAGTAAGTATTAAAATTTAAATAAAAAAATAAATATTGGAATCATTTGGGCACGCCTGCCTGAATGAAAACGAGAAGCTGTACATACACCGGTATTATAGAAACCGCAGCTGCTCAAGACGCTTGCAATTATTATTTAGACATTGATAATTCCCCAAAATATTAGTAGTATATTTTGTCATCGATAATTCCCCAAAATTCAAAGGTATATTTACTAACTAAAATGTACTTAAGTAAAAAAAAAATATTTGAATCTAATCTCAAGACGATAAAGTAGCTAACAAAATGTTTTAAGTTAGATTTCACGATAGTGAAAGCCTTCTTCGGCACATTGTTTGTTTTTAAAGGAACAACGAATGTTATGACCTGGACAGAATTTATTTTGAGTTCCCCTTTCCCTAAAATGTTAATTTAACTGATTAAGATAACGGGATTTATATTCATTGATCTCGTTTTATTCGATTTAGAGATAAGAGTGAATCGAGGTGACTGCTACTGCTGTTTGAAAGTGTCGGAGGACATTTAAAAATAAAGGACAGGATTTAAAAACGATCCTATTAATATATTTGAGGGTTTACTAATGTTTCGGCTAATAACGTTTGGCAACCTTGTTTCATTTCACAACTTTTCATTTCCCAACTAACTGTTTAATATTTCTAAAACTGTAAATATTACAGGATTTTAATAAAACTAATGTAACCTAACCTAAAGGGCTACACGATGGCCCAAAAATAAATCCAGAAATATTTACAATTTTAGAGTTTGCGAAATGAAAAGTTACGAAATGAAACAGGATGCCAAACGTTACGTTACGAAAAGGCAGTACCCGATATTTAATACCTAATAATATTATTATGTTCTGGAATTTGTACGTTGCTGTTATAATATAAACTCTTATTCAAGAAAACAACCAGTATTTAGGTAATATAGGAACGGCACTAGTCATTAGGTAATCTCACAATAGGCCAGATTCCGTATTTTCTAACGCGCTGAAGTTCACGATCGTATTTACCATCACTTTCTACCCTCGTCTTATCCCGTATGACATAAAGAAGAGACGAAAACGATTGTGATTAAAAATTTTAAATGTGTTAGACAATAAGGTTTTAGTCAAAATTTAAATGGCTTGACTGTTATGAGATTTCAATGTTTTTCTGAACAAATGAAGTCAATAGAGACTTAGTAGGTTTTGACTGTATGTTCTTGTTGTGATCATACTTATCGCTATGCCATTATTAACCGCTCTTACTCTCGCACCCAGCGCTTACCCTTCCCATAACTTCACACGCGATCCGGCCACAGTGGCGGCACCGGGTCAATCCACTTTGTTTTTGCAGCGCCCATAAAAACAAATTACGCTTCATTTATCGATCGCAATAACCTCATGCGACTAAGCTAATAAAGGCAGCACGCAAGCTCGTCTGCCTGCACAGATAACTATGGAGAGACGGGTGAATAAATATGGGACAATGCTGATCTGGAGCCAATTCAGCTATTGGGATTCTTGAAAACGTGAGTAGGTTAGAAACCGGCCAAGAGCGTGTCGGACACGCCCGAAATAGGGTTCCGTAGCCATTACGAAAAAAATAAGTATTTTTTTTAAGGATTTCGTATTTTATACGGAATCTTCCAAGTTTAGGTATATTTTATACCTTAGGCTGCTATTTACTCTTAAACTACTAATATTTCTCAAAAAAAAGTTATCTTCGTTGGCCGTTATAGTTTTCCTGGAAAGTTTGATGTACTTACTACCGCCCTGAATTTTTTTTTCAAATTTTTCTACCCACCGGTTTATATTTTAGAAGGGGGGGGGGACACTCGATTTTTGAATGGTTTTAAAGACCTATCCAACGATACCCCACACTATAGGGTTGGATGAGAAAAAAAAAATCAGCCCCACTTTACGTCTATGGGTTTACGTCAATTTTTTATTGTACCATTTTGTCGGCATTGTTTACATATATATCCGTGGAAAATAACAGCTTTCTAGCATTGATAGTCCCTGAGCAAAGCTGTTGACGGACAGACACAAAGACAGACAGACAGACATGGCGAAACTATAAGGGTTCCGTTTTTGCAGGGGTATGACACCCCGATTGACTGATTTTCCTAAAAGTCCTTTTGTAAGACTATTTTAGGGTGTGTTAGTGAGCCAGATTCAAAATTAAAGACCCAAACAAATTCCTCAGTGGTTAGATTCTGATCGCGGGTCGTATTGGGATGCGGCCCGCGGGCCGTATATCTTTGACATCTCTGGGTTAGAATACCTATAATTGTTCCAATCGTTTATTTTACTTTTGACAGCTCGAGTACTTATTAAAATAGTGATGCCCTGATGAGTTACCGATTGAATTTCTTTTAACAATCGATTTTATTCATGAAGAAGTTTTAATCGATTTCACACATTCATATTTTATTTTTGCATTTCATATTTCATTTTTTTTCAACATTTTACATTGTTTTATAAACATTCACAGGTGTTTAAGTTACTTTATCTTATATATTAAAATAAACCATTTATGTTAAGTTAATAATGTTTATCACTTCCGACGGTGATTTTAGTATTTTTGACAATTATGAAGCGGTAACACTGGACGCGGCAGCGACGCCAGTTTGTTATCACTCACAACGAGACGCCCATATAATTAAAAATAGTATAACAGTGCCTATTTTAATTGTTTTTACTTTTTAATCCCTAAAGGCATATTAATGTATTTATTACTTTTAAATGATTTTGATATAAAATATAATCACAATAATTTAAAATGTATGTTTTATTTATAAAATCGATTTACTTCAAAACGGTTTTTATAGTTTATGGTCATTCATTATGAATGGCACATTACTAAGTGGGAGGTGACCGTCCATAAAGTACCTACGGCATTCTCTGTAGTACATTGTACCGAAAATTATTGTAAAACTTCACGTGCGTGATCTGTCAAAAGTGAAATAAACGATTGGAACGACTATAAGTCTAAAATCGAGTAAAAAAAGGCTGAGCTAGAAAGTGATACTGAATTTCGTTTATTTTTATATCACACACTAGTCGCGAAATTTGGATGATATTGAAAAAAAAAACCCTAAACGTTGAGGTGAGAGTTTAAATTGTGGTTATCCCAGGTGTGCCGTTAATAATGAATGTAAATCACAAAAGTATAAAACATTAATCTGAAATATTGTTTTCAATGTTTCAAAAAATTACATTCGTTAAGCACCGGATGCTCATCATTGAAACTAACTGCCACTAATTCTGCCACACAGAAACAGTACCTACTTTTGCACTAACGTGTTCTGATTAATCTATGTATGTCGATAAAGTGTCCTAGGTAAAATGACATCAACGGTTGAATGGAGAAATTGACTAAGCGACATTTTTGAGAAAATTCTGATACAATAGCTCAAACGACGGAGAAAAAATCACTGATTCCGAACATGATATCTCAATATCTTAAAAAAATGTCGCTTAGTCAATTTCTCCTTTCAACCGTCGACATGACAAAGATAAAGCGCCTCAGAGTTCATGAGTGGAGATCCATGACGTCATTTCTAAGTATTAAGCTTAGGTGTGATATCACACTTAACTGTAACTATAATAATAGCTATAATATTTATCTATAATATAATTGCCGGATTAATTGTTATTTTTTCATTAATATGGCTTGTTTTGGGCAAATCCTCTTAGCTTCTAGGTTGAAAACGCATCTACGGTCACACTTGCTTGTTTATTTCCTTTTCCTTCAAAACATAAATTTCAGCAAACATTTCCGAATATTTCAACCGTTTCTGATGTTGAGCATGTTTTTGTCATTCACTAGATTTTAGAAAATATGAACATGTCGAGCTCGCACGGTGCCCGACGTAGATGACCGCATTTAAATGTGCATACAAAATATCGATGCGACACAATACGAATAGTGGCCTATTGCAAACAACCCACACCATACATTTAGAGTTAACGACGTTCAAACAAAACCAAACCTTATCCTCCATAGAACAAGTAACCTCTTATTCAAAAGTGTACTGCTCCAGAAACATTTCAAAATTTGTTCTCACGTACAAAGCTGGACAATAACGCTGATATGTACTTGAATGCAAAACAGTTTACATGTCATGCCATTTTAACATGGATACTTTATAGGAAGTGCTACCTTCACGTCGCTTTCTTAGATAGTTAATAAACAGTATTTATCAGCCCGTAGATGCGAAGTGGAACCTAATTACTATACGTGGATAAGCATGCAGAAGATGCCTATAGATATACTTTCTAACATGGTTATTCATTCCAGCATTTATGTAGGGAAGCATACTTGTAATTTAAGTGCATGTTTCCTGTCCGAGTGCCTAATATTTGAGTATGGCTGTCATTCATACTAAAACGTTTTAAATTTTTAGGCAATATAACTTTCGGTTAGTTCGCTCGCAGTTAAGTATAATATGTTAAGTGTCAAAAAGTGTTTTTGGGAATAAAATTGCCATTACTTTTTCCAGGAAATATATTCCTTTATTTTTAGATATATTTACAACGGTGAACTTGTAATAATAATTCTAAAGCTACTTTTTAATAACGAAAATATTAAAATATAATACAGATAAAACGCCTAATTTATCCGTTTCACCCGCCACATTGTTATTCCGACACGACCTTTCTGACTTCCATTAAAGTGGCTATTAGAGAAACAAACAAGGAACTCCCCGCGATAAAATAATTATCGCTTTTATCCATGCCGAACTTTTGTGAGTCCATCTTCGCTCCCTAAGGCGAAGCCAAACATAATATTAACAAAGAATTTCACGAGAACCTTCGTCCCTTCTCAGACAAAAAAACTAATCTAAAATCGGGCGTTATAGTGACGTCAGCTAAAATTTAAAATGGCCCAGAGCAAAACATTTAACGTTGTTTGTGGAGAACACCGTGACGTTACGGAACTAAAACAAACTACAAACCGCACAACTAATGACGATGTGGAGCACCCTGTTTTTCGAAAATCCACCGACTAAAAAATACCATTACACCTGTATACCGAGGCACCTGCCTAACTGACCGACAGATAAAAATATAAAAAACTTTTCACATACGAAATTTGTATGCTGTCGATGTTAACAATAGATGCATTATTTGTGATATAAATTATTCATGTGAATCTTATTTGTACTAAATTCGAATAACCTTTTCGTAGTACTACGTAGCTTAATGATTTAATTAGGTGGGTATGCAGCCGCAAGCTATCATTAATACTGCGGCCTGGATTCATTGCTATGCATTTGTTTTTAAAATTTACTTGTTTGTAAGGGTTAAATAAATAACTAGGTAGATCATTATTCCTTTATAAGTGGCTGAGAGTTAATTAAGGCACATTCAGCCCGGTGCCCCGAGGTATCATTTGCTATTGTGATGGACCCATTGGCTCCTTCGGGGTTCGTAGCATTGTTGTTCGATTTAATAGCAAAAATGATAAATGTTTCTACAGGGATACCAAAATCGAGCCGGGTTTTTGCTTTTTTTCTTTACTTCCAACAAAATTAACGACTTTTCAATAGTATACTCTCGCTTTGAAGCAATATCTCGAAGAGTTATTTTTAATTGCAAACAGTGCCGCTGCCACATATGGATTGCTGTTGCAACGATTGTTGGTCAGTGTCAAGTAAAATATTGTTAAGAAAACATGACACAAAGCTGCTAATTAAAGTTGAGAGCGTAGAAACAAAAGGTTACGGCTTACATAAAACGTGTTTTAGAACCCCCACGATGCCGCCGCGCCCTTAGTTAAACAAAGAATAGGTAAAATTTAAAAAAAACTCACCCATATAATATCGCGGCGGTGTGAGATCGGCTTTTAAGTTTCTTAAACGTGATTTAACAAAAACGCAACCCTTTTGAAGGGAAGTCATGGTTTAAACGTCTTAAGCCAGCCGCCACACTTTCCATAAACTTAAGTAAGCTCTTAGCGAGGATGATACTGCTACCTCCTCGTTTAATCCTCTTTTAAACGCCGCAACACTCTTTGTTATTCAGCGAGGTGGAGTAATCTCCTACAGGACTTTTATAAACAATTGCTGCAAAGAAATTTGTTTGGATAATAAAACCATACTTTATATTGTAATTTGTGTCAATGACAAAAGAATTAAGATTTGTTTTCAGAAATTAAGACCCATCGCAAATATCAAAGGAAAATTCTTGTCAGCCGGGTGCTTTGGTGGTAATGCCGAGAAATAATGACAAGTTACAAACCTCATGTTTTGTATATCGTTGAAATCTACCAAATTAAAAGGAGGAAGGGTTTAAATGAAGTCGTAATCAGTTATGTCAATCTTAATGAAATTATTAAAATGCGTTATTGTTCAAGCAGAAACTTCCCAGATCTCGCTTTACTTTAAATTACACAATGGGTCGGATCCACATGTCGTTTTTTATCCTTTACAAGTGTATAAAGATTCAACTGTCCGACAAGGAAAGGGTTGGTTTAGTTTTTTCTAAGAACCCTATGAAAACTATCGCTTCATCGTTTTACTATTCAAATCTATTTGCTTTATTTAGCTTATCTAACTATCTGAGACATGTCAACGACATTAACATAACCGCCTTATTCTTAATTATAAGATGCAAATAGAAAAAGATTGAGTTGGCTTCATTAATTTTCTGATTTAATTTTATTAGCAATTCCCATGAATGTGATATAGGTTTCATGTTCCGCCAACTTGCGGGGATATTCTATTGAATCCAACACCGAGACAGATCGCTTTACAACTTTTTTCGTCGCAAGCAAAACGCTGGCTATCGTTGTCCGTTCGAATTTAAAATCAAAGAGCAATCGTTCATTCAAGAGTGTATTGAATAGCAGTTAAGCGCGGGGCGTGGGCCACAATACGGCCGTCGCCGATCTCACCGGGCCCTTGTAGGACGCTCGACATTTTCAGATTACATGCATACGAAAACGTATGTAATATAAATCTTTCCGGTGAGGCATGAACAACTAAACCACTCCCACTCAGCTCGCGGACTCGACTCAAATACGAATATTAAATTCCACTCGTTCGAAGTCTTTATTTAAAATGCGGGAACCAACAATTTTAGCTTGTATTTTCATGCGTCCTGAGCACAGTTTACCGGCGACCCCGACTCTGAGCCGGCGGCATTCGGTTATTTCGTTTGAATGGGTATTAATAATTTTTATTGCAGGTTCATTGCATTGTGCCTTACAGATGAATTCCGTTGGGCTTTTTGCGACGTTCATCAATAAGATTTGGACAGTTGAATGTCTGTCCGTAATTTTAACGACTATATTGATCAGTCATTAACTTATCTTTAATCTGATCGGGGAATCCAAAGGTTTTAATATGTTTATTATGACGTGCAATTATTTTTTACTGGTGTTAAACTTCGAAATATAATATAATTTTGCTTTAACATTATAATTATGTAGGTATCTCTTTACGAGCATTTTTTTTTCTTTTCAGTTTCAAGTTAAAATTTGAGCATTCCTTAGGGACATAGTAAACTTCCCCCATGTGTAATAGTCGTAGTCGTTTATTAATAAACAGTGGGCCGTTCAAAATTCTCCGTACGGGGTATAGATATTTTAATAATAATCAAACAAAGGAAGCCGCTCATCACAAGTGACGCGTCGTATCAAATCGGGCCGACAGTCAAGTTCAAACGATATCGCTCCACAAGCGTTGCACCCTTGAACTCACGGCTCACTGTGGCATCTCCTTTGATTCTTACTTTAATGCATTACCCGGAGGTTTCACCATTATACATAATAATTACCTTTCACATATGTTTTTTTTATTGAATTTTTGTTCGTAAGTGATAAGTAGGTACTATGTCTTTTTGAAAAATAAATTACCTATCAAATGAATTAGTCCATTAAATTTTAGGTTAAGACTAAATAACAGAAATGCGAAAGTTAGCATGACTTTACGTAAGTTTGTTACCTATTTTTTCACTAACACGATAGGATTCATTTGGATAAAATTAGGCACAGGTTTAGTTTATTAACGATATTTTTTATCCCAGAAAACTACATAATCCCCGCGGATTGTGGAAAACTAATTTGTTGTTGATAAAGTTGCGGGCAACTAGCTAATAGAAAACCTTAACTTAAGTACATTTGATAATAATATCTTTATTCCCGACTTTTGGTTGTATGTAGCGAGGTAGGTACCTTATGTAGCAATATGCTTACATAATATACCTATGTATGAGTTCCAATGTTGACGTCGTAACACTATCATTGCAGAGTAAGAACCTACTTCCTGTTTTTAGAATTCCATGTCACAGATAGAAAATGATTCGTATATAATGGTGGAAATTTGATACATTAGCTGGTTATTTTTTTACTATCTAGCAGATTGTATGTGAGTATCATGACCAGTCTTTACTCGTCAAATAAATTTAGCCGCATACTCAAGCCAGTACAACAACTGGTTTCGATGACAGAATCTTAATGAAAACCATGATTAAAAACCTCATAATTTCATTAATTATGTGTTATTTTTTCATGCTTGTTTCGTAAATCAACATAAATTATTGTTAACTACTTTTTTGAAACATGTATTTTTAATGATGTTATTTTGAATTTGCCAAGCCACATAAACCAACTATGTTATGGTCTGACCCACTTGGATAAATTTGTGATTCATGGTGTCTAAAATAACTATAACTTCATTTCGTATAGCACCAGATAAATTGAATACGACCAAGTTAGTGTAGTAACCTAAGAGTTGAAGTACTTGTATTACCTATTGCTTATTCTGTGATTAAGGTTTTTGTCAGTGGATTTAGGTTAAATTGAAGAAAGGATATTGTATTTGAGTCTACAAAAATGCATAGAAGTAAGACACATTATGTAGGATTATAAACAGACTATTGAAAATACTTGTGTTGTTTATTATTCTCATTTAGTGCTAGATTGTTACAGCGTTTGTTAGTAAGTTCCAAGTGTGAAGAGAGTCAGTAAATATGAACTAGATTGACAACAGTGGCAGGACATCGACGATGCTCTGTTTACTATTTGTTGAAAGCCCGAACTCACAGTCTTAGTTTATACAGTAGCACAGGGCATCATACAATAAAGGTTTTTTTGCGCTTAATATTATTCAATGTCATAATATTAAGCGCAAAAATTATGCCTTTAAACAATGTTGTGTTGTCTTTAAATGGAAGCAATATTTATACAAATTTACTCAAAATCGAGTCAACTTTAGGAAGAACTAAGAAAAATTTACAATTTCTTTCTAAATATTAAAACGAAAAGTTTTCGTTCATGTTTTTAACCTTCGGTTAATTGGACATTTGTTCGTCTTTCTCAGTTGCAAATGTAATTTTTCTCTTGTTCGTATGTTTTGTAAGACGCAATTTTTGCTACTGTGAATAAAAAAATTTTTTTTTACTAAACTATTGGTGGTATCCTAACTGGCAATGGCTCGCTCGATGATGTGAGCTTCCGATGAAACTCCTAAAACATTCTAGTTGATGGTCGCTCGATTATACGACGCAACCAATAGCAGTTTCACTGCACTGAGATCGTATCGCTGCATGGCTATCACTGCATCGCGAGCGATGGCTGGTAACGAGAAATACATATGTACATATTCACATATCTTCGATGATACTGCAATGCTAAGTAACTAACAAGGCCAATGCCGCGTAACTTACAAAAAGAAGTAAATTGAGATTTCACGATGCTCTCCTGCAAAATAGTCTTCAGTCAGATATGGGGCATTATCCATTGTAGTTTACGCGGAATTGCAGAAGGTATCATCACATCCACGATATTAGGAATAGATATACATTAGAATACTGCTATCGCCACGACTGTGGCAGATCACTTCGGTGCATTAAACTGAAGAGGCTACCGAGTGTTCTCACGAGCGCCACTCAATTGTTCTACAACCTTTTAACTGCGGGGCAATGGGGCCACGGTGGGGTAAACCTTCTAAGGGGTAGTCGTGGACAATCTATTGGATTTGTTTGTTTGCACTCGGTTTCTCATACAGTAAAACGTTTGGTATATTATGAGACAGAATATACACAAATATTTTTTTAAAGATTCACGAGGGTCATCAAACTAAAACCGGCTAAATGCGTAAATTTCTGCTATAAATAAGTAGGTTAGGTACTCCCACATGGATAGGTAGGTATCCATGGGACAAAAGCAAACAAATTTTGTGTAACGTCCTTTAAATCGTTGTGTTAAAAAAAAAACATGCAAGCTAGAAACCATCATCTGTTGCTGCTGTTCTGCAGCAGGGCACAGGACTACTCACAGAATGAGAGGGCTTGTGCTGTAGTTCTCACGCGGGCCCAGTGATGGGTTGAGTAAAATTATCATTAAATTTCATCCTGATTTTTCACATGAATGCGAATCAAAAATAATCAAAGCAGATTTAAATTATAAAATACGTATATGTATTAAGCATTAAACAATTGGCTTTAAGACACAATTAGGTGCTTACCTTGTTGACATCAAAACCTAGGGTTAACATATATGAAGAAAAATAAAAGTATCTTTTTTAAACCACCGTTCAGGTTGCGTCAAAATTACAAGTATTACAATCCCAACTCAATCAGGTAAAAGCCAATACAAACTCTGTTATGGAGATTGCAACGAGCAAGGCAATAGTCACAATCTTAGAGCAATAAACCAACCGGCGCGGAGGCGTCAGGTGCAACAATTTTTGTAAAGAATATCAGACACTTCCAACTTCAAGAAGCACCTTTCAAGAGGCTGCGTACGTAAACGAATGTCAATACCATGTTAATGCATATTTCAGTCATTTAATTTGCTTGTCGACGTAGGTAACATAACATTCAAATACTCAGTACATAGTCTCATGCAAACGCTGCCACACATATAACGAGTATGACCGCAGGGATGATATTTTTTACGGATTAGGCCCGTCGTCGGCCGCTCTGGTAGGTTTATTGTTCTAAGACTGCACCAGGATGATTGACATGCGGTGTCCTCCCATACGGTGTTGGTGGCCGGTCAAACGAAACGTGATTTTTTTTATCTTTTTCCCTTAGTATGACCACAACCCTTCATTTGCCGGGAATACCTCCACTAATTGCTTTATGTTTAATAATTTTAAACATCAACTGATGAGTAATGAATACGTGGAAAAATCAGGGGAAACATTGTCAGGTAATTTAGCTCGGAGCTTGAAATATGCACGGAATGAATTCTGTTCTAAATTTACAATGAGAGCAAAACGTGAGGCCAGCGCATTGAAGAATGGTTCGCATTTGAGTCCCTGGACTTTGTAATGAGCCCCCGAGACTACGCGAAGATTTGTTTTATCTTTATTGAACTATATTTGTTATCGCCTATTGCGTTTGTCTAGCAATTATAGGCTCAAGTTAATATTATATCGTTTTTGAATTGATAGAGATAAAGAAGGGCAGAGTGGCTTACCAACATGTAGTGTGGAGACGGAAGCGAAGACAATGATGCAAAAGGTTAATGACAAATAAACACACTAATTTATATTGATATACACGAACACTTAACACTGTTATTTTATTATTTTGTATTATATTTGGCACCATGAGACATACAGCAGTTCAGTTTTTTATTACGAGTGACATGACATGACAGATGATGAGATGAGATGTGAGTGACAGTTGGGAACCTAGTAACGCCCATAGACTTCTAACTAGTGCTATACAACCTTAACATGAATCAACTGAGAACCCAAACGTGATCTTTATGACCAGAGATGTGCGAGGAATGTGTTTTTCATGAACCAATAGGAACGCTTCATTTGCCTCGCCTCGTTCCGCTAAGGGTTTCCACCAGAGCTGTGTTGTGCGAGGATAGGTAAATAAAGCGTTTCTATTGGTTCCAGAAAAAATACATCCTCGCACATCTTTAGTGGAAACGCAACCTAACTGAAATTAAAAACTAAGCACCAAAATATTATCTTTATGAGATCTCTATAACAGTAGCTTCTAAGCACCGAAATGTCATCTTTATGAGATCCCCATGAAACTAACTAAGCACCGAAACGTCGTATGTATGTGATCTCTATGAATGAGGGTGACTACTAAGCATCGAAACGTCATCTTTATAAGATCTCTCTAAAACTAACAATCAATTAACTATCAAAACGTAATTTCTTTAATATCTTTGACTCTATGAAAATAAGCAAAAATATGAAACTCTACGAGTATGTTTTCTTTAAAGATAGCGCTTTGGTTTTTTAGTAGATCTTTGCTAAATTAACGAGTATCAACACGAGCCTTTCAAGCATATAATTTTGCTTATTTCATTATAAAAAGGAGTGTTCTAGTGGTGAAACTAGTTCACGAGAAATATGAGCCAAGGTAACTAACAACACGTTCGTCATGCCAAAGTATGTCATTTCATTGTGTTTATGTAGTTGTATATAACTTCAAATATTAAAACAGATATACCGACCATTATGCCTACTCCTATGTCAACTACAGATTTAGTTAATTTCACTCCTATCAGTCAATCATTGTTCAAGTGTGAATAGTGTGTGAGTATGAAAGGTTCCGTACCACCGTACACTTCCTATTATGAATATAGATCAATAGATTTGCAACACGATGTGGATCTTGATTACCTGTAATGAGCTCCAAATATTTTAACTCTACTCGTTCCATGATCACGGGCAGACTAAAAGCTCATTTAAAGTAAACACGGCTTACATTCCATAACAAATATGTTTAACGTTAATAAACCTCAAAATGCAGTGTTAATTTTACTTTAGGTATTTTACAAATTTTTATCTTAATATTTATCGTTGTAACGGCATAGCGAGTAATACATATTTTGTAAAAAATTCTGACCTGTCAGTTTTCAAATGACGCTGCCATGTGACAGCGATATTACCTATACTTGTCGGACGCCGAATGAGCGAAATCATCAGTAGTGCTACTTTTGAACTTTTTCGGTACAGAACCTTAAAAAAAGCTTCAAGTGGATAACTCACCGTCGTTAAAACGTGGTGGATGTCTGTATACACTGTGCTATGGATTAATTAAGGTTCACATTAACGTTAATTATCACGTATCTAATTAAGGGACTTGCTCAAATAATGAACAATGTATGCTAGTAAACTACATTGGCGGACATGTCTAGCTGCGGGGCGATAATGTTTTCAGTAATGAACAAATAATTTGTGAACAATTTTTATTTTACATATACACATGAAACCTATACACATAATTTTCCTTTCTGGCGTCATTTAGGTAAAAATATATAGAAGTTCGATGATATGAGACAATTTAAATAAATAATTATTATAATTTATAACGCCTCTATGATCCTCAAGGATGATTTTTATTTAAATAATAAGCGATACAGAAAACAGAAATTAATAATTAAACTAAAAGTACGTTATTAAAACTACTACTACCTAATATTACTATACTAAATACTAACTTATACATACTTTATATACTATAACTTTACCACTTTAATTGACTTAATCAGATATATTTCTAGGTAGACATAATTTGTCATCGGCACTAGTAATGTAAATGTACCTAATGTGTATTTAATTCAACTAAAAAAGCTCTCGAATCGCCATCGATGTACTTACATGGAAACACAATCAAAGAATTTGAAAGGCGGTATGTTCGGTTAAAGTAAATTCGTATCTTTAGAGACGTCAAACAATTCCCAATCAAATCACGAATTCTTATCCATCGAGTGCACTCAAGCATAGATGTCAATGAGATTTCTTCTATAAACTTTTAAGATTGTTTTTAAAGAATTCTTTCTCTATAGCGTCCGTTAGTTGACACGACTTGCATTTTAAACCGCCATAAAAGTAAAAGTTTAATATTTGAAGATCAGATGCTTAAGATAACGCCGATGCGTTGCGTTCGACGGCACCTGCATCCATTGACTAAAGAGTTTCGAAGTCAAATCTAAACAGTACCACTATCAATTTACGGTGCAATTTTGTTTAAACATTTTTTGTAAACAGCATACTTGATGTGGTAATCTGGTATTCCAATGCTATACTATTGGGGCTGCCTGCATTACACAGCCTGTGATGTGACTATTAAATATCAATATTTTATAGAAAGGGGGCGAGTTATTTTCGATTCTTATCGTTAATATTAACACCTTGTTTGTTTATACAATAACTCAAGATGTGTTTTTTGTTGATAAAGGACTCAGATCCTTGCAGCATCAGCTGCTTTTTATCATAAAAGAGAGCACAAAAAAGAAATCAATCATTTAATAAATGATACTAACATCATTAATAATTATGTATCACATATCATATGTAATATTTTTAAACTAAGCGAAATCAAATCAGTAAGTACTTTTTTTCAAAAGCTATTTACTTCCACGCTCTTATTCTTATAGGTAGAGTCATTCACGATGACGCGTGCCGTGGTTCTTATTACAATACGTATTAATGGCTAATTTTGACAAAATCACGCGTCTTCGAGGGTGGCACTAGGTATACTTGAGTTGAAGTTGCCTTTATAGGAATAAGAAAGGGTATCAGAAAGTAAACATTATCTGCATGCCTGGTATTTTGATAAAAAAAATACTTATACTGAATGCGTTTTGTAAAAAAAACAATTACTTAGATGTGTGAAACCAAAGCAATGTAAATACGTACATAATTATTATGATTATTAATTATTACTTGCTGTTACTTATTCTATCAAAGTATTTCCTTTTAAATGATTAATGAAGATCGTTTGCGGAATATTTATTGTTTTTTTTATTCCAGATTTAATTTTCGTGAAATCTTTTAACATCAACAATGATCAAGCTACGATCTGATACAGTTGGCTTGGCTAACCCCGGGCTAGGTCAAGTCGAGTCATGAATTAGGAGTATTTCAAAACAATGTAAGAAGGATCACGTCTTACACGGTGTATGGAAGTTCACCCGATGTTATTGTTTAGTATAAAAAGTAAAAAAAAGGTATGTTGGATAGTAAAAAGGAAATGGAGGTCAAATGTGATTTTAATAGAAACAAAACTTTAGAACGAAACAAAAGGTTGTCTTGCTTTAAGATCTAAACAGCAGTGGGGTTTGATCTTAACTTGTTTATTTTATTCACTAAATGCCTCGTGTCGGGAATTTGATTTGGTTATAGGTCTAGTAAGCATTTGTTATTTTTCCCACGATATCGCCATAAACTGGTGATTGAAATTTACTAATTAATGCTCATGGGCATTAAATGATTCAGGTATCAGAAGTATCCGTAAAAAGAGAGCAAAATTAACATGGTGGTCAAATAGGCAGGCATTTAATTTAAATGGCGATTCAATTTTATTATTTGTGAATGAGCTACAAATAATAATTATGTCATAAATTTATTGACTATTTATTTTTTTAACGTTTGCTAAGTAGCTCTACTTTTAATTTGGTGGTTTTTATTTAACTCTCTTTTTATAGGGAACGTGTGACGCATCGCATCCTTTGGTCGAACCGGTCATGTCCATCTGTCATTTCGGAATTATTAATGTAAAAAATAAGCTTGGGTTGTTAATAAGTAAAAAACCGATGAGCACCCGCTAGGATGATAGCAGCTTTATCCCTTCTTTGACACAAACCTTAGATCGGATCGCTGCCACCAAAGGGCATAGTTTTTTAAAACGAAATACTTATGTCGTAAAAATTGAAAAGCGGACACTTTTTGTTGTGGCTATTAACTAATAAAATATTTCTGTTATTAAGGACAATTTATCGTTCCGTGTCCATTAAAAGGATATTTTATGTGGATCGTTTGATGTCCGTTTAGCATAAAAATGTTTGTAAGATGTTCCAATTTGATTACGTTGCTTAGATAGGTACTGGTTTCGTTATCCTCGGACATACTTCGTCTATCTTAACTGCCAGATAGCAAGCACGAAAGGCAGAGTAATATTAAGATAAGATGAATGGCTACTGTACGTTTAAAAGTAATTGACAACAAATACACTACTTGGTATGAATTACTTTTTGTTCCCTGTACGCACATCACGTTATATTACATACGTTTTTATATACTTTTTTTGCCGGACTTGCGGTGTTGTATGGCTTACAATGAATGTGTGTACGTACATGCACCGGACACTTGTCTTAGCAATGCAACACCGCAAGTCCGGCAAGAAAACGGTCCGTTGTCTGGTGAAACAACGGATGTCTACAAGCGGCCTAACACTCTTCCTCGCTTCGCTCGTAGTAAAAAAGCATACTTATTCATATTTCATAGTGAAAAAAGTGAAATTTGCTCAAATAACCTGAAAAAATTTATTAAGAGCTATATTTGGTTATTATTTAATTTTGATGTATGAAGTGAAAATGCTATAATGAATATTATGAAGCAGTGTTTCATCGTTGTACTGCAAATGAAGAAGTGATAAAGTCAAATATGGCCATCTAAATGAAAATAAATGAATAAATAAAAGAATACAATGGTACAAGCCATATCAAGGCAAATCTAGAGATGGCATAGCGACTATGCGGATAAACCCGCAGGCAGAGTTAACACGGAACCATAGTCCACAAACAATTTGTCTATCCATTGGGACATTTCGAGTTTATACTGCATTGGTAAGTATTGATATTTCTAGGAATTAAATGCAGGTTACACTCGCACAAAATAAAATGCTAGACTAGAGAGCATAATGTTGGAAAAAGGTGTTATTAGATACTTTATAGAGCAACAGTGAGAAAAAATCTAGCTTCTATTCTTTGTTGCGGTTCTTTGAATGTTTCTTTTTAAATATTTTTTCTCGATTTATCCAAAATATTAATTACCAGGTAATGAAGAGAGCCATTTGTCCAAGTTAACGCAAATTAATAAAAACAAGGTGTAAAGATCGGAGCGTTATACGTGCTCATAAATATCTAAACACCGTTAATGATAATACGTTTATTATAAATCGTGTAAGAGCGCGTTCAGATGTTTTAAACACCCAGACAGCACAGATATTTACGAGGCAACCGTATTTTCGACAAAGTATTTTTTCTGTAGATATTAAAAGTTAGTTTAACCAATTCCTGTGACTAATTCAGAACGAAATAAGAATTTTAATTAAGAGAACTGGTTCATTATGACCGCCCCAATCGTAAAACAATAACGCACGGACGCACATTCGCACTCGGGTTTAAATTTGCTTTGGTTATAAACGCGGCTCCTTTTAGCAACTGTGGTAACGGTTGATTATTCAAAGTTTAAGTAACACCTGTGAAAAGGTTTTTATGTACCGCTTATCGCGAAACAATGTGCTCTAAACTATTATTACAGTAAATTGGTACGCGCCTAATGAAGCTTTAGGTTCTGGTATGTAATACGTAAAGTCAAACCGAAACCGAATCGCCTGCCAGCGTGGAACTTTTTTACAACAAGGTTGTTGTTGTTTTTTTAGAAAAATATGGCTCTGTCCATTGGAGGACAATTTTGCCAGTGTCTAGTAGGTTTTGCCGAACAACAAGGTAATTTGACTTTAATTTCTTCGGTAGGTAAACATCTTTAAGGAACGTCAAGTTATCAACATGACTTTTTTAACAAAAACCCTGTCGCGAGCTGCAGTTGTTTTCATTGTACGGCGATTTTTTATCACTATCTAAATGTTAATTAATTTGTTATTAAAGTATTGTATCCAATAGAACATTTAAGAGTATTTTGTTTTCTGCACTTCTGGAATAATAATGGACCACTTTTTTACCCGACTGCCTGAAAGAATGATACCGACATTTTAATTTTGGATCTATGTAAAATTTCAAAATATTAACCGTTAAGTCCAGAGACAATAAAGTTTTGCGTGAGTATTCTTCAAATAACGTAAATGAAAACCACGTTGTAAGTTTCGAAAATTTCCATAGGAATTTAGTGAAAAACCGGAATTTGTTTTCGACTGCCAGATCTTAATGGTTTTCGCAAGTAAAGCTGCAGACAAAAACTAGTAAAACATAAATTGATAAGTGGTCTAACTTATTACTCTTGCAACAGTATTCATTTCTAATAATTTTTTGTACGACATGAGGAAAAGAAAATTACCGAATTCAACGATGAAGGGCGCGCTTTCTTACTTAGCCAAGTCAACAAGAAGTTCTACGATGGTTCGAAAGAGGGCGTGGATTTAAAAATTGCGACAAGGGACGACGAGAACAGCTGTAGGCTGGGAAACATATAGGCCGAGGACATTAACTGTTGACTATAGGAAATTCCTATCCACGTGTTAGTTATCATAAAGCAGTTTATTTCTCTATGACAAAGTTCTATAATAAGCATTTTTTACAAGTTTTTAGTTAACTTCAAATCTTGCAAGTTAAGTTTACTTTATTTATTCATTCAATATCATTATTATTACATCATAATTCCATTCCAGTTCATTTTGATTCACTTCCAGAGGTCGACTTGACTTGAAATTTGCTATAGGTATATAAAGATTGGATGACAATTCAAGTGAGTAAAGTCAACAAAAAATACAGCCAGCAAAAAAGCCTGGATTAAAAATATTTTTTATCAAAACTTAATTAATTATTTAAAACTATTTGACTATAAAAACATAACTCTATCTCACCTGATGGTAAGTGCAGATGAGGTTATAAATGTAGCTCATTGGTTCATTTTTTAGCTTTCACTCACTCGGGCCTTAAATTGTTGTTATTCGAAAAAAAACCAACGGAAACGAATTTCAAAAAAGTTCCATATTGAAATTAAGTGTTGAAGCAAGTACTAGACCAGGACATTATGTACAAATTGAGTTTTTTGCCAGTATGCGAAACGATGAGGCTCTCTTACAGCTGTTACCTACCTATTGTTGCAGGTTTGAATCAAAATTTGACATATGGTACAAAGAGAAATGATTCGTATAGTGTAGTCAACAGCTACCAATTGAAAGGCCTGCTTTTCATTCCCCAGTTACAACTATTATGTATTTTTAAAAGACTAGGGTGTTTTAATTTGTCTTTTAATATTTGAACATTTTTGAACGGTGAACGGCGTGTACTTCAATTATCTCAGTCATTCATCTCAGTCAGTCTTCATAAGCTTTCTGAGAGGAATGAGTCTCTTGATACTTGTTGTCTCGTGAGAAAAAAAAATGTTATAATAGTAATATGAGACTTGTAATAGGTTGAAGACTTATTGTGCATAAAAAAATGTGTTATTTTATGTATAGCAACACTGGCCCTCCCCTCCCTCTTCTCTTACCAAGCTCATGTGTGTAAAACTGTGCTGCAATAAAAAAAACGATTAAAAAATATAATTTATTTGTTTTTATGAACAAATTGGTGCCGAAACCGTTCAAAACAGTGTTACTTTTAGTAATTCGGTTTAAATTCAGTGTTTCCTGTCGACATTCAACACCAGTGTGCAGCTAAACTTTCGGGTGAGATTGCCGGCTCAACATTCCCAGGCCGCCATATTGTTATCGTCATTGACGTGCCGTGGCGCCCGGCTCACCGTCAACACTTTGACACGCTGCCAACATCGCCGCAACAAAATAATAACTGCGGCTGCAGCAGATTCGAAAGTGACTCGAACAATCTGTCAACGTCAAACTCACAAACGTCATTAGCAATTGGCAATCGAATCGACTCGAATAAAAAATCAACCGCCGAAGTACATTTTAACTGCTTGCGTGTACGAATTACATTGCATGTAAAGCGCTTATACTTTGCAAATTAACGTTTGACAAGGCGTAAAAGCACATCATGTCGACCGACGACAAAAAATTGAAAATGTTAAGAACGAAGATCTCTCAATTTAAGGGGCAAATAACTCGAGCAGCGAAGTTCGCGGCCGAACAAGAGGGCCAAGTCCTTGTCGACTTAGAAGGCGTCAAAATACGCATGGAAGACCTTCAAAAAGGCCTGCATGCTTATAAAATGACCATTCTGGAGGTTCAGTTGCTGTCAGAAAACGACGAAGAAGCCGACGGCGAGCAGTTTAGCGAGGACGATGTGGAAGATAAGTGCTACGCTGTGATGTCGAGTCTCCGACATATAGTGCGCGATGCTGAACGGGTTGCGGACACGCCACCAACGTCACCGCGAGGCGGTGCCACACAGGCTGCAGGTTCAACACAAGGATCCAGGCTGCCCCCGTTAGACATCGCATACTTCAATGGCAAGGATATCACGCAATACACGCCATTCATCGAGATATTTGAAGCCATTGTGGACAAAGATGCAACTTTGTCACCTGTTCAAAAACTTTATTACCTTAGAAAATATTTGCAAGGTGAGGCACTGACATTAATAAGTGGTCTTCCATTATTAAATTAATCATATAGCCAAGCCTTAGATCTGTTAAACAAAAGATATGATAATAAAACTTTACTTATAAGTCACCATGTAAATGTGTTGTTAGACTATCAGCCAATCTCAAAGGGTTCATCTCACGAACTCAGGCAATTAGTTTCGGTTGTTAGGCAGCACTTGGGAGCGTTGACAAGTCTAGGCCAAAAAACTCAATATTGGGATATGATTATAATCCCAATTTTGTTGCGGAAACTTGACAGTTATTCTTGCAGATCGTATTATGCCGAGCGGGATCAAGCCAAGGTGCCTATTTTAGAGGAGTTGCTGGAGTTTATAGAGAAGCGGGCTATGGGTTTTGAGGAATCAAACATATCAATAGGTAAGTCCACTTTTAACAAATATCCAAAGTCCGCTAACCTGGCCAGTGTTATTGATGAAAAGGTAACAGTATCACCATGTAGATTTTGTCATGACACCGATCATAAAATATTCGCTTGCAAAAAATATCAAGCGAAAAGTGCTCAGGACAGAATAAAATTTGCCATAGATGAAAAATTATGCAAAATTTGTTTGAATGTGCATCAAAGCAAATGCAAATTCCATTTCAAATGTTCAACATGTAAAAGTAAAGAACATAATTCTTTGTTGCATTCAGAAAGCATAGTAAATAACATTGCGCATACACAAAATCATACAGTGCCTGATAACTTGGTTTTATTGCCTACAATTAAAGTAAAATTTAGGGCACACAATGGTTCATTTGTCATGGCAAAAGGCCTAGTCGACTCGGGAAGTCAAATGTCATTCATCAGTACTAATTTGATGAATCAATTAAAGGTAACTCCCTTTGATTACCATGTGAATGTTACAGCCTTAGGCCAACAACGAAAGCCCATTGCCAAGGCTGTCAATTTGTCAATGCATTCACGGCATAACAACTACAGTTGTAATGCGCTATTTTCTGTGGTGGACAATATAACAACATACCTACCACAGACAAGAATAAATCTCGACAAGGTTGACATTCCAACTTCAATACAGTTAGCAGATGACGACTTCAAAATTCCTGGTGAGGTTTCATTCCTGCTTGCAGCGGATATATTTTTCAAGATTATGCTGCCAGAAAAAACAGCATTAGTAAGAGATGAGCTGTTCTTATTGGCTACCAAATTTGGTTATATCGTATCTGGTAAAATAAGTGCGTCATTGCCAAGTGCACAAGGCAGCGACAAGGTAGGACTCCATGTCGCTTTAGATTTGGACAAAAGTCATTTAGATACTCTTTTGCAAAGGTTTTGGGAAGAGCAAAATGTCCCAGAAATTAAAATTCAGGGTACAGATAGCAAAAATGTATGTGAAATTGAATTTCAAAAATCAACTCAGCTAATTGAAAACAGGTTCCAGGTGAAATTACCTCTTAAGGTTCCTATTGAGGAAGTGTGTTTAGGTGACTCATTCTCTGTGGCCTTACAGCGATTAAATGCATTGTGCAAACGATTTAAAAAAGACGCACAATTAAAAAAATGTTACACAGAATTCATCAATGAATTCATTGCCTTAGGTCACGCAAGAGTAATTGACTTATTCAAATTGGACATGGACTTAGATTGTTGCTATTTTTTGCCTCATCATGCAGTGGTTAAAGAGGACAGCACAACTACGCGTCTACGTGCTGTTTTTGATGGGAGTGCTAAGACCAATCTAGGTCTAAGTCTCAATAATATTTTAGAGTCTGGTCCAGTCGTGCAAAAGGAACTTTTTGACATCTTAGTATTATTTCGTACATACAAGTATGTTGCCATGACTGACATCAAACAAATGTATAGACAGGTGGTCTTAGACCCTTCCCAAGCCCATCTGCAGCTCATTTTATGGAAGGAAAATTTAGATGACCCTTTAACATGCTTGCAGATAACAAGGATCATATACGGGCTCACAAGTTCAAGTTTCCTGGCAACGCGTTGTCTCGTCGAGTTAGCACAGCGGTATGAAAGGCAGTATCCACTTGCTTCAGCGGTGTTGAGGAACAATTCATATGTCGATGACTGTTTGTTTGGAGCGTCAACATTGGACGAGGTAAGGCAGGCCTGCGATGAGCTAATAGAGTTGACTAGACGAGGTAGCTTCGAGCTTCACAAATGGTGTGCAAATCATCAGGATATTTTGGCAGGGATTCCTAAGAGTAAGCGACGTTTTCAGGAAATTGATTTGAATAATACTGAATTGACAACAAAAGCCTTAGGGCTTTCACTAAATCTTATTTCTGATGAATTCATAATATCAAAACCTGTAGGACCACTGCCCACTCAGTGGACAAAACGAACTGTTCTAAGTTTTATTGGAACTTTTTTTGACCCTTTGGGACTGGCTGGTCCAATACTTACGAAAGCTAAAGAATTCCTCCAAAAAGTTTGGAGGCAAAGACTTGGTTGGGATGTTAGCATACCCGACGAATTGTTGTCAAGCTGGAGTTCATTCTTTCAAGATTTAATGAGCATGAGAAGTATAAATGTAAAACGGGACTTAATGCTTAGTGGAGCCGATTCTGTACAGCTTATTGGGTATTGTGATGCGTCATTTATAGCGTTTTCGGCATGCATTTACATAAGAGCCGTACATGGCGAAGATGTATATGTAACGCTACTCTGCAGCAAGTCCAGAATCGCCCCCATTAAAGGTAATTTGACAATACCCCGTTTAGAACTAAATGCATGTTTATTGTTAGCCAAACTTTATAGTAAGGTGCAAACTGTATTGCCACATTGTGAGTTCAAGCAATGTATCATGTATAGTGATTCACAGGTAGCGCTCTGCTGGTTGCAGAAACCACCATCCCAGGATAGCTATGTAAGCAACAGAGTTCTGTCAATAAATTCACAGACCAAAGATTGTATCTGGAGCCACATAAGTGGATCCTGCAACCCAGCAGACTGCCTCTCTCGTGGGATAATGCCTTCCGAGTTGAGATCCAATTCATTGTGGTGGGAAGGGCACCATGAACTACATAATACCCAATTCTCAGTGTGTGTTAAACAATTAAATCAAAATGACATTGGAAGCAGTGATGTAATATGTAACAGTAACAATGTAAACTGCAATGTGATTGACGAACCCATACCTATATCAAAGTTTTCGTCTAGCTCAAAGCTTCAACGCGTTGTAGGCTATGTTTTGCGTTTTATAAAAAACTGTAGACAAAAGAAGGGTCAGCGCAACAACACCGAACAATTAAGTTTTGATGAGTATAGACAATCCTTGTTAACTATAATAAAATGTGTTCAAAGTTTTCATTTTACAGACGAACTAAATTGCTTGGCAAAAAATAAGTGCATAAAATCTAATTTAAAAAAATTGTGTATTTTTAAGGATGCAGATGGCATTTTACGTGTTGGAGGCAGACTGAACAATGCCAGCGTGCCCTTCTCGCAAAAACATCCCATAATTTTACCAAAAAGGTGCAATTTTACCACGCAAATAATATGTAACGAGCATCGGGCCTTATTGCACGCGGGTTTAAAGCTCACATTGTCCAGCCTGTCTCAAAAATACTATATTATTGGCGTGACCACTCTTGTAAAGAAATTAATACACAAATGTGTACCATGTTTTAAGTTTAGAGCACAGAGGGCTCAGCAATTAATGGCAGCTCTACCTAAAGATAGAGTGGTTCAGGATAGGCCGTTTAATAAAACGGGAATGGATTATTGTGGCCCATTCAACATTAAACAGTCAACCATCAGAAGGTCAATAGTAACAAAAGGTTATGTTTGCATCTTTGTATGTTTCGTGACAAAATGTGTACATCTCGAGTTAGTGTCGGACTTGACTACGGAAAGTTTTTTAGCAGCGTTAAAACGATTCTATTCCAGAAGGGGTTTGCCTCGGATGGTGTATTGCGATAACGCGTCCACGTTCAAGGGTGCAAACAACCAGTTGAGAAAATTGTATGAATTGTGTAAGTCTCAGGCTCATCAGAATTCTGTTATGAACCATTGTAATGAAAAAGGTGTGGAATTTAGATTTATACCCAGTTATTCGCCTACATGGGGAGGATTATGGGAGGCGACTGTCCGTAATTTTAAATTTCATTTCAAACGAATCGTAGGTAATTTAATTCTTACGTATGAGCAGTTCAATACTATTATAATAAACGTAGAAGCGATTTTAAACTCTAGGCCAATCACCCAGGTGTCAAGTGATATTTCTGACTTCACTTTTTTAACTCCAGGACACTTTCTAGTGCAGCGAGCGCTAACAGCTCCTCCTGAGCAGGAAATAGAAAGCGGTAACGTTAATGTGTTACACTTTTGGAAAAAATGTACCAAGATTCAGCAGGATTTCTGGCGTGTTTGGCATAGAAGTTACTTATCACAATTGTTAAGTCGACCCAAATGGCATCGAGTTAATCCCGATATCAAGGAAGGTGCCTTGGTTTTATTAATAGGTGAACAAGTGTCGCCCCTACAATGGCCTGTCGCAAGAGTAATCAAAGTATTTAGAGGTAGTGACAGTCGTGTTAGATCAGTTGAAGTAAAAACCAAAAATGGATCTCATTCCAGAGCCATAAATAAGATCGCTGTCTTACCAATCTATGATTAGTGGCAGTAGCCACCTTAGTTTTAAGTATTTTCCTTTGTTTTTGTTATCAAGTGGCGGGAGGTTTATGTGCATAAAAAAATGTGTTATTTTATGTATAGCAACACTGGCCCTCCCCTCCCTCTTCTCTTACCAAGCTCATGTGTGTAAAACTGTGCTGCAATAAAAAAAACGATTAAAAAATATAATTTATTTGTTTTTATGAACACTTATTTTACTAACAATTTTAAGTAACACTTTAATAATAAAGATAAGTGAGATTATTATTTGTCGAACTTGAAACATCATCATCATCATCATCATCATCAGCCTATGTTCGTCCACTGCTGGACATAGGCCTCTCCCATGGCACGCCACTGAGCACGATCCTCGGCTATTCTCATCCAGCTCTTGCCAGCCGCCCTGCGAAGATCATCGCTCCACCGAGTCTGAGGACGTCCTACTTGAAACATCATGTTTTCGAAATAAATTGACTTAAAAATGCCGCTCAAGAATTCACGCATTAATTAGATTTATTATTTTTACAAATATTATAGCACCCACACTCTTATCTAATTTTATGAGTAAACAGCATTAAAAAATAGTCTAACCTGTCATTGTGATGCGTACAACTGCCTCAAAATATTGAGAGCCCGTCAAAAAAATCTATATCTTGCTCGCTAATACTGCCCTGAGGCAGCAGTGCTTGCACTGTTGTGTTTAGGCGTGGAGCGTAAGACAGCCGGTGAAATTACTGGCACTTGAGGTATCCCATCTTAGGCCTCTAGGTTGGCAACTCATCTGCAATACCCCTGGTGTTGCAGATGTTTATGGGCGGTGGTGATCTGTTACCATCAGGAGACCCACTTGCTCGTTTGCCATCCAGTTGAATAAAACAAAAATAAACCCGTGGAAAGTATGTCTAATGTTTTTTCTGAAAATATTTTTTGAAGTATCAAGATTTTAAAGTCCTCCACTATAAGAATTGTTCGAGATAGAGCACCCGACGGCCGGAGAACAATTTGAGGGTAGGTGTGACTCAGCGAAATTAGTATTCCCTTTTTAAAAGAACCATTGATTTAACAAAACCTGCTAATGGCACCCTGTATTGTTCGGGGATCCCGGAATGACGATGGACTCTTGATCTTAAAATAAACAACTTATTTCGTATCATCGTTTTTTTTTTTCTTTTTAATTTTAATGTTATTGATATTTTAAACAGGCTACATTGCTACTTGTGATTGGAAATCATGTGAAATAGAAATAAGCTTTATTGTATGCGTATGTGTTAATTTTTAACCACTCTGTATAAAGATTATTTTGATTTTAATAATTTAAACTGTTAATAAAAATGTTATACTACTCTATACTAAATATTAAAGATATTATAAACAAAGAACGATCATTTATTAGTAAGTTATTTCTAGTTAATTTGATATTCCAAAAAAAAACCATCTTATATACGTCTCACTGCTGGGCACAGGCCTCCTCTCAGAACAAGAGGGCTTGGGCCATAGTTCCCTGGCGGGCCCAGTGCGGATTGGGAACTTCACACACACCATTGAATTGCTTCGCAGGTTTGTTAAGAAGTAACAACCTATGTTCTTTTTTCTTTGGCAGCATAAGTAAAAAATCCAGTAATAGTTTGGTATTCCCTTAAAGTCAAGATCTTATTGCCTATTTTTTGTAAACGCACGATACCCACAGTTTGTGTATAGATAATTAGATGGGTGTCCTTGACTGTGTAGCCTGATATTTTTTAGCTTTATCTATCACTATTGCTTGTCCGCATATGCCAATGCAAGTAACTTGTTATAAGTTTGTATTTTATGAATATTCTGGGTGGTTAAAATCGTAGTTTCTCTTTGTTCACAAGATTGTGACGTTTCAAATGGTAATTTCCTTAATGACTAGGCACTGGTCAGTCATATTCAGGCTATCGATTTGAACATAATTGAACACTACTTGGTCTAATTCTTGACTAAATCGTTTATGATTTTAATAAATCAGGCTTCCTTGTACTTAGGCTGTACCTTGTTTGAGACTACTACAACCTTTCATTTTGCTATGAATTATTAAAATACCCAATTAGATAAATACCTATGTACTTATTATATTATTATAATGAAAGCTTGTAAGTCTGTTCGTTTGTTTGTTACCTCATCACTTCTAAACCGCTAAACCGATTCAGATGAAATTATACAGATACTTTGAGTCCCAGAAAGGACATAGGATAGTTTTATTCCGGAAAATTGCAGTTCCCGCGGGATAGCGATATACGAAGTCTTTGCAGACGGAGTCGCGGGAAAGAGGCTAGGTTATACATAAAATGACAAGAAATTAACAGAAAAAATTTACAAAGGTGAACTTATTCCCTTAGAGCTTAGAAGGATCTCTTGTAATTCATCTTTGAGTGATTGATAGGACATCAGGAACAAGAGTACTACTCGTAGACACGCACTGAAAAGTTCAAGTACTTAACCGAAACCTACAATATTAGTACATCAAAAATGCACATACATAGATACACACACACAAATAAAATACATATAGTAAATATAGTAAATCCATACTTTAATATTATAAATGCGAAAGTGTGTGTTTGCGTGTTTGTATGTTTGTCCGTCTTACACGTCGAAACAGAGCGACGGATCGACGTGATTTTTGACATAGAGATAGTTTATGTGCCAGATAGTGTCATAGGCTATTTTTTATCCCAGGAAAATGCGCAGATCCCGAGAAAACAGCGCATGATAACCGAATTACACGCGGGCGAAGCAAACGGCAAAAGCTAGTTATACATAATAACAAGATAAATAACATGTAAACAATTATGCATAATATACTCAAAACACAGAACAAATCACATCTCTTTAAGAGGAACTCTCATGCCAGTGGGGTTAGTACGTCCTTAAGCGATTCCGCAGTATATGTAGAACCGACTGCAACTGTCTCATGTCTCTTGATAACCGATTCCACGGAATGACAGCGTGCACGGAGAAGGAGGATTTGGATTTGTTAACTGGATGGAAAAGCTTGAGAAAGGTTATTTATTATTAATCGACCGCAACCGGTTTCCGAACCCAGCAGCCCGGTAACTGAATCTTTCTGAATACTATAATTTCATGTGTTAAATTTTAATTTGTTAACATGTTAGGTTGGTTAAAATTGGTGTTTAGTTATTTGATATAATTGAATGTCGAATGTTGTTGAATGCGTAGTTTGTTTGTCTATGATATGACAACAATAAATACCCACTAAACTGTATGGTGGACTAAACAGTGTAATTATTTCTTTATTTTACAGTCTAAAGTCTCTTTCCTTTTCCGTTAAACTTGTCTTTTTATTGTAGTTGCTGCTATATTAGTTTTTAACAGGTCAACTATTCGTCTTCGACCGGCTCAATGGCCAACGGTTTACTCGTCGCACGTGTGCTCACAAAGAATTGACCCTAACTGTCGATGTTATGTTCCGCTTACTTCCATACGACACCACGCAAATACAGAAAAAAATACTAATATTCTACGTTTTGGTGAATTTTTAGAATTGCTGTTTTTTTAACCAATTCCTCTGAAACAGTAATCGATTAGATTTTTGGGCCAGCACAGAATTTTATCACAGTATTATTTATGTTTCTTCAATGCCAGAATGACAAGGAGTTGTGGTGGCGTAAGAAAGAAATTGGTAGACTCTATTTCTGTGGGTTGACTGTAACTACTTAATTATTTGGCATGTATAATTTATTAGGACATTATTTTAGAAGTAAATTTTGATTTTCCCTTTCAATGATCGACTTTATTGAATTTGAAATGAGACTGCAATAAAATATGGTAAGATCAGTGATCAGATCACTGAAAAGAGTTAGTATTCAGTTTCATTGTTCGCTATGTTTTTTTTTTATTAAGAGCTTTGCGGTGAAGGAAAGCATCTTAAGGAAACCTGCACAAACCTGCGAAGCAATTCAATGGCGCGTGTGAAGTTCCCAATCCGCAATGGGCCCGCGTGGGAACTATGGTCCAAGCCCTCATGTAATGGTGGGATGGTGTGGTATGGTTATTAAATGAAGGTATTTATTCATATCATTATATATTGTAAAAAAGTAAAATAATAATTGTGACGCATTATAAGGTCGCGATCTTTGCAAAAATACCTGTACAAACGTTCCGAAGAATCACTGTCCAAATCCAAATACAATCTCGTTTCTGTCGCCAATTTTTTTGATCTCATTCACACATTCAAATTGAAAAGCTAATGAACGCATGTACGTACAAGGTTTTCAATTAAGCAGTTTCAATTGACATGGTAATTATGCGAGCATACGCAAGTGAAACAAAACCTGTCTATTCAAACATGCTTTGGTCAAACGTCGAGGTGTGTCAAAACTCAGGGTCATAGCGATCTACTTCGGCTGCAGTTCATTACGAGTACGTGACGATTACATCATTTTAAATAGTTGAGGTTAAATTTGAGGTCACGTTATAATGCACTCAATGTCATGCAAATGTAACAATTTACTGTATAAGGTACGTGTTTCCTGCTACAGAAAACATTCGATTATCAAAATTCCTTGAGAGATTCGTCTAGGTCACGCATTGAGCGACCTCTGTTCCGGAACATCAGATCGTCATCATCAGCCGGAAGACGTCCGCTGCTGAACAAAGACCTCACCCTTTAGAACGCCGCAATAAACGACAACTCGCCACTTGCATGCACCGATTGCCCTAACTCTCACGAATTCACGATGTCGTCTGTCCATCTGTCTGCCTGCTAATGCTACGTCTTCCGGTTCGTAGTCGCTACTCGAGGAGTTTTCTGCCCCAACGGTTTTAAATCTGTTCTTCCAGCGATGAAACATCACATATAATGTAATTTTTTAATGATAATGTTGGGCTATGAACTGGATGCCAGCAGGTAGCTAGATGGGCAGACGTGTGATGACCGTTTTCTCTGTACATTGCGTGTATTGTTAAATAACCGCTGTGCCGCGAGCATCTCACCCGCGCGATGAACAAAGAAAACACTTGCAGCGACGCCACCACGCTGCCCGCTGACGTTCAAGTTTCTGTTTTATTTTGCTTTCTTGCTGAATGTACTTACTGTTTGTCGGCTTTAGTTGTATTGTTATTATATCTCCATATTTATACCAAATTTAGAAGTACCTTGATGAAATTTTACTTGACATGACAACTTATACTTGCTCGCTAATCCTGCCGTAAAGCAGCAGTGCTTGCACTGTTGTATTTCGGCGTGGAGAGTAGGTAAGCCGGTGAAATTACTGGCACTTGAGGTATCTTGAGGTAGCAATCCCCCTGGTGTTTCAGGTGTCTACGGGCGGTGGTGATCTCTTACCATCAGGAGACCCATTTGCTCGTTTTCCATTCAGTCGAATAAAATAAAAAAACCAAATGCTATCCACGATGACGCGTTATTTTGTCAAAATTAGACATTAATGACATTGTAATAAGAACCACGGCACGCGTCATCGTGAATGACTCTACCTATAAATACCTATGATACATACAAACTTTGCAAATTAAATCCATACTATATAATATTATAAATGCGAAAGTGTGTTAGTGTGTTTGTCCGTCTTTCACGCCGTAGCGGAGCGACGGATCGACGTGATTTTTGGCATAGAGATAGTTTATGGGCCCGAGAGTAACATAGGCTAATTTTTATCCCAGAAAAATGCACAGTTCCCGAGGGAACAGCGCGCGATAACCGAATACCACGCGGGCGGAGCCGCGGGAAAAACCTAGTAAAACCTATAAAATTAAGACAAATTAGCACTACTAATATTGGTACCGCACAAAATATTTTATTTTTAAATTAAATTCAGTCAGTAACCAATTCGAATTGAAAGAAAAATGTAGTCGTTTCGTAGAAAAACCGGTTACTGGCGGAATGTTTTCTTTCAACTGCATGCTTACCATGAGTATGCTATTTCTTACATGTGTTGAAATCAAACTGGCTTTATATGGGTACATTTCTGTAGGTAAACATTGAACTAGGACGACATAAATACTACCAATTAAATCTAGTTTCTATTCAACTATCGACTATATGAGCGAGTGTTTTTTATCTAACTTTGAACAATAAACGGTCCAAAAGATTAGCAAGTCAGAATGTGATTTATTTGATTAATTAGATTATTTACTTCATTTAATGACATTGAATCTAAATCTGTATTATTCTTAAATTTACTATCGATTTAGATACGCCATTTGAGCACTTCTGTGGGTTTGAATACCATTGTCTGTTAAATGTAGAGTCAATATTATTGAGATCGACGTTCCATCACTATGTTATGTTATGTCTAACTCACCTTAGGTCGGTGGACAATCAGTTCACCGTTATTAATGCTCACTCAACTAAAACATTAGTATAATGAATTAATGAATTATTGCACCATAGAAATAATAATGGAAGTAATAGAAATGTTGCGAACAAAATGCACAAGACATCTATCTGGCAAATCAGTCATGTATTAATAAACTAAACTAATTTTTCTTGGGTCTCCGCTGAAACAATCGTATCCATAAGCTGCACTTGAGTAGAAAAGCCAGGTAAGTTAGTGTAGCTCGAATCAATCGTTTAGTCTGTATTCATATTTCCGATTATTTTTTTCAATAATGAGTTTTAGAGACTTTTTGTAATTGTTATGCGAATTTATAAATAAATAAAAAACTTTGGCGCAGTAATAGCAAAGAGAGGAAAAAAGAGGCTACATTGGTTCTGGAGGTATAGAAGAAAAATAAACATTTCAATTGCACTTATTATTGGTTGCATTTTGCACTTGCATTAGTATGTATTTGAACTATACAAATTTTATAATATTGTTATAACTTACTGTACAGTACAAACGGAATAAATCTTTTGATGCGGAGAGTTCTCAGTAAACATACTAAATATCGTGTGAGATTTAAACATAGATGTTGCCCCAGTTTTACTATTACAGGAAAGGATTTACACAGAGTTGTAGAAACAAACTTCCGCTGTTCATTGGAATGCACAAATAGTTTTATTTACTGACCGAGAAGTGATGGATCAAATGATTAGATTCGTCAGAGTAAAGACAGCGAGCATCTGAAGGAGCATTCACACTGTAATACTGGTGTTATTGACAAAAGGACTTAACCTAAGAACTTCTTATTCCTATTGCTAAAATAAAATATAATTGTTTTTAAAAATTTCACACTTGCTCTATTGATGGTTTTAGTAATGAGACTAAATCATATCTTTATCAAATCTAGTGATTACTAATTATAAAGGGTTGATGGAATCAACTTTACAGCCGATTTTATTTTGACGAACATAGGTTCCTATAATATATTCCATTATTGGAAACCTGCAGGGTTATCTACCAATTAACCTATAATAACCTGGGTTTTTATTGATCTTATTTGTTCACAGCTAAGCTGAAATTTTCTGGTCCAATCTACGCTTTACTACATCTAAATCAAGAAGTAACTCCCATTCACCAAAGATAAAGTCAGTCATGCTCACTCGCCGGGACGTCGGGATAATGAAATCGTCTCATACTTTCCCACATTTTTTGTCCTGCTCGTGACACTATTTTCACGTGATTTATCCGAGCTCAGATTCCCATAACCCAATTTATTTTCCTTTATTGATGCGTTTTATTAGAGTTTTTTCAAGAGTAACGCAGTGTAGGAAAGTATTTTGTTTGTTCTCTGATTCCGGTTACATTCGACTGGAACGTTATTTCTAGATGTATAATGATCTTTTATTTAACAAAATCACAAAAAAATAGAAGTAAACTCATCTTTATTTTAATGGAATTAGCCATCGTCAATTGAGATCAATAATTTTCGAATCAGTATAAAAACACATTCATGAGAATATTTGTAATTAGATCGACATAATTAATAATAAAGTAAGTTCAATAAGTTAGTCACTAACTGTTAGTGAATTAAATATCGCTGCACTAGTTTATTAAAGTGTAATGCAACATAACAACGAATTATTATACTAACATTTATAACAACCTGCAACTGCTCATATCAACTTCCGTATCTATAATTAATAACTACACAACAACTAGTCACTCAACCAGAATTATATCAAATAACGAGAAAGTCTTATCAGTTCTGAGTACAACTATTATAAATTTTATGATTAAATAAAGCTACTGTTAAAACGTTTCCGTAGAACAGTCATTCTTTGTTACATATACTCAATAAATAAGTAAAAAAAGTTAAAATAAAGATGCATTCAAAACAGATGATCTACTTTATAATTAACGTCCATTTAATTTCACATTCGCTTATCGACACACATTAAATAATGAATAGTTAAACTAAGTATCAATTTAAATTGTTTTGAACAGGTAAACAAATTTTTCGCTGAAAGAGTCGCGGGCATTGATTATTTCAAAACTAATTGTGGCATTAAATAAATGCAATTGAAGTAATAATTAATTTAACGAAAGATGTCATGAAAGCATAATACTGCGTCATATAAGGGGCAAGTTAAATCCCGTAACAAACAACATTATTCGCCTCACCTGTTCCCGTGTTCATTCAATTTCAGTAAGCGTCACCCACACGACAGATTAAACAGTTAAACAAACAAAGCTCCTAAGCGTAACCCCAATCACCGCTCCACAAACACACCACCTTATTTGACTTACAATAATTTAGTTAACTCGCAAGTTCGCCCGTGTTCCCATGCTCCCATTGCCGTCCTAACAACAGAGCGATGCATCGAAATTGGCCACAAAATCACGATAAGTATCTCTTGGTTGTCACGAACCAATTCCGCCCGATACGCTCCCGAGGTTTCAAGACTTTCGAGTGAGAGGACGTGACCTTTGTGCCGGCTAGAACCAACTCAAAGTGTGAAACGTCATGTCTGGCCAGCGGGAGGCATGAGTTGACCAAGCGCCGAACAAATTTTGTTAATGTTTCAAATAGAAAAGGGTCCGACTCATCATACATTCGGATACCAGACGTCGATCAAATGCCACAATGAAAACAGAAATATCTGATTTGATTTGACCCTGAGAATGGAGATTAGTCACTGCTGATGTTATGATTATTAGTATGGTGTGTTATGTTTTGAATTATAATCGGATTAAAGTTTGTGTCTTACTCAGTATTTGTAATATTTTTAATGAGTAACACTTTCAATTCGATCTAAAGATCTAATCGAAATATGCCAATTTGAAAAAAACCTGTTTTAGGTAATATGGGGTTTTATCGTACCTATTCGGCTATTATCTAACTAGATACTTAAAGTGTAATTAACTGAAACAATTACTTTGCTTACAACTACTTTGCTTAAGTAATTGTTTCGGTTCATTGATACGAACTTCTGCAAAGTAACGTCTGATTCAATAAATTACTTGAAGTGTAACTCAATTATTATTAACCTGTAGGAACTATACTTAAGCCATTTTTAACACCACACGCAAAAAGATGGGTGATATAAGTTTGACAACAATGTCTGCCGTCTGCCTGTATGTGGCAACGTAACTCTCAAACGGACGGACCGCTTACGACGTGTTTTTTTATGTGAAAACGAGTTTCCTTGAGGTAGTTCTTAGCTATGTTTTATTTATATCAGTTCAGCCGTCTTTGAGATCAATTTCGGGGGTTTTTCAACTTTTAAGTAGTTTTGACTAGCAAACCATTAGCATACCTAATTTTACATGTATGATAGGAGCGCTAAAGTTCGCATACTTTTCGCTAGTCATACTGTAATGATTGTCCGAATTATCGTTTGTCATAATTTTTTTCTCACTGAAACCTTAAATTCTTCTGATTTTTTTAAACCTGTGTACCTATAGTTGGTTAGATTAGATTAGGTTTGTTTTGTAATAATTCTGAACAATTATTTGATTCAGAGAAAAAAGAGTTATGACAAACGATCATTCTGATAACCATAACATGCGGGCTTTCAGCAAGTATGCGAGCCGATATGGACCCATTTATGATAAACCACTAATACCTACTACCCAAATATAACATTTACAGCAAGTATAACGTTTTGGGCAGAATAGTCAGGGCTTATATTAGTCCCCATATTATTTATCAATGTTTATAAAACTTTATCATTTCTAAAAGCAAACTAGAGTCGTATTAAGAACTTTCGATTTGATATCTGCTCGATTTCTTATCTATTCCTGGAGACGTTGGGGATGATCGTCTGAGCAATGGAGCGGTTAACCGTGAAATCCAAAGATAGGACCAATAACCCGATATTGATAGCAGGTATCTTCAAGTCTGATATAGTTTTGGAACCGTATTGGAGATAAAAGATTGGACACGAAAGCCTGCATTTGACAAGGATTAAATACATTTAGAGGGGACTTCGGAAAAATAATGTGATAAACTTTTGAAGTTATTGTGATAAGTGGAAAAGGGTCGGAGGCCTTTGGATAGTTTTGGGGACAAGTCGTGTTATTAAATATTTCTATGATGCAAACTTTGATTTTAGTTAGAAATAAATTTTAAGTAGTGAATTATTTAAATGAAAAATATTGTCTACATTCAAATTTTTACTGCCTGTTGATTATTTTAATATTTTGAATGTGTAACTACTTTAACATACTAACTTAAAGTTTAGCATGAGTATTTGAGGAATAAAGTTCTTTAATGCGTTTAGTTTTTTTATATTTTTTAGAACAATAGTAGTACCTACATTATTTCTTACGCCTTTCCAACTAATTTGAATCGTAGGAGCTGTGAATTATAATAATCAATGCGATGGATGGTACCACACGTCACTAATTAATGGCGTATGCAATTGGTTAAGACTTTGGGTTAGTTTGTCAGATTTCTCGGTGGTCCAATTGGTAGGACATCTCGGGCTCATAAAACCATAGGAAAGAAAGCCACGAATACATTATCACGTTTATGATCCTCAAAAAATGTATCTAGCAATTTTTATGCATCTAGCTCCAGTGGATTAGGATGTCTGTGCGTTGTATCAGTCAATCAGTCAGAGCGTCACTCTTTTTAACCCCCGACGCAAAAAGAGGGGTGTTATGAGTTTGACCGCTATGTGTGTTTGTCTGTGGCATCGTAGCATTAAATGGGTGGACCGATTTGAATACAGTTTTTTATTTGAAATCAGGTTTTCTAGTGATGGTTCTTATACATGTTTTATCAAAATCGGTTTACGTTTTTGAGATATTGATCTTTAAAGAAAAAAATAGTGGTTTTGTCCTGAACTTACACGTGAGTATTTAGGTAAGTAGATGTATTTGCTAATCCAAAAAAAAATGTGCCTTATTTTTTTACTGCTCGTTATGACATGACGGTTTGTGACAGGCCGTTTTGTTGCTGTGCTAACGATACAGGCAGTGCCAGTTGCGTCAATATACCGCCATACCAACTAAGGATATAGTAGGTTGACTGGCCATGGAACCATCGGTTGGACAGTTTGAAAAAATTAAAACCTGACTGGTCCGACATCGAAAGCATGTCATACCATATGTTGCCAGTGACTGCGCTCACACTTCGAAAACTATTACAAAAAATCAATAACCGCTCTTCGGACCGTGTCCGACAGAAGGTCACATAAATACACCTCTAACTAGTTACGAATATAGAATGTATTGTAAATCTCCTTTATAGCTCCCATAGTGTATCCGTGACGGTTGAAATATGACTTGGGAGCGTTTTCTACCTGAAAAGGGACCATCATTATGGCCTGCGATGATTGTCGGCAAGCCGAAATTATTTTGAACCTTTTTTATGAGCGATCCGCTCTGAGAAATGAGTATTTCTCAATACTGCGAGAAAACAACGGTCTTAACGGTTATATGCCGATATTTGGTTAACAACAAAGTGTCTTAGTTTTTGCCGTCGGCGAAATAAAAGATTCTTGACCACCTTTGTTCTCTACACAAACCACAAAGTTTATTAGTAATAAATGAGCGGGATTTGAAATTAACTACTTAATGATGGTGGGGAAGTAACGCTAAGTTTAAAACAAACTTTGTAATGAGTTGATGGGAGCTATAGAGAAATCGTTTGTAGCAAGTTGAAAAGAAACAAGAAAAATATTTCATAATATCGTTTATTTTTACTTTAGTAGAATTGTAACAGTCGACAAATATAATATAGGTACAATTACAAAATGAAATATGTAAGTGCCTCTATTTAATTATCTACTATGTTTTATTCAAAGGTTGAAATGCCTCTAGAATCAGATACTACACATTTTAAGGCAAATAAACTTGCACAAATTAATGGTGTTTTGCAGTTATTATTTTAACATATATTTACAAACTATGTACAAAGCTTAATCCTATTCAATTCCTAACTAGTGACTAGTATAACTAAAATAATTTTCATACCGCTAATAATAATTTACACTCGAAGTCGATTCGCATTTGCTATCGAAAAAATATTTGGTAACAATGAGATAATATACTATACCAAAATACTCATATTAATCAATTCATTCATATCAAATGGCAATACATAATCAATTTTAAACAGATCAGTCTTAGTGGACAATAACAATCAATATTCGCATTAAAAAGTTTACACATTTTATTATATTATAGACAAATAAGGCATCCGACTACTTTAATGCAATTTTAACAGTACAGTCTCATTACATATAATCTAACTTTCATGTAATCTAATAAGGAACAATTCTTCAACAAATATTTGGCCAAATTATGAAACCAAACACTTGTGAGATTATCACGATTAGTTATATAAATAAGGCATGACCAACTTAAAATGCTGTGTACGAATGCAACACATGCGTTTGGAATGTGAAGTTCTATTAGGATTTATCTTTAGACGATAACGACAACCGTCAGTCATCTTATCATCTGTGCGTGGTAATGTGAGTTTGTGGGAGGCACTCGTGTACCGAGGAGCGGGGTTGCAAATAGCCCTGTTCATCGAGCATTGATGGGGAACTATGGACGGGCTGTTTACGTAAGGTGTGAGGTGGCCTAGGCCGTCCACCGTACGGCTGTTCATAATTCTGCGTATCAATTGAAATGTAACTATGGTGAAGGTTTTCACCATCTGGAATTTGACTCGTCAATGTAGTATTAGTCAACATAGATGTATCATCTTCAATGTTAATGCCAACATTACCAGCCGCAATCGGGGTGGTTGGGGGAATCGCATCGTATTTATACCAATGCTCTGGCGCTGTCGGGGAAGCGGTATATCGGGAGGGATGGCGTCTACCGTTTGGACACACATTGTGATTGTAATTCATTGTGTCTTTGTTATACTGCAAATTTGAGATATCTGGCATTACAAAACGAATTTTCTCCCAAAACTTCTTTTCGCCCCACAAAAGGACGTTACATGATTTTAAGTAATTTTGGAAATCTAAATCTAAATTAAGTGCACTCACATCCGTCGTTAAAATAAATACTACTCTATGGCGTCTGATTGATGGGTGAATAGAAGTAATTATTTGTTTTACAGCAGCTTTAAAGGACACTTTAGACCATTCGTTCTGTAAGAAGTTAAATGATACAAAAATAAGAATTCTTTTGGCTGATTCAGCCGCGTTAGTTATTTGCTCGCTTAAGTAATTTTCGGGCGCAAGTTGTAAGTCCCTATAATGAAAGCACATTGTATAACCTGAGTGTTCCAATTCTGGAGCTACTACTTTAGACACAAAATCATCGTCTAATAAACTATACACAGCGTATCCATCGTACATTGTATCTCTATCTAGCTCACTTTCTTGGATAGAAGCACTTTTAAATAGCCTGACGCCATATTTGGAATGAGCCCATAAGCGCACGTTTTGCCTAAATGAGAAAGCTAAGGCACCAAACAATAGAATAAGAATAACACTTATTAAAACTACGGCCAATAATGGCACAAAGTTTAGTTTAATCGTGCTCACTTCATCATAACGATATAACTGATTCTCTGTAGGTATTATGTTGTCCGCTACACTTGAATCACGACAATTGTCCATCATGTCAAACACGGTTTGGTTAGAAACTAGTCCATTTTCATCAATACACAACAGTTCTAAGGGATCTTGATTATTTTTCTTGATCCAGTTTTGAAGTAACAACACATTATCACACGTACAAGTAAATATGTTTCCCTCAACGTTTGTATTCTCTAATTGCGTAACAGCTGCCAACTTTTTGTCAAGGTCAAGGATTTTGTTGCCCTGTAAGTATACCACTCTCAAAGCTGACAAGTTTTCAAAAGTCTTATTCGCTACATTTGTCAAGAGGTTATTATTCAAATACAACTCTCTCAAATGTTTTGTTTGAGAAAACTCTCCGCCACTTAACTCAGTTAGATGATTATTTTCAAGATGAAGAACATTTAAGGCATGAAGTCCGTTTAAAGTATCATTATCTATTGTTGCTATATTACTGTTATTCAAGTAAAGTTTGTGAAGTTTCTTTTTTCCAATAAAAAGATGACTGTTCAGTGAACCGAAATCATTGCCATCAAGATAAAGTTCTGTGGCGTCCATTGGTATTTTTTCTGGGATGTCTGTGTAACCAACATTGGAACAATCGATCACGTTCGAACTCCAGTTACTATCGTGGAAGCAGGAACATCCTTCTGGGCATGTCATTTTGCAATCGCATGCTTCAAAATCACAACAAAAACAACTTGAAGAGCAATGTGTCTCATATGAGCATAAGAAGTGTGTCTCTGGAACATCCATTAGGTTGGCCTTTCCTCCGTATTTGTTATTAACGACTTCACATGTCACTGAATCTAAATCGACGAACCTCGGATATTGTCGCATATGATTCCATAAATTTATCTTCTGAAGCCAAATCATGTGACAGTTACATACAAATGGATTGTTTCCAATAAAGAATTTTGGCAATGATCTATGTTTAGCAACATGAGGCAGTGTAAATGCTGATAATTCGACAGTTCTCAATTTATTTTCGGTCACGACAACTTTTTCCAAGTTTCGTTTTTGTAAGAATGTACCTGGCTGGATCGTGTGAATTTTATTGTTATTTAAGAAAAGGATCTCAATAGAATCAGGTATTGATCTTTCATCGACGTTTTCTAAGGCATTGTAGCTGACATCAAGCATTCGAATATTTTGTTGCGTATTGTGCTCATTATCCAGTTTTGTGATATTATTACTATGAATATCTAGCCATTCAAGGGTTGCTGGCATGTAACTATAATCAAAGTAAATAAGTTTGTTGTCAGATATATTTAGCCAACCAAGGGTATACAAATTGCTAAAAACTCCTCGAATGTCTGTCAGTTTATTGCCATCTAATCGAATTGCCTTTAAAGTTGGATTTGACAAAAATGCATCTTGTTCAATGGTAGTAATCTTATTGGAAGCCAAATTTAGGACTTGTAAAGAAGGCAGGGTACTAAAAGTGTCTTTGGGTATGCTTTCAATTTGATTGTCTACAAGTCTAAGCCCATAAAGTTCTTCTAATCCTTCAAATGACGTATTGGATATTTTAGTTATATTATTCTTGCCAACATCCAGCGATTTCAAAAATCTCAGTCTTTTAATACCTTCAGGAATTGTGTTCAGGCTATTACCATTCAAGCCTAGGTCCTGTAAATATGTGATATTTTCAAAGCAACGTTCATGTATACTGTTGATATTGTTATTATCAAGATAAAGTTGATTCAAAACAAATAAGTTTGAAAATATATGTTCATTTAATGATTTGATTCTATTATCTGAGATTGAAAGCTGATGCAAATTTTTCAATTCAGCAAAGGCTCCATTGCTTATAGTCTCTATTGCATTGTTATCTAAGTTCAAAACTTGTAAATTATTCAAATCCTGGAACGATTTTGGGTCCAATCTAGCAAGAGAGTTGTGAGACAAATTCAAAATTATTAATCGAATTAGTCCAGCAAAAGTGTCCCGGTTAACCCAATCATTTGTTAGTCGATTTCTTGATAAATCGAGTTTTTCAACTTGATCTAGGCCTTCTAGTAATCCTGGGGCCAAAACTGCCAAAGAATTGTTGGCTAAAGAAATTTCCTTTATAACACGCGACGATTGAAATAGTTCTGGAGGGACAGCGACTAACTTGTTCCCAGACAAGTTCAAAATTTTTAATGAATTCAAACCGACAAAGGCTCTGTCGCCTATCTCATTAATAAGATTGTTATGAATATTCAAGACTTCTAAAGATCTGAGGCTAGAAAGTCCGTTATCAGGCAATCTTAAAATATTGTTGTGTGATATGTCGAGCTGTTTCAACCCAGTGTTGCATGATTTGCCGGGTGCAATTGGTCCCTTGCCCCAGTCAGAGAAGCCAATTTCTGATATGTCTTGTATTCTATTGTTTGTAAGATTCAACGATTCCAAACTGAACAGCGGACAGAAACCTCAGAGGGCAACATGTAAATATTATTGTCTCCTAGATCTAATGATCTAAGTTCCATAAGGCCACGGAAACTTTCAGCGTGGAATTCCATAGTCATTGCAGGCCAATCCGTATTGTAAGAGCGTAGTGTTAAACTCGTTAAATCACGCAACGGAGAGAGAACTGTCGCAGGAACGTAACGAATTTTGCAGTATTCAATGCGCAAGTCCTCTAATTTCCGAAGTTGCCCCAGAAAACTGCCAGTATTCATGTGCAGAGAACTTTCGAAGAAGAGCAAATCGGTACAAGTAAGCTTTAACTTGTTGATGTTGTACGCCTGCGCGGTTGTAATATTTTTAAACAAAAAGTCTGCTGAACCGATGGTTTTGATGTTACACGTGAGAAAGTTTGATTCACTCAACTTTGCGTCCGAATAGTCCCACTGACAGCCGGTGGGGGCGGGCGGGGCGGACCGTGCGCGCGCACCGGCCATCACGACCAAACACATCCAAACTTTTAACGAAATCATTCCGTATAAGTTCTCGATCATTTTCACATGGAAATAAAGTACATAGGTCACTTGGTAATCACATACAGTAGTACTTAAAACTTTCTGTCACTTGAGTCCAATTTGTTAAAGTTTTTGTTGTTGTGTACACCTTATTTTACAGCGCATGTAAACACAGAGTGCGTGATCGCGGTAAAACTTTTGACGCAGCCATGCTCCCCTGCGGTCGGGCGGTAACTGACCTACGAAGTTTGAACGAAAGCCGCATGGGTGTCGAGAGGGGAGGGGCGCGGGGCGGGAGACTCGCTACGACAACGGGTGGGACCGCACTGCATCGGCTTACAACAGATGGCACGCGTGTTTAAACTCTCAAAAATATTAGTTGGCTATGCATTGTAAAAGATGTGGTGCGTGATTCGTTGGTTTCGCCTCCTCAAGTTTCATCTCAAAGGAGGTCGTAGTTTTATATTCGAACAGTAGCGGCAAATAGGCGTCAGACGTAAAAATCCAAATAATGGCTTAGATAACATTAAAATCTCTACTTACCTAAAAGTTTTTGTTTAGAATAAGTTTTACGAAAATTGCACGAGAGTAACGAAATCAGTGACGTTGTATAATTTTAACTTTAAGCTTCTTGTTTCGTCTTTTTGACCACTCAGTTTCAGAACAGTAAAGATTAAATCACTTACCAATACAACTTTTTGCTGACTCAGGGAACTTATTTCCATTGTACTTTAATGCAAAATTTTGACACGAGGGCGGACACTTGGATTCATTCAAAATGCAATGACTGACATTTTGTAAAATAACATTAAGTGATGCTAAGCAAAATGAACTTATTTAAGCAGCTGGACTTGAATGAAACACTTGAAAGTACGGCGGCTGACATCGTTCCGCCAACTTGAAAACAAGCTTTTATGTACACTTTTTAATTGAAAAATTTATAAAAATTGCTCACAGTCCTAAGCCTGTATGAAGTATGAAGGGAAGTTTTTAGTCGGTATTTAATATAAGTTAAAATTAAAAAAATATGAAGTGTGAAGTGTGACGTGGAATTCGATTAGGTTTTGTTCGATAATATTCGTAAAACGACTAAAACTAGTACGATGTATACGCAATCACGGGAGCGTATTTTTTAATACTTAAATAAATAAATAAAAAATATCATGGGACACTTGACACCAAGTGACCTAGTCTCAACTCAAACTAAGCAAATAAGTCAATTGAGTTAAGTACTCGTAGATACTCGTGGACCTAGTCTTTGGATCTAGTCTTTTTGTGGACGCGTACTCGCAAGACTCAGTCCGCGTTTTGCCTAGTACGTCTCAAGATTTTCCGAAAACCTTACGGGATAAAACGAATAAAGTGGATTTTATATACCAACTGAATCAGAAAACGCACAAGCTAAACTAATGAAACTAGGGCCTGGAGATTTGGCAAACTGATGCAAATTTGGTAACAATACAATAATTTAGCAGTGTCATTTTTTTTTGACATTCATAAGTACTTGTTATAGCCTAAATTGAATAAAGATATTTTGACTTTTGACATCCTGGTCATATTGGCCAGGATCGTCTTCGTAGAAGGGAACTCCTCAATAGTTGATGGCACACACAAAATACTACATGATTGTTAAATTTCAATGACAATGCCTTTATATGAATACACCACCTGATGCTGCAGCCAGGTCGTCTGCTGATGACGGAACTCCTCAAGCGCTGATAGCACAGATACGAAATTTTACAATATATAGACTACTTTTTTTAATGCAAACTTTCCGCAGAATAAAAAAAAGTGAATTCAATTTCGGGCCAGATTTTCAAAATTCATTCAATAATAGAAAGCTACAATGTGTCTCTCATCGACAATTAAGAATATTAAAATAGATCATAACAGTAATTCCTGTCCCGTGGGAACTTTACAATTTCTAGGGGTATAATCCTATACCTATCGAGTATAAAGTCGCGGGGAAAAGAAATGCGTAGTACTTTAACGTTTTCTAAAATTCCACCCCCGAATCAGCGAAACAGGGTTTCAAAGTTGGTATGAATTATAATTAATTACGTATGTAGGTTTATTTTTGAATTTTAAAATTTGCACCCTTTGCTTGAAACAACGTCTGTCTATCTCCGAAAAATCAACTAAAACACGAAAAAGGATGGTAGAAAGTAAATGTATGTTACCGCAAACTTAACGCGAGTGAAGCCGCGGGAAAAAACTAGTTGATTCATAAAGTAGCTTATTGCGTATATCCTAATATTATTAGTTATTATAAGCATCAAATACGCCATCAACTTGTTAAGGCATTCAAGATAGCTTTCACAAAAAGAAACAAAATCCAAAATGCGTAGTTAGACACAAAAACACGTTCATTCAAGAGAAGCGCTATCATGCGTCACCTCGGGCTAATCGCGGGCCATCGGATGATTCGACACGAGCGGCTCGAATTGCTCCTACCGTGGGAGACATTCTGGGCTCACCAACTCTATAGCCTTAAAATTTGTCTTAAGTTTCTTCCCGGGTTTCTATGAGTAGAGACTGCTACTTTATAGGTACGAATTTTGTTGCCAGTACATCAGACATCTAAGAAGATTAAGGTAAAAAAAAAACTCGTTTTCATTCCAAGACTGTACTCGTAAATATTTTATATAAAGTGAACCTAAAATAGCCTACTCGTACAAACCTTTGACAAACATCTTTTTCAAAAATTTGATCTAAATAAAAGCTATTCCAACTTCGAAAATCGGGTTGAATAAACTAAAACAACAAAAAAACTATCAAACCTCATCCTTCGAAATAGTTTGGGGTGAATTATTCCGAGAAAAGAGGTCTTTTATAGCAAGGTCACCTAGTCCAGAAAATAGATATTCCCAGTCAATATTGAATGTCAATATATCGCGTACCTATGTGACGTTCCAATATTTACAAGGCGACATCAAACACAATAATATTACCACTTATCTCGCAACAACTGACTCCGAAAACATCTCAGAGCGATCTTCCCAAAGGAACGTTACATAAGCGTGTTGACATTGTCCAGTATCTGTGAACTAAGTTCAACATGCCTTTTATGTGGAAGAATGACTCCGTTTATCGATAATATTTACGAGCTTTTAATCTACAAAAGGCTGATTTTAACTGGGCACTTCACACGACCATATGGATGCGATTGAACTTATATTATTACTACTAGCAAGTTTGTTGAGTTTTGAAAACGTTCGTTAATTTTTATTAGGTAGGTACCTACTACTTAAAAAAGTCAGTACCTATTTCCAATTATTTGAACATTAAAAATATAAACGTAAACTATGGGACGTTTAATAATTGTTGACAAATTCGTTGACCAAAAAGATAAATTCCAGCGAACGGAAGCTTTAAAACTAATTGAAAGAACTCAGCATGACACTTGTAAAATAAGACAACGGAGAACTGCAGCCAAATTGAAACCAAACATGAAACGACTCCTGCGAGGTATTATTGCAAGCAATTCTATTAACTCTAACCGAAAACCTTTTACGTCGTATTCAATGCTTTGTTGGTCCAGTCGTTTTCTCTTTGACACTTTTTAAAGGGAACCGTTGAAAACAAATTCCCGACCGTCGGAAGAAATTAACAATGTGTGGACAGTAACTGTGGCCCGCAGCAAAAAAAATATCTTTTCAAAGTTTACGGAGCACAATAAAACTAGGGCCAAGCACCGATAGACAAAAGTATTTCACCGCAATTACTGCCTCAATAAATTGGAAGTTTGGACAAAAATTTTACAACGTTATTGTTTTATGGAAATATATGGCTGTCAACACCAGATACAAGGAGCGATGGTTTTAAATAGGTGATCGTTTTAGACACCCAGAATTGTACTTATAAAACTCTTTTGTTACAAGTAAGTTCTTTCAGTGTTTTTTTTTAGCTAGCTTATAATGTGTCCCACTGCAGGGCAAAAGCCTCCCCTTTCTTATTCCACTCGTTTCTACTCTTGCCCAGCTCTTGCTAATCTGATTGGAATCGGTCGAAGTCGTCCCGCCATCTCCTCCTAGGTTTGCCTCTGCTCCGGTGTCCGTCGCATGGAAACCAATTGGTGATTACTTTACCCAGCGATCCGGACTCATGCGGCAGACGTGTTCCGCCCAGTCCCATTTTAATTTGGCGGTCTTCATTCCCACATCGACAATTTGAGTTCCGGAGCGCAGATCAGTGTTTCTGATTCTATCAGATCTCCGAACACCTAGAATACTCCGCTCTATAGCTTGCTGGCAAATCTTGAGTCTAGACTACTGAGCCTCAGTCAAAGACCAGGTCTAAGCGCCGTAGATTAGGATGGGCAGGATACACATATCGACGAGCTTGCGTTTCAGGGTTAAAGGAAGTTTGCCCTTCATTAGCACTTTCATGGACCAGTAGCTCCTCCAGGCATTTTTAATGCGTTTATCAATTTATTTGCCTGGTCTGTTTTCGAAGGAGACTATCTGGCCCAAGTAAGTGTATTCGTCGACACTACGTTATTCACTATTCTTATTCTTTTTCACTATCTTATTGTGTATTAATTTTGTATAGTGCGTACGTATTGTTTAATGTTTACCATTATTGGACATTTGCTGTTCGACTGCATTCAAAATATTTAAATCCATTTAAGTAGAAAAAATAATTAACACTACTTTTATGAAGCTTTCTTACGTACAATAATGAAGGATGTGAAGCTGTTTGCGTTTAACGGCGGTAGAAAACAGAGCACTTACCATTTCTAACGATCGTAAGTAGTTCATTACTATTTGAATTATTTCTCCCTGCGGTTCCTGTGCTCAAATGAAACTATCTCTGGCCTTCTTTTACCCATAACTTCAAATTGTATTGTAGTCGGTTTCAATTTAATCAAAATTTACAATTCTCAACTTGGAAGTAAAATGCACACATTATGAGTATAGCGCTGGCCGTTAATTTCTGCGTATGTGACAGTAGCGCACGCAAATTAGCGCTTACGCTTGCTAAGTGAACCCTGCCCCGCTTATTATTGAGTCGATACTTTATTTTGGACTTTTGCGCATAAACGGTCACCACTCCACTTACTTGCCGCGGGCAGTAAACTATGCAACCTACGGTGATTAACGTGTTGGATTTGGTTTGGAACATTCTTTGAAAAATTAAAAGTATTCGGGTACTTTCTAGTAGAAGACAGTTTTCTCATTCCGCCAACTTCAACGGCGGCTCAGTTCATTGGCAGAAACTAAGTAACTGGTAAATAACTTCTTGGTCAAACCTTTTTTTTTTGCACAACTTACAGTCATTTTTGAAGGACAAGATATAACATTTCCTAACTTGACGAGTGACATTCACGTTACGTACTACATATTTATAAGACAGATATTAAAAACTCAGTTTTTAACTTCTTTCGCTAAATATGTGGGAATTAAAACCACTTTGTTTTACTGCGCTTAATTATTTCATTCTTGATTATCTCTTCAACAGCAAGAGTGAGGACAGAAGAGTGCTCTCCAGTGCTTCTTAAAATTAACGAAAATTAAAAATAACACGTTGTGTAATTGCTTACGGTCAGCCTATATTATTAAGACTTTATTTATTATATCTATAAATAAAATTGCAAGGAAAGTTTAATATCTTTCCATTAGTTCACATAAAAACAGAACCAGTTCTGTTCACAAGCCGTCATTGACTGAATCAGATTTATGTAGCATCGTTTGTCTCTAAATGTTTATCTTTAAAAGCCGTGTTTGGGTGTAGCCTCTTAAAAGCGTGATTATTATTTGTAAAATAAGACATCGAATCACATCTGTTAGAGAATGTTGAACGTTTAAGGCGTTTTAAGATAATCTGGGGAAAATATTGCTCGGCTCTTGATAAAGGTGGTCTCGGTAAACAAGTACCTACTCCCGGGCACGTTTCGAGTCAAGTAACCTGCAAGAAAGGGTCCGAAACAGAAAATGCTTTGTGCTAAAAACGTCGACCCCTTATCTCCGCTTACGGGTCGCCGCCATAGATACAAGAACATAAAGAAGCCGGAACGATTAAAACGAAACGTCGCTAGATTAAAATATATGACATGCTTACGACCTCATTAGGCAGATTTTTATAATTCAGTTAATTGACAACTTTGATTATTTTTTGCCATATTGATAAGGCTTTCATAGTCATTATGCAAATGTGTCCATTTATCAGAAAATAAACGATTTCGTATTAAAATATTTGATTTTAAGATATAAAACTTCTGGGTTCATTGTACAATTGAGAAGAATGATGTAACATTTAAAAATGTAAATTATTATATAAGATAGGACGATCAAAACGCGCGTAATACTGAATTGGTATTTTTAACCAATACATACGTAATTATTTCTCAAATCAGTTTGCATTCGAAAGTAATACACTTTATCTACAAAACTACTTTTTTATGCTCCAAACTAATTGGCTAAGTATGTTGATTAAATAAGGACTAGTTATGACTACCTAAGTATTTAAGTAAGTCATCTTTTTTTTATACGTTCAATATGTACTCCGATGCATCCCTTCATTTAAATTTCTTCATTTGCTTGATTTAAAATTTGTACTGACTTTTAACTGACGAACAAACATAGTAAATATTATAAACGGGTCTATAAATCAACTGGCCGAAAATTGTTAGTCATAATGTAATGTTCGACATAACTCTTTTTTCTCTGAAACTATTTATTTTTCAGAATTGTAAAATAAACATAACCTAACCTATAGAGTGCTACAGGATAAACATTTAAAAATTTATGAAAAAAGTACGGTTTCAGCGGAAAAAAATTATGACTAACAATAATTCTGACAAACATTACATTATGACTAATAAAATCAAGGCAGTCAAAAGGATCCCATTATAAACAAACATGGAACCTCTTCCTTTTTTGAAGACATTAAAACAAAAGGTGAAACTTTTCAAATGTCTTAGGAATGAAAGCAAACAGCATCGATTAGATATTCATCCTTCAAAACGACAACCCGTAATTTCCATATTCGTGCCCTGTCTTAGGTTTCATGACGCTGCAGCCGTCTGCTTCCAGAGGCTCAGCACGAAGTCATCATTCATACGAGTAGATATCATCGTCGCTCGTCGTGGCCACGGCTCTTTGCTTGTTAACAATAAAAACGTTATCCGCTCAAAATGTGTCCAGTCTTAGTTTTTGTCTTGCTTTAGTTTCTCGCTTACATGGCTATTTTTAGGGCTCGGGTGAGTGCGAACGGAAAGGAAAGGTGCATTATTTTATTTGCTTACGGATGTTTTGTAACGATTTGATTTGATTTACTATATTTAAACTGCGGATTCGTTCGTTTAAATTATTATCTGCGGTAATTGATTTAATTTGGAAATTCCCCTGAATTACATCGTGGTCTTCATTTGAGTTGTACGAAAAACTCGGGCCTATGTGTTATTCTAGGCCAGAAGATGCCATATCTTTTTTTTTTTATCGTAGACTCATCATCATCATCCCAGCCTATATACGTCCCACTGCTGGGCACAGGCTTCCTCTCAGAACAAGAGGGCTTGGTACATAGTTCCCACGCGGGCCCAGTGCGGATTGGGAACTTCACACACACCGTTGAATTGCTTCGCAGGTTTGTTGTGCAGGTTTCCTCACGATATTTTCCTTCACCGTAAAGCTCGTGGTAAATTTCAAATGTAATTCCGCACATGAATTTCGAAAAACTCAGAGGTGCGAGCCGGGGTTTAAACCCACGATCCTTTGCTTGAGAGGCCATAGGTCAAACCACTCGGCCACCACGGCTCCACCGTCATGCCTCTAATACCTTAATTAAATTATAAGTACTTGATAGTCTTAAGCCTAAGTAGTAAACGTTAATTCGATAATCCGATCCAATGTAAGCTAAACATAACCAATCACAAATTGCCAATCAATAATGACCCCAAGGATGAGTAAATTGCATTAGTGGCTAAATTATGCATTACGTTGTTAGGAAGGGATTTATCTTCCTACATTACAGCGACGAATTCCGGGTACTAAACATAATTATAGATTGTACTGTAAAAAGAGATTGATAAGGTTGCAAAGAATTAGCGAAATTATGCAATTTTGAATGAAAACTATCTTATGACCTTTCCAGTGATGATCCAGTGTCTTAAACTAGCTCCGTTTCCTTCCTCTTCCGCTTTTGCGTGAAAAGGTTAAAGACAGGTGGATAGACAGACAGAAAGGCAGACAGATATTCACAATTACTTTTGCATTTACTCATCCTATTAAATAGTAAGGATTAATAGAAATATACATAGTTTAGCCCTTCAGACTAGCATCTCATCTGTAACCCTTTGGTGTTATGGCTTTCCATGATCGTGTGTACCTCGTTCTCTTTTCATGCCGTGATCCACTTGCTCGTTTGCCACCTTATTTTGTCTTTTCATTATAATTTGATAATAATCTATGTACGCAACTCTTTGTGTCTGGTTAAAGTTCATTTTACTTTGCCTATAATTTCGTAGAAAAAAATTGTGGATTATCACACACGTAAACTTACCTATTCTGTACAAAATAGCACACTCTTTTTTGTATCATAGCAGATTAAAGAAAAACATAGTAATTCTTCAAATGTTCCAAACAAACTGCGTAATACTGGCTACAATGTAAGGCCGCTAGACAGATTAGGATTGTCCGGCCAAATCTCATCACAAATAACAAGAAATTCCAATCCGAAGGCGGGATTTTTTGGGCCGTGTTACCTTGCATTATGTATTTGATTCCCGCGTACAATATGTTTTGAATGAATTCCTTCTTGTGGTGTTTTAAACGAATTTGAAAAGTAAGCATTAGGATCTTAAAAATAAAGAAAGAAAGAAAGAAAGAAAGAAAGAAAAGTTTATTTTGGCTCCAAAAAGTACCACCTAAAACTAAGACTAGAACTAGCACTAAAACTATGTTACTAGGTGACACGGCAGGATACCAAAAAGGGTCTCCACTCAGCATGTGTTGCCGCACATTATGTGCAGTAACGCTGGTTTTCTGTGGAGCCCAAACGTTAAATAAACATGTATGCATGAGCCAGTTCCTTTGCCCCAGTCAGACGGAGAAAAAAAAAATTAAAAAATTAAAACCATAGACAAAGGGAGAAGTGACATGCTCAGTGTAAAAGATAATGATACTTATACTGCTCATAAACTTATGAGTCTGCGTTAAATTTTGTTTTTATTAGCGTTTATAAGCGTTATCATCATCATCATCATAGCCAAAAGAGGTCTACTATTGAAAAAAGACCTCCTACTCAGAACTCCACAGTAAATGATAACTCGTCACTTGCATCCACTGGTTGCCCGCAACTCTCACGATATCGTCAGTCCATCTAGTGTGAGGCCTGCCAACGCTTCGTCTTCCGTTTCGTGATTGCCACTCGAAGGTTTTTCTCTCCGAATAGCTGCTCGACATTTTAGTAATTGTAATTGCTTACCACCAAAATGGTACAAAAAGCCATTTGACACTGACACTAGAGAGCTTTACCAGTTATCCGCCATACGTATTTTGGCTTACAAACATTTACATAATTACAAACGTTACGGTTTAAACGCTTTTAATCGTGCGATTGCATGCAATTAACACTCTAATGAAAAATTTACAAGCAATTACGAATTTGGCAGCGCTTATTTGTTAATTATAAGTTATTAGCGTAATAGCTAAGTCGGGAGTGTAAAAGTCCCGTTTTAATTACAGCGACTATCTAATTTACTTGAAACTACTCATTTTAAATTTATTAATAACGGCGGACGCTTTTCTTATTGTGTACTAACTGAATTAATATTTGTACAAGCCTTAGTACTAACAGACTATTATTTAATAGTCACAGAGACTTGGTATTCTTAGTTTGTTTTGAAACTACTAAGTAATTTATTATTGTATACGTGACTTTTGTCTGGTTTTGTTCTGTTTGTTTTCATTATTGTTATTATTTTATCTAAATTCTATTACTTTTTGTTTGTTTCTTTTTAGATTTACCTTTTGTGAATTTATTTCGCCTTCCGTGAAGTCGCCAAGCAGTCACAGCGGAAGACCAGCGTTGGCCTCTACGGCCAGCACTATGCTGAGCTGAGACTGTTTCGCGATTTCGCAATCACTTTCATTAATATTTACTTTATACTTACTTGTTTATTTTGTGTTTGTGTTATTTGCGAAATGCAAATAAACGTTTTCTTTTTCTATTTTCTATTTTAAGTGTAGCAGTTGAATTGAAATTCTGGGATTTTGCAAAAATTCCCGTGGGAATTTTCCAAAAATTACATAGTGAATTTCGTTAAAGTCGCATAAAAACATTCGCATTTCAAATTCTGCTGCGGCTGGAATATCGGCATAAAAAGCTAGTAGTTACAGCTAACTACATACCTAATTTTGTCTGTATCAAACACAATCCACACACACACACCATTCCATGTGCTACGTAACTGTCAATTGTCGACAGAATATAAAAATGTATGGGCGGTCAACAGTTGCAGTCACATTGTGGTTGCAGTGCAGTCTGTATCACCCCAAGGTTGCGAGATTGCGATTTTTCTGCATCATATTTACCCACGCCTACTGACCCAACAGACTTTCTTTACAAACAATTCAAACAAAGATTTGTAATTTGTCAGTTATGTTACTTTATCACAGACGTATCTCTCACGTCTGCGTAGTAAGGATCTAATAAGATTCGTGGGGCACAGTTTTTGTTCATAGCCCCCAACAGGGTCTGGTCAATCTCACAGGACGTATACAATTATTTTAATCTTCTTCAAATCATACTCGTACCGCTGTAGAATAGTGTGGATACACCGTTTCATATTATGTTATTCGAATGTATACTCGGTTTACTACCTATAATTTGTTACGGACTGGCAATTTAACAGTTTATAATTTGAAAGACCCATAAGTCAAGGCTATTAAAAAAGTTAGTAATTTATTTTAGGTAGGCTATAATAGACAGATGGGCATAAAAACTCAAAACTAACCTTAAAATGATTTAATCGCCTTTTTTCTATCGCCTGCGGTATTCCCGGACCGATATGACCTTCAAGTTTTCAAGAAAACAGCGTACTCCTACCTTAACTTGTGACTCTTCTGGTGTTGCAGGTGTCCATGGGCGACGATAATCGCTTACCATCAGGCGATCCGCGTGCTCGTTTGCCCCCTGTACCATAAAAAAACCATTAGAAAAAGCGGTACATACCTACTACGTGCCTATGTTAATGACAATAATGTTATCATCATCATCAGCTTACAGCAGTCCATTGCTGGGCATAGGCGCCACGATACTCTGTCCTCAGTCCCTCGTATCCATCCGCCGCCAGCGACCCTCTTAACCGTCCGTCCACCGTCCCTCAGGATGCCCACTACGTCTTCCCGTCCGTGGTCTCCATTCGATGGCTCGTCTGCTCCACCATTCATCGGTCCTGCGACAGACGTGGCCAGCCCAACGCCACTTCAGCAAACTAATTCTTCGAGCAACGTCGGTAACTTTCGTTCTTTGTCGGATAATGTGATTTCGGATTTTATCGTTCAAAGAAACCCCTAGCAACGCAAAATAATGTTACAATAGTGTAAAATCTTATTCTGCTTATCAGACTTAATTTTTATATAACCCTGTTTAAAATTCAAAATTGTATTCAGCGTAGTGCACAGTATACTCGAGTTACGAGAAAAATTAATCATTTTTAATGTACCAAGTTGTTTTCAATCGATAGTATAACATTAGTATTTTTTTCAAATACATATATACACAATTTCTTTGAAACTACCTATTTTTTTCTTTACAAAAAATGAAATTATTTTTAGGTAATGTCCACACTATACTAACCAATCTTCGGCACAAAACAGGTTATTATATTCGGACACGTCGCTTGTTAGACAAACATAAGGAGATCCCGTCCGATATCTCGGAACAATGTGAGCGTGTCGTGGGTGAGACGATCCCTAAAAAAATGTTCAAAGTTATATTGTGAATCGGCGAGACAGTGCACCCTGGCATAAAAACTTGACTTATATTTAAGCATACATAACGTCATTTGTTTCAAATTTTACTTGTTTGTTATGTTAACAGTAGGTATCATGTATAAGCTGACTCTTTCTAAATAACGAAATGGATTTAGTTAAATATTTTTTATAGAAGGTTCATACTAATTAGTATGTACAGTCGAACAAATTGAATCATAACCCAGGGTGAAATCTTTTAATAATCATTTCACTACGGTTTCCTTGAAAAAAGTAAGAGATGGCAACATGACTTAAAAAAAAATCCAAAACCTTAAAAATCTTCGAAAAAAAACTATAGTTTTTTTAATACTTACTCCCGTGTAGGGCCAGGACGACCTGTTAATTCATGAATAAATATATAATAATATATATTCAGGGTAAAGATTCATAAATTTTATGATACTCACGCGTCACTTTTGAAATCAACCGCGTTAGCAAAAATTACCTCTCCTTATCTATTTTGAGCTGATTATCCCCACGGATGAAAAATAAATACGAAACCATTTAAGGCGAGCCCTAATTGGAATACGACACACTCTCATTTCGACCAAAAGGTACCCAAATGGGACAGGAAACTTTGTTAAGGAGGTAAAGAGCGTATTGGGGAAAAGGATGATCTTATTACACTGCTTTTACTTAGTGGCTCCGTAACGATATTACTAAACTTGGACCCTTCATCTTGCTTGCATGCACCCAGTACACGTTTATTTAATTAATTACGACCGTATGAAAGTTCTGGTAATGAAAAAACAAATAAAAGTGAAGTAAAACAAAGAAAAGTTTGTAATGCAGTTGTATTAAGATTCTGTTCTAACAAGTGTACAGTCAGAATCTTAAGTAGCTATACGCTTTTACACGTCGTTGCTTTACAATAACGCATTCCAATTTTGTTAACTATTTTCATCATCATCATCAGCCGGAAGACGTCCACTGCTGGACAAAGGCCTCCCCCTTAGAACGCCACAATGAACGACAACTCGCCACTTGCATCCACCGGTTTCCCGCCACTCTCACGATGTGGTCAGTCCACCTGGTGGGAGGCGTGCCAACGCTTCGTCCTCCGGTTCGTGGTCGCCACTCGAGGACTTTTCTCCCCCAACGGTTAACTATTTTAATACAGCAAAATTAAAAGTGATTTATGGCTGACTCTATCTTATACGAAGTAGGTAAACTTAAAACTACTGACTTTAAGCTTTATGGCCATAAGTACTTTTTACTCGTACTTTTTTTGTACAAACCTGCCTAGTTAAGTTAAAAATGAAGAAAAAATCCGAGTGGTATTTTTATAGTACCAATGAAGCGAGCTATGAAAGGAGGCGTAACCAAATTACACATGAACATCATTTCATGTTATATCGACATGACAGGTATTAATCAAACAAAATAAACTTCACATTATGCTAATATACACTAAACATTCATTTTTTGTACTCCTCATTTGTTTATGTTAAGTCATTACACTCTGAATGTTATCGCTCACAATCAATCAAAATGTTTAAGAATATACTCTACAGAATGATAAAGCCTCGAAATGATTAACATGAATATTTTCCTAAGAAAATCGTCATAAAGGCTCAGTACATATAATACCAATCATCAATAGGTGATCAGAACCACTCTGTCAAGGTTGTAGCGACACGGAAGAAGGGAAGAGGGAATGATATAACTGAAAAAAAGGAAAAAATGAAAGCTAGTGCAAGTAGTGAGTTTTACAAGTTGACGGATAATAGATACGTTACTGGCCGGTTTTTTCTCGTAGGTATCTCAAATGTCTAAATCTGGAGAGCTTGTTAACAAACTCTAAAATTTATCAGTTCAGTTCAATTCGGTGTAATATTCATCATTTAGTCCTTAGAGTCTAAATATTTAACCAATATAAAACCAAGCCAAAATATTGCTCCATTTTAAAGTCGTGCGTTGGTATAATAAATAAAAATATTTATCCCACAACAATTTACTAAGAGGCTAGTGGAAGATTCGGTCAATATAAGACATTTTGGTGAGCGAAAGGAGGCGATAAGCCGACCCATTTCCAAGGACTCGTCAATTTTGGCAATGTGCTATCTTACGGCTGTTCCTTTGCCCACTGTAATTAATGATAGCCTCTGGCACTTAAACGTAGGCATCAATAGATTAATGATCGGCAGATAGCTAGGTCGAAACACTAGATAATGTATCTAGTCACCGGGCCATTAATTCAATGTGGTTACTTAACTTGATCAATTCCAATTTGTGAGATAGACCACCCGTTTGTGGCAGCATTTAACCTAATAAAGTCTGAAATTGTTAAGTTGTCGACTTGGAAAGTATTAAGTCCGTTTTAATTATGAGCTGTTTGTCTCGGATTAATTTATGAAACATGTTCTTTAGGGTTGGCAAGCGACGTTTTAGATCAAATTTGAAATCGTAAGAAACCACTACATTTTGAAATAGTACCTAAGTAAAACAAGACGAAAGCACGTTTTCGAATAGTTTACATATCGGTAAATTAGTCTTTTTTCTCTTTATGTATTTAAAAGAAAGTACTTATCTCACAGATTAATCCAATACTTATGATACAGATTCAAAAATATGCCATCCAATTATAAAATAAAGCGTTGTCAACATGTCCCTCTATGACCTCGCATGGCGCTAGACTGAAAAAGTCGAACAATATACAGAGCGCGGAGTCACTTACGACCTTACGACATAGTACGCTAGTATAGTCACATGTCCCTGTTAAAGCAGATAGGAGTATTTACGAGGCTCGCTGCATATAGGCAGATGCCACACATGTTCTGCCTTAATACGAATAGATGAGGTCCAGGGTTACTGCTTTTGACTATGTGGAGGCGCCTTTAACATTAAGTATGACAAATTATATTTTTACGTTAATTAAATTTAATTATCACTTGATTTTGTTTTGCATATAGTTTAAACAAGGCGCTACAAAGCTACTCTTAAGGGGAAAATGAGTAAAATGTCCCCTTGTAAAAGTCCGTTGACAATTAAAAATCTAACAGTAAAATTGTAATAACTAAATAAATAATACTAATAATGTTTGTGATAGTCTGGTAAATAAATCAATAATTAATGCAAATAGTTATACAAAAAAGAATCATATTTAGAGTTCATGGATTGCTTTAATACTGGTATGAAGTAATGATGATAAATTGAACATTGGATTAATTAATAAACATTGGAAAAAACTTTATAGATTAAGACGTGTCACAAAATCAATTATTTCCGTTTGTTAATCGAAAGTACAATAGCTAATTTTGATTAAAATCTACATTCAGTATGCGAGGTCAAACCTTATAAAGAGCCTGACAAGATCATATTTGATATCAGCGTTTGCTATTGTCCAAATAATAAATCTTTACTTACATACAATTTGTGTTGAAATTAATCATTGTTTCAGATAGTTAACGTTTATATTTTAAACTCTACTTTAACAAAAGTGGTAACTTGTTTTATATAGATATGTTATTATTAAAAAGTGACATATTAGCAAAAACACACATTACATGTAATACGGTTTTGTGCGCAAAAATACAGACTGCTTTATAGCTTTCTGATCAATCATACGAAACAAAAACAAAGAGTGGAGGTTAGGTTTTTTTATGTTATAAAATTATCAGTTTATTTACAACAACAACAATTTTTACATAAGTTATGGGTGAGAAAAATTTCTGCACATTTTTAAGCAACTCACAAGAGATGTCGTAGATAATTACAAAATCGTCGAAAGGGGTAACCCTATTGTTGAAAACCATATTAATGCTTGCTAACAAGTACAGAGCAGGCCATTGGCGATATTGATATAAATTGATTACGACTTGTCGTGACACTCATTAATTTACTTTGACGCAAATTCCTTGTCCGCTGCAGTGTAGTGACTACACATTAGCAGTTAATGATCGCGTGGCTGCAGTTTCTTCCTTTTTGGTATGATAGCCATTGATAGCTGAACAGAGAGCTAATAAATAATTCGCTAATACGGAAACAGAATCTCAACTTTGTTATTTATCATCACCGTGTAAGTTTTATTGATAGATTGATATTGGATTAGCTGTTGCTAATCGATTAAAAATGTAATTGTTTGTTTTTGTGCCTGGAAAAACTTACAATTTTAAAATTGCGAAAATACATAGATTACTTAAAAAAGGTCAGTTGAATGATAACAGTAAACTGTATGTCAATAAAAATAATTCACGTCACATGTTTTATAATTTACTAATATAAATATTAGTATCCATAGTACGGGAGCGCAGTCCAAAATTTTTAATTTAAAACGCCTCCTTAGCATCTGAAAAGAAAAACAAAGAAATTTATTGTTCGTGATGTTTCTTTAAATTTCATGCTTCTAACCAGGGATTTACAAACAAAAACTAATGAAACCCTACACTATTCAACTTCAAGTAAGCCAATCATTTTCTTTACAAAAGATATTATAAAAATGGCAGGCTCAATATGTGGACGAAGATGAATTTTTCGCTTATTAGTCATACTATAATAGTTACTCTCTAAGGTCAAGGTCAGATATGAGGCGCTGCTCATCAATTTTATACAAACCTGGTATCCGCGGAGCACAATAAAACTTGACGTCTTGACGGATTACCATATTTCGTCTTTTTGTCGATGTTCAATGGCGATGGTTAACAAGAAGATAGTGGAGCTGAGTAAAACATGGTGATTAGATGATCTGTGTAATTAAAATACATATAAACCTGATATGTTTTGATACGTTAAATAAGCAATTCTTGTATATTGGCTCCTTACCTATGAAATTGGCGATTTTTCTAACGTCCTTCTAACCATCGTAACTTCGATAATATAACAGACATAGAAGACATTCTATTTAACACAATATTTTGACTTTATAGTGCAAATTTTGATTGCCATAAAACCAAAGTACTTATTTATTTAATTACAAAAAATATGTTTATATTTGTTTCCAGAATTTAGTACCTATTTAATAGGTTGTCATTTTCGTTTTTTTTTTTTTAAATATTGATATTGATTCTCGTTACATACTCATAACGCTAGCATTGTTGGTTGCTAAATCAATTAAAAACATTTAGTATGGAAAACGCAACTGCTATAAAAATCATATTTATTAGATTAGATAGATAGATTTGTTTATTACCTTTTAAGAAAATACATTATAAACAAATGTCAAGTAATTATGTATAAGAAATTCACAAAAGCATCGTCAAATGTATACAAAAAAAATAAAAATAGAATTTATAATGTCAAATTACAGTAAAATTAAATAATAATAATAATAGTTAAAGGTAAAAACAAGAATACTTCTAGCAAATAATCTAAGTATCTAGCTTAAACAAATAAGTAGTAACTTTACTTTTACTTTTACAATGCCGATACTTTAGTATTGTTTTGTCGTCAGATTTCTGCACACTAAAAAATTAAATTAAATTTGACAATTTGAAGTTAAATATTTAAAATTCTCTTTACTATAATCTTGAGCCAATAAACGTCCTATACTGCTGGGTAGAAGACAAATCAAAGCTTATTAAAACTGATGCAGGTTAAGGAGCAGCCATACTGCTGTTTAAAAGCCGGTGACGGTACGGAATCGCAGTGACGCATTGTATGCGCACCGTTTTTTTGCATGCTTTCCACACCGCTGCTTAAAATACGCAAACGGTGCGGAATCGCAGTGACATGCCGTAAACGTTACGACTTTTGTTCGGTAAAGTCTTGTTAAACAGCTGTGTTGAGAGCATGCGATAAAAACGGTGCGCATACGATGCGTCACTGCGATTCCGTACCGCCACCGTTTTTTAAGCAGCGGTGTGGCCGCTCCTTTAAATCTGTACTATGTTTTGAATCCGTTGTTCTCTAATTTCAGTTAAACAATACTTTAAAAAAAAAACACTTTGCAACGTTCCAGTTCTCCTTGTTTTGTTCTTGATTTTTACAACATATACAAATATCATAGAACATCAATCTAGACAGAAGTACACTAATTTTAATTGCAAAATATGATCGGTTCTGCGCAATAATATTACAGACAAACAAAAATCCTGATAAATCAGTCGTTGACCTCGATTTGTATCAAATCAAACTGCTCTAACTCCAATTTGACTTGTGTCAAACGATGATTGGTTGCAACACAGGCTACTCCTAATTGGCTGAATGAGTTTTGTTCGCGTGCCGGTGCGGTTTGCGTGAAGCTAGGATTTATTTTGGATATGATGATAGCAATGATTATTTGTTCAAAATTTCATTTTTAATACAATTTTTTTTACTAGTGTACTCTTTGTAGACTGAAATTGCATTATCAAATTTAAAACAACAGTTTTACCTCACGTCATTATTTTAACGTGTTTTATGTTGTTGGGTTTGAAAATTATAATTTTTATATTTTAACGGTAGGACATTAGACCTAAATGTGAATGAAGAATGTGTTATTTTATAATTTTATTCGCTAAGCTTAATTTTTGTTCCTTTTGTTCCTTCTGTATCTCAAAATGAAATGAAATAAGTCAAGATTACAAAATATAATAACAAAACGTTATAAAATCATTCACGTAGCAATCAATCTGTCTGTTTTTTTTATATACATGCAAGGTACGATTAGAATATACCTACCAATAAAAAGGTTTGACAGCAATTGACCTAAAATTTAGAGCGTCCGTAAAAACTGGATTAAAAAGCTTTGCCTTTCAATATCCTATCTGTTATATTGGATTGAATACTATTACCAGAGCGTGAAAAGTAATTTGGCCGTTAACGACTGTTGAATACTTTTATTTATATCTGTAACATCCTGTACTTACTCCGTATTCCATCGTTACCAACTTACTTTAAAAAAAATACTTTCAATGAAGATACACGTCCATATTATTTATCTTCGTTTATCACAGAAAAAAATATAAGTAGACATCGTTGAAATGGTTAATTTATTGTTATTAAATCCAATCAGAAAAATACATTTTTCGTTGTCATAGTAGATATTTTTTAAAGTTTCAATAAAATATATGATGTACATAGTTATGGAAAATGATTAGGTACCTACTGCCTTTATTTGGCATAAATCGCAAGATACGCATAAAATACGATAACAGCAATAATCACGATAACAGCCGAAACACGAAGACACCCGGGAACTACGGGATTTCGTCACAGTAATACAAAATTAGACTTTAATCTACTAGACTTTCACATATGACACAATATATGTATTCATGCCGAATATCTTTTAAATGTAACTAAGCAAAGAATCAAACTTAGGTTATCCAGTTCACAATACTATATCTTAGTAGTTCTATAATTTGTTGAATAGGCTATGTGATTGCAACCAACACTTTGGCCTTTGTTTCGAATGGCACGTCGCGGGCTCATCTATCACAGCTCATGCCTGCGCGCCAATTTGTTACTGACTCCTCATCGTTGCTATTTATTTTTGATGGATATTTTTGCAGGGTGACAATAAGTGTAAACTGCTTTTAATTCATATTGCAAACCAACTCTTGAGGGTTAGATTGTTTCTTTGTAATTATTATTGTGCTGCCAGAAAATATGATTAGCTCTGGGGGAAAAAGTTTCTTTACTTACGTGATTACCGAATAATTCTAGTGAAGCACTTGTACTGCGAAAATGCAATTTAAAAAAGGTTTTGTTAAAAAGATGCTTTCAATTTTAAATCTAATTACATTTACTTACATGGTGTGTGAGAACTCGGTTTCTCGTATGCGATAAATTGGAGTCTTGCAATGTTGTTTTAGATTTCCCACATAAGCACTGGTTAAAGGTAACGTTTTCTGTGGCAATTTTTAACGGAGGTCTACATTCCAATAGTGAATGATATCCGGCCGATGATTATAAACAGAGAAATCTCATGATAATAACTGACAACTAACCAATGTAATTGATTATGTCCTGAATCGAAAAAACGTTTTATTCATCCACTTTGTTAAGTACCCCGCGGATTAAAGCACTTCTCATAAAATCAATTGCTTCAATCACTTTCTTTTCGAATCCAAAAGCACTTTTTCCACGATCACACAATTTTATATCCATGAAAGCTATAATCATAAAGATTTTTTATTGCTATTCATCCGTGGCAAACACTTACGCTCAGGAGAAAAAAGTTCGTTATGTGCGAGGTTTGACGCAAGTGAAAGGCGGATGGCATTATGCAGTATAACATTTTGTCAATTACAACAATAGGTAAAAAAAAAAAACTATATTTCACACTTGGTTCGATAGAACTTTGGTTGACAATTGTTGGAGGTTAGAACTACTTAAGGGGCTACCCGAGGTTTTCATCGATTTTTGTCAAGTTTTGAATGGTATCTTCTACTTTTGCACTACAGATAGAATTATAAGTCAAACGGCTATCGGTTCTCCAATATTTTATCTCCATTTTTGTCTACCGGATTTTGAAAAAAAATGAATACTTAATTTTGTATGTTTTTTTTAAACATTGTCTGAAAAAACACTTATTTCGTATCTCTATTGACGTAAAAGATCTAATATATATTACACGAAATCTACATATTTGGGTTCGTCTTTGACGTCTCTAAAAACTGGTTGAGAGTTTTTATTTGAAACTAATTAACACAAACGTTATGGCCAGAAAACCAGTTTTTTGGCCTAAATTTTTTCAACTTTGATGCCAAATATCTCGAAAACAATGAACTTTGAAGTAAACATGGGATACTATATTGCTTAAAGCCGTTGTTGTTAATATAATAAGCTACAAAATCATTAGAAAACTAAGGAATTCAGATTGAAGGTCATTGGGGCATGGGATCCCCTTAAACAAAAGATGGTATACATTATACCAAATAACTTGCACCCGCGGTTTTTTCTGTAAAACTCCATATTGCGTGGGATTTTACAAATTATGTTATGTCCTAATTTTTTGTTTATGTCATAAATAAATGGTACATATATACACAATTTCAGTAGCAATACCAATTTAAATTAATACAATCATTATTAAGACTATAAATGTTGTCCAAACTGTCTTTCTACAAATATAGTACTGAGTCATTTATTAAGCCAGTAGGAATCATAATAAATCATAATTTCTAATTAGCTCTATTTAAATCGTACTTTTTTATTTCGTTTGCGAAATAATTAAATTCTAATAAATACGCACAAATCTTCAAAAGCTTCAAGACTCTCTTACTCTCTCGCTTGCGGTTAACTTCTACACCCAGTGGCGAAGAGGTTATAGCTTGAGATCTCCGTGTCAGTTTTGATCGTACGCCGTGGCTTGATTTATGTGTCGGAGATATAAATTGTAAGGTCATGTTCGGCATCAGTCACACGGACAGCTAGTAAAACTTGCTATTCGTCATGCGCTTCTTCAAATAAATACTTATGCTTAACTATTGACAGCTCGGGCAAGAAGTGCACCCCTGGCCAGTGGTCAGCGTTCAATTATTTTCCTTGCTAATTTATTTAGCACTAGCTGTTACCTGTGACTATGTCAGAAGAATTCGTTTAACGTCGACGTTTGACGTCAAACTATGCCATTTTTTGGCATAATTTTTTTTTTTTATTAATAAGCTATCTCTGTGATAAATTGCATACAAATCCGGCGAGCGGCGGGTGCGTAAATTGCATAATTGAGTAACAACCATCCAAGCTTCATCACAAGTTTTCTCATTTATAATTTCAGTAGGATAGGATGGTTCTTGGCCGATGGCTTATATCTCGATACAAAGGTATTACAACCGAATGGCCTTTCCTAAATACACGAAGTATAACTAATTTATGAACTATGAAATGACATGCACAAATTTGGAGATTTACCCTCTGTTTCACCATACATTGATTAAATTTATTTCATGGATAATGTGATGCCGTCTCTTTTTGTTTTGTAAGAACAACGGAGGCGGCATCACGTTTATCCGTCAGTTAAAATTAATCACTGGATGGTGAAACAGCCCCTTAGTGAATAATACAAACTGACACATATCGAAAATACAAACTGAGACATGGATGCACAGAAAAACCAGAAAAAGAGACCAGCGCTGGGAATCGAACCCAGGTCCTCAGCATTCCGTGCTGCGTGCTATATCCCCTACATCACCGAGTGACCACCATCACAGACAGGAGTCTAGACACAAATTTCTCCTATGCACACATATCTTAGGTTGTTTTTTTCTACTTAAGCAGCAGCACTAGCGACATCTATGTTTCGCTCTTATCGAGAGATGTAACATTCTTTCGGAACTAACCGCTAACCCAGACAAGAGATGTCGCTACTAAGCAATCAAATTATGATTGTTTAAATACATAAAAATACAATAATACAAAAAAAAACAAAAAGACTGCAAACAACCAATTATAATTTGATTGCTTAGTAGCGACATCGCTTGTCTGAGTGAGGGGCTAGTTCCGAATGCGTGTTACATCTCTTGATGGGAGCGAAACATAGATGTGGCTAGTGCTACTGCTTAAGTAGCGTAGTAGAAAAAAAACCGGCCAAGAGCGTGTCGGACACGCCCGAAATAGGATTCCGTGGCCATTACGAAAAAATTAAGTAATATTTTTCTAAGGATTTCCTATTTTGTACGGAATATTTCAAGGTTAGGTATATTTTATAGGTACCTTAGGCTGCAATTTACTGTTAAACTACAAATAATTCTCAATAAAACTTAACCGTTATAGTTTTCATTGTAAGTTTGATATGCTTACCACCATCCCGAATTTTTTCAAATTTTACCCACCGGTTTAGATTGTGGGGGGGGGGACGTTCGATTTTAATGAAAATTTGCACTTTAAAGTTGAATATTTTGCAAACAAATCACTGAATCGAAAAATAGTTTTAGCAACCCCCTAATGGTATGGTAAAAGACCTATCCAACGATACCCCACACTACAAGGTTGGATGAGAAAAAAAAATCACCCCCACTTTACGTTTATTGGAGGTACTCTAAAAAAAAATTGTTTTCGAATTTTTTTATTATACTATTTTGTCGGCATAGTTTACATATATATTCGTGAAAAATTACAGCTTTCCAGCATTGTTAGTCCCAGAGCAAAGCCGCGGACGGACAGACAGACAGACAGACATGGCGAAACTATAAGAGTTCCGTTTTTGCCATTTTGGCTACGGAACCCTAAAAAGCAACCTGAGATATTTGTGCATAGGAGAAATTTTGTGTCTAGACTCCTGTCCAGCGGTGGTGTAGGGGTTATAGCACGCAGCACGGAATACTGAGGACTTTGGTTCGATTTCCAGCGCTGGTCTCATTTTCTGGTTTTTCTGTGCATCCATGTCTCAGTTTGTATTTTCGATATGGTTTTACGGGGTGACCGTAAAGGTAAGAAATAAAAAATACAAAAAACTCCAAAAAACCAATCATAATATCAAAATTAATACTAAGCAATCATAATATCACACTTATAAAATTATTAAAAAAAAATCATATCTACATTTTTTTCACACTTCTATGAAAAAGAGATGAATTTTGTATATTCTTTTGCATGTACGGAATAATCTTTGAAACTACTGAAACTATTGCAAAGATTCTTTCACCATTAGAAATCTATGCTGTCCCAAATTAACATAGGTTATTCATTCTCTTGGAGAAGTGCGAAATTCCCGCAAAACAGACAAAGTTACGGGCTGTTAACAAATAAAACACATAAACAAGACACTGCCAGGACAATAGTATGTATCTTACCTGCTCCATAAAAATGTTAATCATTTACTGTGACCCTAATGAGATACATGTATTAAAACAGAATGGGCCGGGCGTGTAGCTCCGCCGCATAGGTAATTTATTACTAACTTTGTCGCTACTAACTTATTAAGGCTCAGCTTCCTTCTGTGGGCGATCTAATTACCGACAAGCGAGAACAATAATAATGTAACGTGAATATTTATGAGGGTGCATCTGTAAATTTGATATACTTATTGTTTATCTCCAACGAAAATTGACTGTGTGCAATGAATAATTTATTGTGGGCAACCGGGTTTGACGTTACCCATATTTTAATATAAATCCATCTACCATATTGTATGCAAAATGCCATTGAATGCAGTGTAAGGCAGGATCATTATTCCAATATACGGTCGCGATATTCATCACGCGGCTTGTGGTTGCAGAATTTTAAACAAATCATCTTTATACGTGGATGGAGGCAAGGGCTGGGCGAGCGCGGTTTGTTGAATCGATTTTAATAATGACTTGTTTCTTCATTGTTCTGTTGTTTAGGTCTATATTGGCTTAATTTTGTATTAATTAATTGATTTATATAAGAATTTTTAAAATGAATCTGCAATATTTCTGCAGATGGTTGGATATCTTTGACCGAACACTTTTGAAAAAGTTTGATACTATTTTTTTTGCAAATACTTCAATACATTGGTCGATGTTGATAGTGCACCGCGTCAAAAGCGTTTCTGGAATGTTTAGTCAAACTTGCTTGATCCAGAGGATGTTTGAACATCTGCTGAAATAATCTAGATTAATTTTATGACACTGTGTATTTACTAGCTATAATCGTCGGTACATTAATAGTACTTTAAGTAACCAATTGTTAAAAAAACACGCGAGTTTTTTTTCTTGTCAGTATTGTAATTGCATTGTAATTAAGCTACATAATAATATGCGTACCGAGTTTCAAGTCGATGCCATCAACAGATGAAGATTTTTGTATACTATATGATACTGCCACCAAACTTACATAAGTATGTACTATATCAAACCTTTACTTTACTTTCCGAGTTATTGCAGAATCCAGTAGAAGCTGAATTGATCACGCTTAGCCGTCTTATTTGTTCGCTAGGACTCTTGGTATTACCATTCCATATTCTTTTAATAGATTTAGACAACCGACTATTGGTATATTTAAGAAAATGAGACTACCTATATTAACCATCTGCCTTACGTGTGTGTTAACTTTGGCCATTAGTCACGTAAGCGTGAAGCCAAAGAGGAGCGTAATTTGTTGAGTTTTGAATCGCATATTTTCGGTCGCGTAATTTCTGCTGCTTTCGGTTTTATACGAAAGTCCAGTTTTTGCCACACGGTGGCTGAAATAGAATTTTTGTATCAAACTAAAATTAGGCGACCAAAAAATATACGACTCACAACTCATACGTACACAAGATGTCTTAATTAACAACAATAAATATTTTTTTCATTTTTATTTCACTAAATAATTGCGCTCGTTTGGTTTCACTCTAACCCGCACAGACCCTGGCAACTTAGAAATATATACCTACTTTAGTTTCAGGGAAACATGAAAGTTAATGATGTAACCAGCATGTTGTTATAATCTGGATATCCTTTTGATCAGAAGTAGTGAGCTGACACGAGTAGGAATGAAAAGAATTGGTTGGACGCGTCACAATTTTCAGCAGTGGGAGACAGGCTTAAAAAAAGGAATCCTTATCCTTATTAATATTGTAAATATAAATAACTCTGTCTGTCTCTAGTTTTATCTCGGAAAATTAGGTACACAGTTCGCAGGCAACAGCTCGTTCAGAATAAAATGAAAATGAATAGTAAAACAAATCAGGTGGTAACAGTAAACAATGCAGATTTAAATAATCATTGTTTGGTTTAAGTCCCACAAGCAATTACGTGTAGCACAGTAATTATTATTAATGTTATTCAAGACCTTTAAGTAGTTTAATTTCTTCTCTCAAAAAGAAACTTAGAAAAATACTATTAGAACAGTTTGTTGCCGATACACTCTACCAGAGTCGCTTCTATTTGCACATTATAACTAAGACGTTAACATGTCGAGAAATGTTTTTTTTTTTGACAAAAACATTCATTAGTGGCTTGGATACAATTTAGAACGTAAACATGCTACAGTCGTAGTTTTGCGTTGTAAGTATATAAAAGTCGTGTCATGTGACAATAATTTAGCTAAATTTATTAAAAAAACAACCCGTTCAACGTAAAATGTTTGGAATGTGAAAGAAAGAAACGGTAAAATCAGACTAATCATACTATTCCATTTATTCCAGTCAATCATCATTACTTTCGTGTTGATCTTTCATTACGTCTAATGCAACGTAATAACGCTAGTGTTTTATAAATTTTGTCAGAACACGACGTTCTCGAATTAGCAATCGTTAGTGTAATGGTGCCCTAGATAGAGCTATTATAATAAATTTCTTAATTGCCCGCTGACGGCTGAGATTCTTGGACGGTGATGCAAAAGTGATCTCACCGCGTTAGAAAAAATGTCAACGGTTTTTAGACGACATATTATCATGATGCAAACGTGTGTTGAAAGATTACTTGTTCATATTATCGCGGAGAGCCCGTTCCCGCGGTTTTTGTTGCATACTTGGACAATTACTTCATTTTATAAAGCGAACACTAAGAGTTACGAAAACGTCAGTATATCAAATACTGAATATAAATGGAACTTATGCTATTTTTAAATGCCTGTTTGTTTGTCTGTAAGTAATTTTGAAAGTCGTGGTTTAAAAAATTGCAAACCATATTTCGATCAGTTCCTGATATAGTAGCACATTTGATATAATTTTATTTGAATTAAATAATTATTTTTTTTGACAAAGTGTTGCCAGTCCGGCTGAAATCGCTCCAAATCGTCCCGCCCCATCTTTTAGGCCTACCTCTGCTCCGGTGTATATATATTACCTACTCAATATTAATGTTACAATTATATATCAAATGTTGTCCTATCTTTTGAGCTGCCACCCCTTATGTCAATCCGGTGACAATATCATCAGGTAGTGAAATTCTTGTTCCGCCAGATTCTTCTCGGCAGAACGCTTCACTGTCTAAGGGCATCGAAACACAATTTATAACACAATTAACAACTTTTTTATCAAGCCTCAGTATTACCAATACTTTTACACAAATTCCAGGACTCAAGCAAGTTGTACAATAAAGTGAAGTCCGTTGGACGAGTAAACAGGGATGATGGAATAAAAAATGACCGTGTTTGTGTTGCAATCAATCAAACAAAGCTCGCGCCAGCCCAGTTCCAAAGCTAACTTTCGAAACGGGCCCGCTATTATTTAGTATTGATTTTCAACGTATATTTTTATCGGTTTTCCAAACGCTCCAATGTTTATAGAGATTTGCGACGGCTGTAAGGCTATGATTTCGTTTGATTGGATTTTCATTCAGAAAAAATCGGATTCCTTTTCTGTGACACGTACTTTTGCTTTGCAATATTTGCATTCATGTCTCTTAAATTTATTTGTTGATGTCTTATAGAAACTACGCCGTATAAAAACTTTAAAATTATTTTTTATACTAACTCATCCACTAGGTAGTGGTCACTAGATGGTACCTAAGTGCAAATGAAGTCCGAGGAGGATCTTATTGTTCTCTAGTTAAATTATTTTATCAACGCTAATCGTTTCAAGTCACCGACAATTACATACAAAAGAAATCTAATCAAAAAACCAATTATGCTAATCATCCTTATTACAGATGTCAGTGTCAATAACCGACCCGTCATTTTTGACATCACACATAAACCCAGCAATTTGACATGAACACAATTTGCAAATGAACGGTTTTTTTTTCTACCGTGCACTGCTTGTACAAAAACTATGATTTATTGAGATTCTGATTAGTACTTTTTGTGAGATTTACGGCTGTGGAGGATGATGAGTAACTTTTTTATACAGTTACGCCTACGATCACAACGCAAAAAATATTTTTCATTATATATTTAGGTACCAATTAGAACATAAAACAAGATGTATTGTATTCTATTGTAAACTCTTTATTGTACATAAAAACACATGGAATTAACAAATAAAATAATAATAATAAGAAGTACAAAGGCGAACTCCTTGAAGGGATCTCTTCTAGTTAACCTTTGAACGCTCTGTATGTTCGAAACACTTTTTGTATGGCAATTAAAATATATAATAGACTAAGTAGTGGTATGAAACAATTGCCTTTGAAAATATTTAAGCAAAAACTTAAAGCTTGACTTGTGTCAAAGGGTTTCTACTCAGTTACCGAATACTTTTCTTCTTTTGATCAATAATAAATCAGGTGACATTTTGATTGTAATATAAAAAATAATAATTGTAATTTATGACATTCTGCATGCCAGATGATGGTGAAATATGTGAACCAATATAGACTTTTAATTAACACCGCTTGTACCATATTTCAAGCGAAATAAAGTTATTTGTATTTGTAACGATTGTATCAGAAAAAAAGTAGACACTACCAGTACAAAGAAAGAAACTACATGCATAATACATATTATATATATATTCGTTACACACTCCCATAACAGAACACACAACACTATCTCTTTTAAGAATTTAAGTTGAACTGTCAAGCCAATGCACCCCTAAGCGACTCCGCAGATGTAGTAGAGATACAATTTTTACTAATAGCCAATATTAAAAGATTTATTGTCATAGCCTTATTATTAGATTATTATAGAGGAAATATCTATAGTGATGTTTGATTGGACTTAAAATTTTAAATTATTTAAGTGCGTAAGTTGCGTGTTGTACAAAGAATTTCTGTGTTTCAGATCTGATAGATACAAATGATACAAAATTAATGGTGGCTGACCGACTAGACTCTGCAATGAGGTCACACGCAGCATGATTCTGCTACTCGTAGTTACTTGCTGTCAAGAAATCGTCTCTATTTTTTCTTCCCTAATTTCTACTGAAAACATGTTCCTGTTTATCTTACGAAAAGTAACTTGAGGATCATGGCATGTCTTTAGCACTTTTAAATATAAATATTTGTCAGTTTCACGATTGTTGCCTATCCCCAGTGTCTGTGTTTCGGTCACATCTGACAAGCGCCAAACACAATAGGGCCTTGTTTAAGTATTAACATTGAAGGCGGCTAATCAGTCAGGCCATCGGTTAGCTGATCAAACACTACAAACAGCCAGTCAAGTGAAGATTGATCGTAAAATTCGGGTTCCGTTGACGTACGTTTGCTGAAAGTGAAGCTTTTATTTTAACCAGAGAAGATTTAAAAGATTTTTTATGCTTTAATTGAATCCTGGTAACTTTTAAATACATGAGAAGATCACAGAAAACAGGTAAGTACCTACTATGTGTCAGCATTATCTTTTCCAGGTAATATTTTGAAACAGAAAGATGTAAGAGATACATTGCAGCAGGTATACTGAAGTTTTTTAAATAGTTGTGTCAAATATAAACCACAAGAAGCGGATTTTTAGCAATATTTAGATACAATCCAAAGCACTGACAGTACAATCAATAGAAGCATAGAACTATTATATGTTTACGCAAACAAAGGTCTTCTATCGTCCAAGATTATACAAATAAGGTATCTAAAAATGCCAATTTCCCGTCAAGCGCATCCCCAAAAACCCACACTCAATCAAGACGAATGCAACGAGGTGTTAAGCTAGCTCTATCAATCATATCGGCAACGAATGGGGACGCGCTTCGTTATCCACAGGCTGTTGGAGCATCGCCAGAATTGTAATAAAGACTGTCTCGTTAAATTTCCGAATGGACAGTAGCTATTAAGTCTTGGACTGATTTTTACACAATTGCTGCTCATTTTGCATACGATTAAGGTTTGATGATAGAAAGGAATATTATCAATGCATATTACTTATTGCCATTTTGCGGAGTGCAATTCTCTCAAATAGCGGTCTCAGTGATGGCTTCGTAACAGTTTGTATAATTAATCGAAGCTTTAGATACTTTTAAGCATTTTTTTAATAGATTAGCAAAGAAACAAGTGACGCCCGTAACATCAGAAGAATAATGCCTACGTGTGTTGCCAGCTTAGGGGTTAAGGTGCAAAATCCTATGCCACCAATATCACCGGCTGTCTTATAGACTTTATACCTACTTCAGGGAGAACGCATCTAGTGAAATGTGTCCCTAAATGTTGCCTCTTGCTGAAAATAATCAGGCAAAGAAAAAAAAAATTTGTAGCGGTTCACTATGTTTATTTCAATTCATTTATGAAGTCAGCCTAAAAATTGTAATGATTATCTTAATATATTATGAGTATCTTAATAAATATAACTCGATGCCTAAATTATCTAATGTCTTTTGTTTTTATTACTTTAACTATGTGAGTTTTAATGCCCTAGCATTTTATGTCACTGGCCACATTATTTATCAGAATCACCAGTGAGTTCTAGTTCCACGTAGCCAATATCTAATTAAAGGCCCTAATAAACGTATAAGTGGGTTGGCAGACGCCGTGGACGGCAACTTCGAACATAAAATCCTTAAGTTCATGCTATCGCGCTTCCTCAGATGGGAAAAATGTGTTCAGATAATGCGTCTTGGAATTTCCTTGTTTTTTCGCTCGGAGGAAAAATAAAGTAAGTGTTGTGTAGTATTGCTACATGACTAAGAGACAGTGATTCGAGTAGATGTAAGTAATATATTATTATTTGGATGTTTACGTAGGCGTGTGAAAGAAGGAAATGAAACTAATTTGGAGGGATAAGACTTTAAGTTATATTTAGATAGGACTAACAGTAGCTATACTAACAGGAATCAATAATTTTTATTTACTGAAGCTATTATATTATAAAGATTAACGGTTCTATTTTTATTTTGTCTATGAGATAGACTTTTAATTATGATTTATGAAATAACTACCCTTTACAGGCGGCTTTCATCACGTTAACTATATGACATTTGAATTGAAATTCCGGAATTTTGCAAATTTTTCGCAGGAATACCCAAAATTTACAACGTGGCACTTATGAACGTTATTGAAATGACACTCATGCTAAATTTCATGTTTCTAGATTAAGCGACATAAATATTTTGATATTTTACATGCGTACATCCTGATCCTGCGGGAAAAATCGGATAAAAAGTAGTCTATGCTTTACTCCAGTTATTCTTTCAGATTTCAAGTTTCATGGAAATCCGTCCAACCATTTTAAACATGAAAAAATTAACCGACACTTTTAGTAAGATAGAATAGATATTTAGAACTAGTAACACGCCCAAGCAATAAATAGTAAATACCCATAGCAACGTGGATTGGAAGTAAAACAAATGCCGCTCCCATTCTTAATGAGACATGGAAAAACGCTGGCAATGTTTAATCTGATGTCATCGTGGATGCAATCTCCTGCATTGTGTACACAGCACGCCATTCAACCGGGACTGTGTAGCCGCGGACTTATAATTGTGAGGTGGTTTTAATCCCGGGTAAGCGGAAAATATTATGCTATTTGTTTTGTATGTTTTAAGCTGATGGTTTATATGTTTAGGCACCTCTGTAAGTACCACAATTTCATGACTCAGAAAACTATTTCCTTAAAATTGGTAACATTGATCAGTAATTTGACTAACTCACTTTTTACATACATTAGCATGGGCAATATAAGTAATATTTTGTTGTAATTTTAAAATCGTCTATTTTTTTAAATTACAGTCACCTTGTTTTACAGTAGGTATAATAAGTGAAGTTACTGGCAATTGTAAATGTGAATATTGTATCTTCGTATAATAGCTTGAAAAAATAGCTTAGAACAAAAATCACAACCAAAATCTCAAATACTAACTAGTTCTAAATACAGCATACTTCTACATACAGCATAGTTTTATTGCATGAAGCATATTTGACTTTGAATATTATTATGTGCACGTTATTCTAATGCGGCGTATATCGCAAAGTTTCTTAAAGTGATCCGCTACTTTGGGTGCTGACTGTACACAAGGTAATACATACTAATCTCAAGTTAAAAACTTCTCTAATACTATAAAAGTGTAACATTACTAACTGTGAAATAGCTCACAACCAAAACCGCTGTATTTAGAAACATGAAATTTGGCAGACATTATTCCGTGACGGTCACAGAAGTGCGGAAAGACAATTCCTTCTCGACCCACTAGTGGAACAAGTTGGTGGTACTACGAGGAATAAGGGCATTAAAAAGGGATTTTTCTAAATTAACGCGCACAGAAATCTAGTCATTTTTTTATTATTTTATGGGAATGAAACCGCGGGATCAAGTTAGTAGCTGAATGTAGTAAGAATTGACAAAAAACACTCAAACGTTGATACTCAGTTATCGCTTTGGAAAAACCTTCGTTCAACGCAAGTTAATGTAATAAAACATAATTTGTATTAGATAGTTGTCTCTTTAGTTTAAATAGTAAGTAAAAAACAATGATGTAACAAAATATTCATCTCTTTGTAGCCTGGGGGTTATTACGAATAACGTAAGGATAGTGACGCACATCGGATGAACGAATACAAAATGTTCATTCTGAGAAATGCGAATAAATTTTTAGGTTTAGGTACATAGCAGCTAATTGTATACGTACTCCACCGTGCTTTATCGTTATGATCACGGTGTCAATCCATGTTTTATAATAGCTAAAAGAAACGTCGGTCGCATAATTGTGTGAATCACGGAACTCTATTTTGACTGTCTTTAATTACGGATTAAATTAAAATAATTCGCTAAGCTTTATCAAAGAAGCAAATTGGTTTGGTTAATCTTAAGGAGCAAAAATGATTTACTCAGTGATGCCACAGGATTCAAAAATATTAATATTGTTTGAATCAACTGGTCGTGTTTACCCCAAATTGCCTTAAATAAAATGCGAAGATGCGAAGATTTTTATAAAGGATGTTATTTTTGATTTCCGTTTGAAGACCGAGCCCTTACTCTTTAAAAGATAATCACGAAGTATAGTTAACTAGCTGTTGCCCGCTACTCCGTCCACGTAGTATTCTTTTATCGCTATTCTGCGGGAACTATGCAATTTTCCGGAATAAAAACTATTCTATGTCCTTCCCTAAGACTCAAACTATCTGTATACCGAATTTCATCAAAATCGGTTTAGCGGTTTAGACGTGATTGAGTAATAAACCTCCAAACATCTTCACAAACTTACACATATTTATAATATTAAATAGGATTATGCGTAGTATATAAAACAATGTAAAAGGCTCTTAATTTGTAACGAGTTCGTACCTAACTAAAATGTTTTATATTCACAGATGTTTAACAAAAGAAAGTAAAAAGAGACAGTTTTTATGTCTATCTTATGTGTCACGTCAATGTCACCCGTCAAGTTAAAAATGACTCGAAGTATGTATGAAAAAGAAAACTATTACTTACCAGATAGTTTCTAGCTATGAATTGAGTTATCTGTCGAAGTTAAGGAAAATCAAGAAAAACACGATGTAAAAGAAGATCACGCTTTTAAATAACTAGCCGATACGGTATAAACTGCAATTCGACCGTGACAAAATACATAGATTTACCTTTCAAAAGAAGTGTAAAATAGTTTCGGTCTAATTTGATTAACAAGTTCGATGTTAAATTCATTAACCATTATGAATTGCTAAACGAAAACAAAACAGAAAACCGAAATGAAAGGAATATTAACCGTTGTATTGAAAAGTTTGAAAAAGTCTAAACGTTTTTCGTTCTTCCTAGTCCGTTGGCTGTCTGGGTCTGTGCTAATATTTGCCTCCGCGCATTATTACTGTATGCGTACCTAGCACAATGGGCGAGAATTACCACTGAAGCCTCGTTCAGATCAGTTTAGTGATGAAGACAGTCAGTAGTCAAGTGATGAGTCGATTCGTTCAAGATTTTGACATGAAATTCATATCTTTTTTGAGTATCATTATGCTATCGGTTCTGAAATTCTATAGTGACTAACGACACATTACTAAGTATAACTTTTGTTAATAGTTTCTCAAAAAAGGAACAATGATCAAACGTATAACGCTCTTATAAAATATTTACCTCTTTCGATACCTACCTAATTACAATATAATATCATTGACTAGCGTTTACCCGCGGCTTCGCACGCGTAAATCATTGGACACAGCAGTTGAATTGAAATTCCGGGATTTTATTAAATTCTCGTGGGAATTCCCTAAAATTAAATCGTGGTTTTCATTGTATTAAATTAAAACACCCATGCCAAATTCCAGGACTCTAAACCCAGCGGTTGTTATTTCGAGATTTTATCCCTATCCCGTGGGAATATCGGGATAAAAAGTAGCCTGTGGGTTATTCCAGATGTCCAGATATCTACATACCAAATTTCATGACTCTAAGCCCAGCGGTTATTAGTTCGAGATTTTATCCCTATCCCGTGGGAACATCGAGATAAAAAGTATTTTATGTGTTATTCCAGACGTCCAGCTACCCACATACCAAATTTCATAACTCTAAGCCCAGCGGTTGTTATTTCAAGATTTTATACCTATCCCGTGGGAACATCGGGATAAAAAGTATCCTATGTTTTAAATTTTTAATCCAGGTTATAAACTAACTTTTTACCAAATTTCATCCAAATGCGTCCAGCCGTTTCAGCGTGAAGAAGTAACAAACACTCACTCACAAACTTTCACATTTATAATATTAAGTAGGAAGTAGGATTCCCACACAATTTACCTCCAATACCTACACAGCTCAGTATCGAACGCTCTTTTCGCAAGTCCAAACATATTAGCATCTCCAAGAGCGGCCTCGGTTGGTTAAACAACTTGGCCTAGTCACTATTCGTCAGCAAAGAAGTGAGGCGTGGAAAAAGCCTTCATCAAAAATGCACGTTCTTCAGCCGACAGCCGTAAGATGCCTGTTGACTCTGTACCAAGCCTGGAATCTCGACATTAAAAAGACTACGGGTTAAAAACTTGGTGTTTTCTGTATTTTGGTGGTGCATTTAACATTTACCAACGCTATATCTGATCCAAAGATTTAGTTTAGATAACATCTACTCTGAAGTAGTATTCGATTGATATTTCGTGGGCTGTTTTGTTTGTCATTCAGGAACACTCGACTCGGCGTCGTGGAGTTGCTTCGCCACCCGCACATATGCATAATTGTCCTGCAGTGTAGATAGCATTTATCTTTCCACTAAGATTAGAAAAAAGTTTAAGGGGCTGTTTCACCATCCATTGATTAGTCTTAACTGACGGTTAAATGTGATGCCGTCTCCGTCTATTCGAACAAAACAAATAGAGACGGTATCACATTTAACCGTCAGTTAAGACTAATCAATGGATGGTGAAACAGCCCCTAACTATCGTATTGTCAAGAAAAAGAAATGATTTTACACCTTATCCCAAGTTTAGGCTTGCTCCGAGCTTAAATAGAAGTATGAATATTGAGAAGCCAATTATACGGTAAATTTCTACCTACACATCTTCTAAAAGCAAAACAACACGTTTTTGGGTTCCGCACCTAAAGAATGCCACCGGGAGGGTCCGTTGTCTGTTTATCCCAGTCCTGTATCTTCTAAACCATATCAATTTTTTTGTATTTGTATGTTTGCGTTAAGTAGGTACACTGATTCTCAAGTAAATTAATAGATGGTTGATCAGCCGTATTGACTTCTTTGCCTCATCTACTCTCAGTAAGTGCTGCTTCACGGCAGGATTAGCGAGCAAGATGGTGGTAGCAATCTGGGCGGACCATGCACAAGGTCCTACCACCTGCAAAAAGTAAGTAAGTAAATAGCTCCAGAACAGACGTAGCTCACTGGTTTAGAATATATTAAGTTCACTGCCCTAGGTATATATCTGAATAGGCATAAACTATCCGGAAAAACAGACAGGTAGGTATGTAATGGTTTTTTTATTGATATGGACCTATGCAAAGTGACGCCTTAGCCTGATGCCTTAGGATTTTATGGGTACCTGGGAAAGATTGGAGACATGTCTAATTAGAGCTAGGAACAGTTTCAATGCCACCTCGTAACTCTATGTACGCCGTAATTATCTAGTGCTTCGTGCCCAACCAACTTCACCTTGTTAGGGTATTGATAACGACATCGTTACTTCAATTTGAACATTTAACACGAGCCGTTTCTGTTTTTAATTGGGAACGTTCTATGTAAAGTTTTTTCGAAGATGTTGAGTAATAATTGGAGCGCTAATTATGAGATTGGGAAATATTGTTCTGTTGTCTAATAAAGGAAACATTTTTAAAATTTTGGATGGTATTTACAACGGGATTCTATGAAGAATTGATATACTGTCTGTACTGTTTTCAGCTTTGTTTATGTTGATAGTTGTACATATATCTACACATAATATAATAATAACAAAAACAGAATTTATGAAACTAGTGATTTGATCTATAGCGAAGATCTCAAGCAGAGGATCGTGGGTTTGAAACCGGAGTTGCATTTCTGAGTTTTTGGGAATTTGTTAGAAATTACACATGAAATTTAACATCAGCACAGCATTTCGGTAAAGGAAAACTTGCAAAAAAACCCGCGTAGAAACTAAATTCTCAATTTGATAAGAGGCATTTGAGGAGAACGTATACTGCATACATAAATATAGGTCCGGAATGGTGATGATGGTCTAAGATTAACTTCGGTTACTATTTACTCAGTAACGCTGGCAAAGCATAGAATGTACATAATGGGAAAATTATGATCGTCAATCAACGCTGCTTAGTTATTAATTACCTCACAGTCGTGGTTTAATTAGTGCGCACAACATCCCGGTAGTCTATGCTCACATATCGACTTGAATGTAGGTCGAATACTGATTGCACAGACACTCCTCATATCGAATTCTCTTTTTTCAACCGAACGATCTCGGTTGCGCGAAAAATTTCATACTGCCACGCGTTTTGCAAGTAAAATCAGGCAACTTTTGACACTTCAATTACGTAGTGATGGCGGCCTCTAATTTTTAGGCGCGAAAGCAGGAAACACGTCGTGTCACGAGCACACAGGAACAAGTTTCCAGAACAAAATAAAAGTTGTATATAAGTTTAACGCGAGCAGAAGGTAATAAGAGGGGAAATTGAATTTTTTTTTGCTTTTAATATTAAATTAAGTGGAGATCTGTTATCGCAGCATAATCGAGTAGTCGGAGTTTGCTATCCTGAACGCTTCAGCCCGCGGCTCCGTTATATTGTTTTGTGTGTTTTAGTTTAGTTTACGCTTGTTAGTTTTCCATTTAGGTCTTAGGTACCTATGTGCCCGCGGCTGCGCCTTTATTGCAACGTTTGTGTCAAAGTTGGAATCGCGACGACTTTGTAAATAAATCGAATACAATTTGATCGTGTAAATTGCAATGGACGTGTAGGGAAAATAGTTAAACCGTCATTGCTGAGTTCAAAGCGGCTTATAAATTATTAGGAGCGTGTTCTCTTTTTGGCGCGGCAATAAAGAAGGAAATCTCTTTAGTGTTCGCTCAGAGACCACACTAAAGCCCGCGGACAGTTACAAATCTTCATTAACAGCTTGACGTAAAGTCGCCAGCTGCCCACTTGTGTAAATCTGATGAAACCTGGTTTCTTCTTTCTGTTAACATTATGACGGAGAACATTAGAATTTACATGAAACTTCGTAATTATAATTGCATCAAGTTTATAAACTTTTGGAAACGATAGGCTTGCAATGATGAATATACATCTAAATAATGAAAATCTGTCATTAAAGCAATAAAAAACTCCTTTATTATCCATAATAAAATGAAATTAATTACCTACAACTATCGTGTCGTAAGAAATGTCATCTTTGTGGGTGAGTAACTCGTCAGTGAGCACGGATTCTATTTTTATTATGGGAAACTTCGTGGAAAAAAAAAACAGCCATAAGGTAAACAATTAGGTAAAAGAATGTATTATAGAGAATGAACGGAAATGAACGAGTTATTTTAAGTACTACCAACACGATCATAAACAATCTTAACGACGCGTGCAAAATCCATCGAGTTGACGCAGCAAGTGTAAGCAAGAGCAAAATGGTCACATCAACTGCAAAAGAAGCGACATTATTAATTCGACAAGAACTAAATAAAAATGAACGCCTCTGCTGACTGTGAGACTAAAAAGCATACTTTTATTAATACGTCTCTAAAGTTAAAAATAATGCGCGGCAGCATAAAAGAAATCCCAACTGGCAGAATTCACGTGGAAATAAAATTAAAGAGTCGGTTTTATCGCTCGCCCAAGGATTTAGGGTCCATATTAGAGTAAACAAAATTCCGCTCGGTCTCGTTGGCTAAGTTTTAATGAACTTTAATTTATGAAGCCGGGCACAAAAATTTGTCGCTTTTACGGTCGTTCGGCTTAGTTTTCAGCGTCGGGGACGGCACCGTGGAAGGCCCAACGACGTAAGATGTTTTGGTTCCCCAAATCCCACCTATAATTAATTTCAAACATACTCCGTGTACCACCAAGGTATAGCATAGCTTCATGGTATCCGATACGTCTCACATAAAATAGAAATAAAAAGCAAGTATAAATTTAGAACCGCGTTTTATAACGTGGACGACATGCTACATCTAAACATCTCCGTAAGTATCAAGTGATTTACGTGTGTTATGATATCTTTACTGTTGTCTCATAAAATTTTGTACTAATTAATAAACTTTAGAAAATGTCTCTCGTCTTTAAAATGAGTCCCAGCATTTAAAAATAATAATATGTAGTACATACATACTAGGTCGGCAGGTATTAAAGTAAAATAATTTATAAGACAAATTTAGATAAATGTAAAAAGTCTAAAACACGACATGAACATACTTAAAAAGGTACCTACTGAGCGAAATTGATCGAACGTTATTAGTTTGACGACATACATTTTAACGTTGTTAAGTACCATAAATAAGACGTTTTAGCTTTATTTATGTTCCACACTTAATCTGCGAAAGTGAAGTATTAATATAACTGTTAGACGATTTATCACGTTACATTGGATAGGTTGATTCATGGTAGTGATTCATGTGATAGTCACAGGAATGTATAACAACACGAAAATTAGGTATTTGTGAAAAGAATTAGTTGTTACGAAACTTCTTGTGAACAGGGCCGTTCGTCAGTTGGCTGGTTAACAAGATGCCGTTGTTCTAATTTTACTTATCTCTAATGTTATCTTGCATGCTTAGAGAACTTCTGAAAGAGCGTATAATGTGAGCGTGAAGAGACATCCGCCGTTGCTCAATATTGAGTTTGTGAGTAATAGTTGCGGTTTAACTTGAGGTTTTTGTTACCTACAATATACTGAGTTGCGTTGGTAGGTATTTTCTTTGCAAATATTATGTGTTATGTATATTAGTTTGTCTAAAAAAATAAACATGTATAAAGATTTTTAAAAACCAATCGTGCGGCAAAATAAATGCTTAGATGTTATAGAAGATGAATAATTAAATTTAATGATAAAGGTTAGAAAATACAAAAAATTACATTATAAGTATTGTTACAAAAAAAAACATAATTTATCTGACTTCAATGTTCTTCACATTAGAGCTAATCTGTTAATTAGTTTCTGTGTTTGTAAAATATAGAGTTTAGCTAGACACTGTTTGATACTTATACAGACTTAGATATCTACTGATAATGTTATGTAATCTTTTGATAAAACAAATGCATTTTTTTGTAGATTTTCTTATTCTTCTAGTGCCTCTCCAACTAGTGAAGGCTGGCAGTCAGCTTCGGATATTTCTCCCGGTCTTTGGCGAGGTTGAAAGTCGCCGCGGCACTTGTGGTGTGTGTACATACTTCTTTTTTATAACGTATATACTTCTTTTTTATATTTACTTCTGGTAAATTGGTTGGTTTATGGGTGGCCCTTAAAAAATCAAAACTCGTAAGATTTGACACCTAGGCATTTACTTCTGGTAAATTGGTTGGTTTATGGGTGGCCCTTAAAAAATCAAAACTCGTAAGATTTGACACCTGGCATTTTTCATTTCCGTTAGTTTGCAGAACTATTTAATTCTGCAGCAAAGCAAACGCAAAGTTTTGGCAGCAACAAAACTGGCTGTAATAGAACCCTCCATTCAGCTTCAGCTTTCACATGTGAGTTTTTATTTTTTATTCACCATCGCCTCAATAGCTGCCAGAGCAAAGTATTCATAAAACTATGGAGCGTTGCTTCTAGCTTTATAGTTTTTTATAATGCAACAGCTATTTCGACAAAACAAGACACGGTATGATTTGTAAACTGTGTGCACTTGATGCATACAGATGAACTTTCAGACTGAATAACAAGTTCAGGTACCAAATTATTTATCTACTTGCGAACGAACAAAGCTGTAGCAACCTAGTGGCTTAGCCTCTCAAACAGATGATTGTGTGTTCAAAACTTGCGCTTCTGAATCTAACACACCTGGAAAGTAGTTTGATGATGTGTGCGTTTAGAACTCCTAAAACAACGAACAATAAGAATAAATAATAAAGTTAAATGTTACTAGAAGTCTCCATATGGCAGACGATTTTTTTTCTAAACCAGGATTGTTTAATTTATATCCTTTTGATCCGACTTTTACTGTTAGTTGTTAATACAAGAAATACACATTTTAGAAACAAAATCATCATCATCATCAGCCGGAAGACGTCCACTGCTGGACAAAGGCCTCCCCCTTAGAACGCCACAATGAACGACAACTCGCCACTTGCATCCACCGGTTTCCCGCAACTATCACGATGTCGTCAGTCCACCTGGGGGGAGGCCTGCCAACGCTTCGTCTTCCGGTTCATGGTCGCCACTCGAGGATTTTTCTCCCCCAACGGTTATCAGTTCTTCAAACGATGTGGCCTGCCCATTGCCACTTCTATTTGCATATTTTTCCAGCTCGAAACAAAATACACTTGATTCATAAATAAAATTTACTATAATGTCAGTGTAATCTAGTCAAAAATTGCCTCGAAAGCTGGATACACCGTCAGCAGCCTAACCATTACAGAGTAACTCTTGAAGACGTAATTAGTACCAACCCTCAGTTTATTACAGGCAAACGTTTCGTAGTAGTAAAAGTGAGATTAGTGTTCTTTTGTTTTTCATAGTGTTAGATGTAGGTGTCATACAAATATGGTGGTAAAATGACTTGAGATTTACTGCGTTATATACAGTTGATCCCGATGACGCTTTTAGAATTACCTGTATGTTAGACTCGATTTAATATAGCCCACATGACGCTTCCTCACTTCCTCAGTGTCACTAATTAGGTGCTTGTTACACTACACAATAATGCTCCAGAGGTGCCTGGTAGGTAATTATTTTGTGAAATAGACGACTCACCTCGTTTACTTGCCTTGTTTTATGGTAGAACATAGCGGTTCTCTGAGGGTTATTATGTGGTTATTATCTACTTGAACGAATAAATCGACACTGTTTTTGTTGAAAGTGATTATTTTACGGTGATGCTTGACGATACAAGAAAATAAAATGAAAATGTCTGTATGTAACGGCTTTTCACTAAATCAGTTGACACTTAAGTATTTACACAATGTGTATATTGTTTTTCATCATCAAGTGGATGTCTTTCGGCTGACATGATGATGATCACCATCATGTCAGCCGAAAGACGTCCACTGCCGGACATAGGCCTCCCCCAAGGCTCTCCATTCAGACCGGTTTTGTGCTTTCCGCATCCACCGCGATCCCGCGATCTTAACCAAGTCGTCGCTCCATCTTGTTGGAGGCCTACCGACAGCTCGACTCCCGGTCCGCGGACGCCATATTGTTTTTATTTCAAAGTAACTAAAAGTTTAATTTTACAGTAACATTAAAATTAAAACTATAAAATTAAACCAATTACATTAAAAATTAAAAATATTGCAAAATATAAAAAAAAGATTGACTTGTTGTACTGTATTTAGTGTTGCTGATGTTTATAACTAATTGTAGTAATTAATTTGAAAGTAAAGAATATATTACATTTAGATAGATTGCGCAATTAATGTTAAGTGTGCCAGCTGATTATTAATTTATAACAAATAAAATTAAACACTGCAATCGTAAAAAATTACGAGCCAACCAAAACCTTCCAGCTAGGCAATACCCACCAATCTCTCAAACAGATACAGGTAGATTTAGAACGTACTAGTACATAAAAATGCTCCAAATCCAACCTTTCCTCCCTACTTAAACTTTAAACCGCACTAGAAAAACAATCAATTTGGACTATTTTTGTATGCAAGTAGTACTTTAATTTTACATGCACTCGCCTCCATAAAATGGACGTAAACTTGATGTTCCGTCGAAATTCAGAATGCCAAGTCGGTGGAGAGTTCTGAGGAACTCGAGACAACGGTGTATGGCTGAAATAGTTCCCAACTTGCCTCAAGCTTTGTAAATATTTGAAGTTATGAATTTAATCTTACGGTCTACTTTAATATACCTACTTGTTCAAACAAGAAGCAAACTTTGGAAATTAATTCTAGGTTTTTAATTATTACTAACTGCAATAAAAATAAGGTTTGTAAGTCTTTTATTTTTATTCTAGGAATTGGTAAAAATAGGCGCAGCGTTACTACGAGTATGATCATAATTTTGCTGAAACAATATAGAAACGCTTTAATATAGTTTATGTGTTATCGTCTTAAGTGATCACACCCATAAGAGCAATACTACTTAGGAAGTATACAGACTCGTCAATCGGTGTCAAAATCTAAAACAGCAAGTTCGCTAAATACGTCATTGATGTATAAATCAGATTGAAAGGCAGACGCTGAAAATAAATGGTCGGTGTTACTTTAATACAATACAATAAATAGTTAAGTTAGTCACACGTATTCTTTTGAAATTAAATAAATAATATACTTCAAAGAGTGACACAATCTAGGCACGTAAGTACATTAGGGACATTTAGTTTACATTTCATTTTTCTTCTTCTTCTTCAAGTGACACTCCATTACTGAAGGTTGGCAGTCAGCTCTTTGTATCTTTTCTTGTCAAGCGCCAATCTGAACAGTTGCTCGTCGGACTTGATCCCTGTCCACTCCCTGATATAACGGAGCCAAGACATCTTGCGTCTACTTGGCTTTTGCTTCCCAGGCACATTTCCCATCATGATGGTCTGCAGGAGGGAATACCGATCGTGTCGCAATACATGTCCGAGGTAGGCAATCTTTCTCTGTTTGACTGTCCGGACAAGTTCTAAGTTATTTCCCATACGAAGCAAAACTTCTTCGTTTGTAACTTTATCCGTCTAGCTGATGCAAAGCATGCGACGATAACACCAAATTTCAAAAGCTTCTACCTTTTTACGGAGCTCTACTTTCATGGTCCACGCTTCACATTCATACAGAACAACGGGCCATACATAACAATGAAGGAGCCTGGTTCTCAAAACAATGGAGAGTTGTCGACAGCAGAGGACTCTCTGCATGGCCGCAAATGAATCACGGGCTATTTCAACGCCAGCACGGATTTCAGTATCGCTTTCCCAAGTATCGGTGAGCCACGAGCCTAAATACTTGTACTTGTCAACGTTCTCCAGCACGTTGCCATCGACTTGGATGTTTGCAAAGATTCTCTGCGGGTGCGATATCACCATGACTTTAGTTTTCGAGACGTTCATGTTCAATCCGACTTTTTTGCTGTGCAACGAAACTCTGTTAACTATCTCACGAAGGCCTTCCTCAGTGCTTGCTCTCAGAACGGTGTCGTCAGCATATCGTAAGTTATTAATAAATGCCCGTTTATTACGACATCGTGCTCCACGTCTTCAAGCGCCTCTTTGACAATTATTTCTGAGTAATTGTTGAACAGGATCGGAGACATAATACAACCCTGTCTCACACCCCTCAGTATGGTAACTGGGTTCGTCTGCTCGCCATCCATCCTTACCGTCGCACTCTGATCCCAATACAAATTTCGGATTATACGTAGGTCCTTGTCGTCAAGACCTATATTTTCAAAAATCTCATTAGTTCCACGTGTTTAACAGAAGAAGAAGAAGAAGAATCCTTGGCAGTTACTTTAATTTCTTTTTAATAATTTTTATAAATACTTCTAACAAAAAAATAATAATACTTCAGTGTGCAAGTACCGTAGAGTAATAAAACAGATCGCTCAGCGGGACTGGTAATTCGGGCTAGCATAACACTTGTTACCAATAAGTGTTTGTTGTATGAAATGATACACAACAAATAACGAGAAGTGATAGACACTGATGATTGATGTTTGGCGTCATTGTGGAATAACATTTAACGTGTTTGTTTATACCTATGCTTCGAAAAGGGGTTTAAATTGGAGTTGTCTGCACAACAACATTCACATAAATTGTATGCAAGAGTAGAGCCTACAGTAATTCAAAAATGATAGATTATTAGCCTTTGTTTCGGGATTTCGTGGAAAATCCCATCAGTGTCCCCAAAAATTATCTTGTGTATTTTATATAATACTCATGTAAATTTCATGTCTGTAATCCTAACGCTTGAAATTTTTAGGATTATATCGTGATCCCGTGGGAATATCGGGATAAATACGAGTACTAGTATTTATGTGCTTTTTCAGACGTCTAGGTCTATGTACCAAAAACCATCCAAATCCGTCGAGCCGTTTTAGCTTGCAGGAGTAACACACTCACAAACTTTCGTATTTCCCTATACAATAATAGTATTTGGCTGTCATTGGATCCATTTTTTCTTTTTGGGTTTAAAAGTTCATCAAACCTAAATAAATATCAAAAATAATTATTAAATATGAAAAAAATACGACACACCTCTTCATTAAAGACAAGATAGAAATTTATTTCGATGACCAGGTTTAAGCAATGATCGGTATAACTATAATTCTTACTCGTATTAAAAACAGTTTTTTTCTATCCCTTGCCGAGTTTTCTTTGAAGAATTCATTCCAATTGATTTCAAAAACATACTCTCTTCCCGTGGGAAATTATTGCTGTGCGTACGTCATATCTATGTCAAAATGTGACGCTTCGAATCGGGCCCACGTACGAGGAAAGCAGTTATTTTATTATCTTTATTACAATGTGTCAAATTGGGTTCTAAGTATAAATAAGTATTCATAAATGTAGATAAATTTCGTATGTCGTCTCACAGAGGAACATGTTTGATCTAAACTATCCGAGTAACTAAATGAATTTAATTTCAAATTTTGTTTTCTAGAAAAAAAGCAAGTAAAGATATAAACGCAACTCTCGTTCATCACTATGAACCAGTTTAATCTAGTTGGTTTGATGGTGACGCGTGTAAACACGTGTATGACGCACATTATGTACTCATGTGTGAACAGATTTATTTTTCTTTGTGAGGAGAAGTTATGCGGGCACCCTTGCTTAAGTTGTACTATTTGTGTATGTATAGTGCTAGCGGTAGATACACCCCGAAATTCAGCAAAAAGCTGCACTTGGTGTTAAAAGCATGAAAACCGGAATGATTGAACTTTAGGCTATACGAATTAATTAGCCCAAGCAAGACAGAAGTGGCGTGCTTCCACCTGAATAACCGTATGGCAAACTACCAACCAGCTGTCTCTTTCAAAGGGGAATTACTTAAGTACAATCCCTGCCCAAAATACCTTGGAGTGACACTGGATAGGACTCTGACGTACAAGGAGCACCTCCAAAAGGTATCCTTGAAGGTTGCCTCACGGAACAACATCCTCCATAAACTCTGTGGCACTACCTGAGGTGCCTCCGCTGATTGCCTGCGTACGTCAGCTGCAGCGCTCGTCTTTTCGGCAGCCGAATACTGTGCTCCGGTATGGCTTGAGAGTGCGCACGTACAAAAAGTGGACACTAAATTGAATGAGGCCATGCGATGTGTCTCAGGCACAATCAAGTCTACTCCCCTCCACTGGCTCCCAGTTCTCAGCCATATTGCTCCGCCACATCTCCGCAGGATGCAAGCGCTAAAAAGAGAAGCGGAAAAAATACAGGCGGACCAGTCTCTGCCTGTTCACCAGCCTTTCTGTCACCCTCCACCCCAACGGCTTAAATCTCGGCACCCTGCTTGTGTAACAGCCCAAAACCTAGGGGATTTTGACATCAAACAGAGGTGGAAGGACGAGTGGAATGCACAAACTACTGGAACTGCCCTGCAAACTATAGACCCCACGGTTAAACCAGATGGTTTCAGTCTACCACGCAAGCTCTGGTGCCGCTTAAACAGACTGAGAACAGGACACGGACGCTGTCACTACTTTCGGTACAAGTGGGGTTGGCGGGACTCGGCCCTCTGCGAATGCGGCGAGGAGGCTCAAACTATGGAGCACATTGTACAGCGCTGCCCTCTACACTCATACTCGGGCTCCCCTGGAGATCTGTACAATCTGACACCTGACATAATGTCGTGGCTTGGGACCCTGAATGTGGATTTATAGCTAGTTTGTAATTTGCTTTCTTTAGTGTAATTGTTTAATGTTTTACGCCATACGATTAAATAATACGAATTAATTTGTGCGAAAAAAAAACAAAAAGGAGAGGAGTTATGACGTCATCTTTTTTTTATGGGAAAAATAAAAAAAATGTTCTGAAACAGTGGTATCTAATGAAAGAAATTACTAAGCCGATTCTAAAAATATACCACATCATTATTTTCAGTCACTTGTTTTAAATTAAAATAAAAATCATTTTCAAAACATACCAAGTTTGGGCTCCTCCAGATATGATACGGTTGAATCATTATTTGTAAAACATACCTAAAATTATACGAAATAGCCTCATATTTTGCAGGTGGTAGGAACTTGTGCAAGGTCCGCCCGGATTGCTACCACCAGGTGGTGGTGGTCCGGGCGGAGCAAGATTGCTCGCTAATCCTGCCGTGAAGCAGCAATGCTTGCACTGTTGCGTTTCGGCGTAGAGAGTAAGACAGCCGGTGAAATTACTGGCACTTGAGATATCGCATCTTAGGCCTCTAGGTTGGCAACGCATCTGCAATACGAGGGTACCAGGGGTATTGCAGATGTTTATGGGCGGTGGTGATCTCTTACCATCAGGAGACCCACTTGCTCGTTTGCCAACCATTCGAATAAAAAAAATATATCCGACCCCAAGAAAGCAATTTTGAAAATATTTACATTAAGTATTTTTTTTTAATATTACAAAATGTGATAAAATCACAATTAGTTGAAACAGGTAAGTATAAAAAGTTATTTGCTCATTATTAGCAGCATTTTCGAAAATAAGTTAATATATAAGTTCCAAAAACGCATATATGCGTCGGTGGCAGTCAATGCGTATTGTTAATTGTAAAATAAACAAAAGTGACATTGACGTGACACATAAGAGAGGCATCAAAAAAATCCACATATTAAACTTTCTTTTGCTAAATATGTGAATTAAACACGGATTAGTTATGGACTTTGAAAAAAAAACAAAAATTAAGGACCTTTATGCTGTTTTAGTGCTTATAATTAATAAGCTTAACTCTTGTTTATCTTGTAAACAGTAAGAGTTAGACCACTAGTGTCTTAGAGAAATTAACTTCATTTGACCTGTAGATTGCCCCTTAAATTTAACGGATATCAAAAATAACACGGTGTATTTATTACCAGAAAAAAACCCACCAAGAGCGTGTCGGACACGCCCAAAATAGGGTTCCGTAGCCATTACGAAAAACTTAAGTAATATTTTTCTAAGGATTTTGTATTTTATGCTATTTAAGAGTAAAACTACTAATAATTCAAAAGCAAACTTAGCCGTTATAGTTTTCCTTGAATGTTTGATATACTTACTGCCATCCTGAATTTTTCCAAATATTTCCACCCACCGGTTTAGATTTTAGAATGGGGGGGGACTCGTTTTTAGTGAAAATTTGCACTTTAAAATTGAATATTTCGCAAAAAAATCATTGAATCGAAAAATTTGGAATACTTATGTAAATCGTGTGACAATACAATAATCTAATAGTGACATCCTGGTAGTCCACCCAGGATCGTCTCCGCAGGACAGAAGTCTTCAACGGTTAATAGTATCGACTTGAAATTTGGTATGCAAATGTAGTTTGGGTGACAATGCAAGTACAGTCAACAAAATGTAGGTAAAGTCAGCAAAAACGCTTGTATTAAAAATAAAATGTATATGGTTAGGTTATTTACGTTTTAAAAGTTGATAGAAATGCCGACCAAAATTAGAGCATGTTATCCATACCTTTGAATTCATCCTTATCCAAATAACCTATTTCATATCCAATACTGTTTCAATACTGTAGATTACTTTTTGAACTATCCAAATCGGACATTCAATTCGAAAGATATTACCTACGAATTTAAAAATATCAATATAATCAAAAAATGCATGAGATACAAATTTACTCGTCGTTTGACGCGCCCCAGTTTCGCGCGGGTATTGTTTTTGGGAAAAGGAGCTGAAAAATGTGTGTGAAGTGCCTTGAGACCTATTTACCTGACTGTCGAAAGGAGGGTTATTTGGATAATTGTACCCGTGCGGAGCCGGGGCGGCGTACTGGTTTGTTATAAAATAATACCTTCTAGTTTAGTGTGTACCTAATTAACACAAAATTATTGATGTTACAAGTTGAATCAAAATAAATCAAAAAATAAAACAATTACCTTACCTGTATAATGGAAAAATATCTATTTGCAATGCAAATTTTTCAAAAACATGCGACAAATTCCCACATAGGTACCTACTTCAAGTGTGCACACGCAGTTCCTGGCACGTGCGTAAACCACAACATTTCTAAGCTAACACACGTTGCGGACGTATTTATTTCTTCAAATAAAAGCTAAGAGCCGCTCGTAAACTCAAGGTGAACTTTGATTGTTGTGTGAGCCCACTGTACTATAAATTCAGTTTTGAGGCCAGCCTCCTTTGATTTTCACATGTTTAAAGTACAAAAGGATTCAAAGTAATTGATTGCTATGTTGTCTTACGTTTGTCCGATAAAAATACTTGAATTACGTTTTAAACAAGAATTGTTACGTAATAGGTATTATATAATATATGTTTGCTTAACAAAATTAAATAACAAACCATGACTACAGTCCTAATAATTAATCCTCCTTTTAATTTTTTCTCTGTGTATCTGTTTTCTGTATCGCTTACTATGTCTGGTGTACAATAAAGAGTCTTTGTATTGTATTGTATTGTACAGTCATAAAATTCATTGTTACTTGTGACGTCACGCCAAAATAAAAATAAGAGCAGATTACTTATATCAGAATATCAAAAAGTTAGACATGTAAATACAGACAGTCCCAAAATAGACAGCAATTCACTTATAAAAATTTCAAGTTACTCATCATAATTATTCTGAGTTTTGAAGCGTGCGGCAACCTGCGATAACGTCAAATAAAACATCACAAATGTACTAGAAACTAAAAGTTTCCAGATGTGTTATGGGACATCTGCCCTCACCATCCGACTTAATGATACCCAAGGCGCTAACACTAAACTGCGAACATGTTCCAAATTTAAAGAAGCAAATCGTTCGATACTTTCAAACGGAAATAGAAGACACACGATCCCGCGGGAAGCTGAAAAAAAAAGTAGAAACACATGACCTCATTTGTCGCTGTGAGGGAATTATTTATTACGTTTGATACTTCGCCGGTTGGGATAGCTCTTTGTCTTTTCGCTACGTAGTGATTTTAATTTAACACATCCCCTTTTCTTGAAAGAGTATTTTCTATTTCGGGCATTATTAATAATAATTATAACTGTTTTTTGTTTGAGTTGCTTCACTTTGACACAATGTTATTAGAAATAACGCCGGAGAAGTAATGGCAGTACTAAAAGCAATTTAAATAATACGTAAACCTGTCTCAACACTCCCTACATTTCTAATATTTGTTTCAATATTTCATGGCGTTTCAATCACATGTGAAATCAATCAAATCAAGCCCCTTGCGATGATATTTATCATCCAAATCTTTATTACAACAATCGATACATACCGTGTCAAAGCATAGACAAAGCGTGGAGATGTTAGTTATGGCTTTGAAATTCAATCATTTTCAATCATGGATACCAAACTTATCTGAAGCTCATTTAATGCAATTATCAACCTTACTACGGCACATGAGAGAAAGTTAATAGCGTAATATAAGTTTGTTAGTATTATTTGTATGCGTCCGCCAGATGCGCGGGAGTGTCTCGACCGACGACTAATGACACTTCGGCGACGATGTAAACAGTCGACGGGCGACACTGTCAAAATCATCACGTGAGTGAGTCACAAAAAATGTAAGAAATTTGTTCTGTTTGTAATTATATTTAGTTATTCTTAGGTGACGATGCGAGGTGGTGCTGATGACACTACTTCTAAGATAAGAAATTGAATTTTTTTTTTGGGAACACATCAAATACCAAGTCAATCCGAGCTCTAGAAGAGTCGTCATTCACTGACTAGACTTATAGAAACATAAACAATGAATTAAATAAATTAATTGTAAATACAGCGAACGTCAAAGATATCTTTACACTTTATTATACCTTGTGACTGTATGCCTTCTGACATATTTTCAAGAGTTTTAAGACGAAGCAACGGAGATTGGGTTGTGAAGTGTAAAGAAATAGTTTACCTCGAGTAAGAAATTAACTTGATACAAAAGTAAAAAAAAAGGAACCAACCACGTACGTAAAAGTAACCAACCAACGGCGTGAACTAGTACAAAAAAATCTGCAATTATTTTCTGATAGTCGGAAAAGAACCTTTTTTTTGCTCAAATTACAGAAGGTAAGTAACACTATGGTATTACCTCTTTCCTTGCCTGCAACGAAGCGTAGGTATATTAACAAAGCTCAACGCATACATTTTAGAAGCTACCTTAGACGCATTAACAGCAAAATACCACATAAATGTATCGTAAAGCGTTTTAGTGGTCCAGGAGAATCTGGGATGCAACAGGAATCCGTCTTTATTAAGCTCTTGCATGCCATTGTATCTAAATAGCCGAGGCGGACATTACCCTAGCGTGATTTTACTATTCTACTAAATATACTAGATTTAACTCATGGCTTCGCACACGTAATCCACTATCTTTATATAGTTGGTGGTACTACGAACGAGGAATAAGGGCTTCATATTATTCCAGCATTATTGCAGGATTTCTCTTTTATAGTGTGCAAGGGTGTTTTAAATTTCATTAGTCCTAAAATTATGTAGCGAAAAACAACCTCATTTCTTAAAAACATCTCGATAACACACAAAAGGATCCCGTAACTTGATACAAGACTGTTAAATGTTTACAAACGTTTTATGTTTAGCGAAAATCAAACACGAATCGAGTGGCGTTCCACAAAAATACAAGCAAAATGGGCCGGTAGCGAAATTGTGTAAACAACAAATCGGGCCAAGACCGGGGTATGAGGAATTTGTTTTAAGTCACTCAAGGCTTTGTTAAATATTTGGTAAGCTATTCTGCAGCTTTCGAATAAGAAATGCTTCGATCTCTATCGTTGTTTTGCACCATGAAAAATTTTAAAAATTATGATATCATCTTCATTTTGATTGGGTAAAAATAAGTTTAATTTCAACAAGAGTTAAAAACGAGAACTTTTTTAGTATATAACATGAAATACGTACTGTTTTCAAACCTTTGTCAAACCTTTACTCACAGTCTAAACTTTTAAAAGAACATTTAACGGTTATATTTTCAGAATCATAAAAAGCTGCCTTTATTTAAAAAAAAAACCCACAGCCAATATTTTCGTGTAATAAATAGGATGAAAATTGCCATTAAAATAACTTTGGGCTTAGTGCGTCTGGATAACTACGTCTTAAATCGTTCGTTACAGTAAGTATGTAACCATTGTAAGAGTAAGAGGGAAATATTATAAAAATACCACTTAAGTGCAATATTATGTGACATCACACATCTACTTAGAACCATTCCAAATGTAAGCCGCAACCCTTTTCTCAAAGCAAATATAGAGAGGACGGAATTCGCTAATGGCGCGAAAGTGGCGACAACAGTGGAAACAAACAATGCATATCTTACACTTGCGTAGGATTTCAAATAAATGGATTATGAGGTTAGATTATGTAATGAAAACATGTACAGAGTAAGATCCCACTAATAATATAAATGCGAAAGTTTGTTACTTCACCACGTCTAAACCACTGAACCAATTTAGATTAAAGTCGGTACACAGATAGGTTGAGTCCCGGAGAAGAACATAGGATAGTTTTTATCTCGAAAAATTGCATACCTCCCGCGGGATAGCGATAAATGAATTCTGCATGTACGGAGTCGCGGGTAACGGCTAGTCTATTCATAAACGCTTAGTCACTTTCTAATCTATTAACTAAACACTAATTGGTCTTTGTCTGTCATATTTAACAAAAGTGATAAGACATAAACTTGATTGATTTAGACGTTTTGTTACTGTAATAATTTATTTAAACAAATTCATTATCCTGATGGTACAATTGATGTAAAACTTTTATTTTTTAATCGTTAAAAGTATGATGTGGCACCGAAGAAGCAATATTGTTATTTAAATATAACTTTTTATAACAGGTGTTTATAACAAGGGTTAAAGTTAAAATATAATACACAAACTGGTCAATAGGCGTCGAGACATAACTGTATCCGGCTTTTTTCGTCAACATTAAACAATATATGATTGCCCTTTGTAATTTTTATTATGAGTGAAGTTCTATCCAAGGGCAACATGTGTTATCAATCGTCGGCGTTTTTGAACGCGCCATGAGAGCGAACAGACAGACAGTCGTAAAACTCGCTATGATGCTGATTGGAACCACGTTTAGGGAGGCAACCGAGCGTTCAAAGCGTTTGCTTTTAATTAGAGGATATAGAAGCTGACGGGAAAGGAAGTTAGATAAAGGGGACTTAGATCCGTTGATGTCTAGACTCGATCGGTATTCATGTTTGATCTATGTAGGTAGATGATATTATTCTTGCTAAAAAGAGGGCGCGTATTTATCACGTTTTAACTCTATACTTGAGTGATGTAGCTATCTTATCAGTATAAAAATACCGAATATAGGAAGCGAGACGTCCATGTCCAACAGTGGACGTCCTACGGCTGACATGATGATGATGATGAAACCGATTGCTGAAAGTAAACAGAATACACTGTACAAGCTCGAAGTTATTAAAGCAATTCTGTCTTATTGCAAACCGAGACTGCTAACAAGGAAAGTAGTTAATAACGGAGCAACAGAATTTAAACGTCAACGAGTAAACGAACATGATTAAAATATTCAAAAGTTGCTTGTTTATGTTCATGACAATTACACGGCATTTTCGAAACTACTTATTTTCTTTTACGATGACTGACTTATAAGTGCGGGTGCTTTTCACCGCTTACATGTCACAAACCGGTAACATGCTGTGGGTAATACGTTATGTTTTATCCGATACGGTTGCCATATTATTAAAGTCTTGAAAATACGACATGCCTTTCCGCGGAAATGTCTACAACCGCACGCAGCAATCATCATTACGAATCAATCGGCAAAAGGCAGATGTGTAACAGTTCCACTTCATCAATTTTGTCCAACCAACTAAAATTCAAAAGGCTTTGACTCACAGAAGCCGTTTCAAAATAAATTATACTGTGGATTGTAAAATTTAGAGCTTGAATTCGAGTGTAGGGTTCCCGAGGCCAGTTAGAATGACCAAAGGGTTTAGCTCGATAGCTATCTCGGCATCATCGCGCGGATCCCTATATTTAGAATGTCACTTAATAGCATACAATTTTGCAGGCAATACTGTCGATTGTGTAGGTGCATTCAGAGGAAAATGCCCGACGGAACGGAAAATTTGTCGCAGCTATTATTCGCACTGGCGCTTCGGACGATTAAATTCGATGCACGTGTGTGTTAGCCCTATGATGTGCTCAAAATCTGGTTGCGATCGATTGTAATAAACATTTATAATGTAAATGGTCAACAGGATGCGAATGTAATCGATTCAGAATGTATAATCAATCGGAAAAATTTGATGCATCTGATGAATAATTTGTTCTATTTCTATTGTACTCTATACGCGCGGCTTTATTTGTAAATTTAAATAGCGTTAATTTTGGTCATTAATAATTTTAACACGGCGCCTGCAATACGTATGTGTTAATACGGTTTCAAAGTATCGAATAAAGCAATTTGTCACACGATAAAGCTGTTCAGATGCATTAAAGCCAGCGAATAAAATAATCTTACGCCTTCAAACGGATTCGATTTGTTTTATTTGCGATGTAAGTTAATACTTTGGCGCCGCAGTGGCACGTTTTAAAATCATTTCGGAGATTATCGTGAAACCACCTGTCAAAATGACAAAGTGTTTACAAATGAACGTCTTGGGTTTTAAATGTCTTTATTTGTCTTTATTTTTAAACGGCTTATGATGTTTAAAATTAAACTATTTTTATTCACATTGTGATATAATAATAATATTTATTTCAAACAACATAGGATCATAGTGTTAGTAATACATAAAGCTTAAATAAAATAAAAGAGTACCAACATAATTAAAATAATTAAAGTGTTTGCTATGACCATGATTTTTTACCGTTTTTAACATCTTAAAACACATTTGATGTTTTATTTCGATAATGCCTACACGCTTCCTAGCAAACTGATTAGGTCAGTAAAACATTCGGTAGTAAATAAGGAGCTTACGGAAACAGGATGGACGGGCTCTATTTTCTCTTGTACCTTCTTTATCCTAACAGACAATAGCAGCCTTAAGTTCGGTAACGTCGTCATTGCAGTAAGACTATGTATTCCCAAAACGACGTAAAGTAGATAAGCCTCTTCCCTACAAAAATTCCCTTTCAGATTTATCGGTAATCTTGTTTGTCTTTTGCTTTTATTGTTTCTCGCGTACCGTAATGAATTAGTTCGACTTTCTTTTATATCATTTGCTTAGGGGTCATTCCGGAGATGCATTCGAGTTCGACATTGGAAGGGAGCGTAGGGTTAACTAAATCAATGCGGTCTGTAAGGGGATTTCTAGATTTATTATACTTTTGCTTTTTTTTGGATTCTATAAATTTCCTTTGTACACGCCTTTGCATTTGTGAAAAGAATTCCCTGTTCTCGCTCGTTATGAGCTGAGTTTGATACAGAAAGGAAAGTTTTTATTTAGCAGGGCGATGTTAACATTCCACACTGTGTTGTCGGTTATTTGATCACTAACGAGACGATTCTCGGAAGCTATAATACTTTGTTACTTTGTCAAATTAGGTTGTTAGTATCCACATAAATAATGGTGACTATAATTAAATTAGGTCGTAGAGTTTTCAGCGGCTGTTAAAGAGAATGATATAAGCTTTTAACTTTGAATTCGTTTACGTGATATTTTTGTCACAAACGTGTTTTGTTAATGTTAAACTAGTGCTTGTCTATAGTTTCTCACTACCCAGTAGTGGATATCGATGAGTCTATCGTTCTAATACTAACATTATTATGAACTTGTCCATTGTTTTTACAACGCTCCTGCTTGGCTTGTCAGCGTAAATCAATATGCTATGCAGTGGAAATGTTATGCAGGAAACCGCATCAAAATTGCTTTAGTATTTTTGAGAAAAATATTAATATATTATACAGTAATAGTAATAGAAAAATACTTATATACACGCAACTCCACACGCTCTCAAGCAAGGGCGCACCCACCCACATACACACTACTTACTTTTGAATTTTGGTCAGTTCTTAACAAACATAGGTAAATAAACAAACCACTATCACTGTGTATGTAAATTTCACTAGAGGAAAATCTTGTAATACACAAGCAAGTCTATTTTACAAGCTGTTGTTTATTAATAACCTATTAAGACCGCTTAATGCAACGTCTGCTCGTCTTAACTGTAACGCAGCCAGACCGAGTACTTTAGCCGTTGTTGAATTAATTCACTTAACTGTTTTGCACTTTGCGCGGTCCAGAAACGTAGATTTCTGCTTTGTCCGTACCGTAGTCTATGGCCGTACGACTGAGAATTAATTTTAAGAAGATTGTCGTTCATCCGTGCGTTATGGGTTTTAATGCTGCTTTATACTCCACTGTTCGCAATAATGTGGTTTGCGGTAATATTATTTTTACTGGAAAATAAAAGGATTGTGCTTACGATTAGTCTGTTTGGGATTAGCATTGCGGCGATAACATCATTATTTAACTTACGGCTGCATAAACTATTCCTACTTTTATTTTTTGCAATATGTTCTAATTTCGATATAAAAACATCCAATATAGCTATTTGTACTCATAATTAATAAAGTTGAGGTAATTTCAACAATAACAAATTCTTGTTAAAGTCCCAATTATGGTGAGTTTTTAAATTTTCAAATTGAATAGGCAGTTAGGTACTTACAATGAAATACACACAAACTGAAAGGAAACAACCCAAACAAAACATAAACGTCACTTTCCAAAACGAAGAAACATTTCAGCGAAACAACGGAGCCTGTGAATTGTCTCCGCGATATAAATTCCTGTCGTATTCCCTGGATTCTCTGTGCTTTATCATCGGCTGTAATTAGGACATGGTAAGTGTCCGCTAGCGAGTTACTCTTTGTGCTAGGACAATTTTGTCATGTTTAATTTCATGGTGCCTGCCGCGTCTTCACCAATTACGCTGGTGAGCTGTGAAGCGTTGGGTTTAGCGGGAGCTGTGGTGTGACAATGCGTCATTTTGTTATTCGTTGCAAAACTCTTGTCAACAAAAATAAGAGTAATTACAAAGTCTCGTTTAGTCACCATAATAAATTATTGATAGTGAGATTACGAGATTTTATTCCACTGACATTGGATTTTTTTTTTCAGAATGCTAAGGATGATGGTGCTCATTTTAAATTTTAAAGGTTAGTTAGTTCTCTTGGGAACTAGACCGTCGACGGACATTTTTAATTTAAAGATATTTTGGTTTTTAATTGTTAATTGGTTTCTCTGTAAAATTGTAATGTTTAAAAAGCCGGGTTCGTATCATTTCGTCTAAGAAGCAGCTGGTCTACGTAACAAATTAGCAATTGGTCTAAGTAGTAAGTGGTCTAAGTAGCAACTCGTCTACTTAGACCAGCTACTATTTTAGACGAACTGATACTAGCCCGAATTACATTATACTTTAAAGCAGGTTTGTATTGTTTTGTATATCACATATTCTACAGTTTTGTTAACAAGGAAAGAAAACAAATGAAATTCATATTTATTATTACGAGCATCCTGTTGTAAAATATTTTATTTACTTATCAAACATAAAAAGGTAAACATAGAAAAAGCCTTTTAGCAGCAGTGGTGGGTCAAATAAGCTCCTACATAAAAAAAGCTTTGATATATTAAAAAGAATTGCGTCTTAGTGTGTTAGAGCAGTTCGGAATAATTAGGTACAACTAAAGTTGGTTCAATAGGTAAATCTTTTGAACATATATGACAGGTTTACTATAAGCAAAAAATTTAGCCTAATACCGTAGTGGAAAAATATTCATTAGAGTAAATTTCCTCCGCTAACTGAACTGCCTTCAAAAATCTGAAAATAAGTATCTACCTGTCCATCATATATTTAGTACCTACAACATAATAAATATAACAGTTTAGGTAGCCTCTACAAGTTAATGAGTTAACTCGATCAAAACGTGATATATACTGAGCGGCAAAAAATCTGGCCCTCAAATACATGCAGTAATGGGTAATTTTGTATATATTTGCGACTTTAATACAAAACCATGACTGCCTGTGATCCGACAGGTTTTCAGCCTGATGCATGTATTATATCAGTGAAAGAGCATTCATTCATGATTTTGGTGATTTCATCATCATCATCATCATCAACATCCCAGCCTATACATGTCCCGCTGCTGGACACAGGCCTTCTCTCAGAATGAAAGGGCTTGGGCCGTACTTCCCACGCGGGCCCAGTGCCGATTGGGAAATTCACACATACCATTGAATTGCTTCGTAGGTTTGTGCAGGTTTCCTCATGATGTTTTCCTTCACCGTAAAGCTCGTGGTAAATTTCAAATGTAATTTCGCACATGAATTTCGAAAAACTCAAGAGGTGTGAGCCGGGGTTTGAACCCACGATCCTCTACTTGAGAGGCCAGTGATAGGTCAAAATCACTCGGCCACCACGGCTTTTTTTTTGGTGATTTAAATCATCTCAAATTTCATTAAAATGTAATTTACTTCCGTTATTCCAATGGGTATAGAAACAGAGATAATTTGAGGTTGTGCGTATCAAAAGCGATCGGATGTCGTACAAAAGAGACAGGGCTCGTGACGAAACAATAATTGTATTTAATAATTATCTTATCAAAGACAGGGTAATTTGTTTGGGTTTATTCAATATAGCATTAATTTGGTTAGTCAGCTGTCTGATTGATCAAAGGCCATTCAAATTATGGCGTCTATTCGAGTTCACGGCAATTTGAGTTGTCACAAAAAGGCTTTGGTCATAGAAACGCAGGAATTTTAGTATTGTTACTTTTTACATACATTAAGTAAGTGTATATAATACCTATGAGAAATAAATAAAAAAAAGTACAGGGCATGTCTTCTCGGAATGAGAGAGCTTGGGACGTAGTTCCCACGCGGGCTCAATGCGGATTGGGAAATTAACATACACCAATTTCTTCGCAGGAGTATACAGGTTTTTGTCGCTATATGTCCTTCAGCATTATTTATTGTTTTATTTACATATTATAATGTAATCATAATTAATATTTGGGTAACACACGGAAAAATGTATTTCTCGTGGACGTAAAGTTAACGAATTGGAGTCATCGATCATTTTAGTTGAATGGCTTAGATGTTGGTAGGGCATCGTAAATCAATGAACATATTTTTTAGACATATGTTAAAATAATCTTAATCTAAAAAACCCTTATTAAGTACCCACTGGACAACTGATAAATGCACTTATTTTTGCAGGTGGTAGGACCTTGTGCTAGGTCCGCCCGGATTGCTACCACCATCTTGCTCGCTAATCCTGTCGTGAAGCAGCAGTATTTACACTGTAGCGTTTCGGCGTGGAGAGTAAGACAGCCGGTTAAATTACTGGCACTTGAGGTATCCCATCTTAGGCCTCTAGGTTGGCAACGCATCTGCAATCCCCCTGGGGTTACATGTGTACATGGGCGGTAGTGCTCTCTTACCATCAGGAGACCCACTTCTCGTTTGCCATACAGTCGAATAAAAAAATATACATAAATATTTAGGTACACGACCTTCTCATATTAGGAGGGGGCCTATGTTCTGCGGTGGCCCTTTTTGTGGGACTTTTATAGGCCGAGGTGATGACGAGACACCACACTTAAACAAGACATATTAAACATCCAAGCCCCGTTCATAAACATTCGTATTGTTCATACAATGTCATAATTACCTCTACAATCGAGAATTCAACCCGGGACCTCAAGCTACGTATTTAGTTGAGTTCTTTAACCACAGTGACTAATCCATCTAGTCGTCACACATTGGCTATAAACAATTAACTTTCTTTAGGTCCGCAGGAAAGACGTGAACAAAAGTAGAATGGTCTATTTACTACCCAATGAGGTGTACATTAGATCCTAGATTTGCTTCCCAACCAGTGAAGAAAAAAAGATGTTGTTGTGTGTACGAGTTTTTTCCTTGTAAACAAATAGTACCTAATATAATAAAATACAGTCATGACATTTTTTAAAAGTTTATAACACATCAACTTGAAAACACTTGTAAGTAAAACTCGTGTCACTTAAGAAAATGCCGACCTCATTAAATAATGTCCATAATATTCATAATGAACACATTACTTTGAATAATGTGACAAATTTGATATAATTTCCGTTCCGTAATGTCACATATCAACAGTATAAGGGAATATTTACTGCGAGAATGTGGACGTTTAAGAATGAGCTCAGTTAGCGTGGAGTTAGCTTTTTAAAATTACCAGTAAAATTTATGATAGCATTGAATTCGTTTTTGTTGTATCTTTTAATTGCAATGACTCAGGAGTTTGGATTTTTCTTGACAAAGTATTGCAAATATTTTGACATTAATTTCAGCTTGATGTCCCACGCGTTATTAAGAAAAAATAACTTGATAGATGGTTAAACGGGCACCCTGACAAGAAGGTAATCCTATTAAAGTCCAAAAAAAAAGATTAGAAACAAAACTCATCTTTTTTATAACTCGTTTGAATTAAAATATTCAGTATAATTAAAATATATAAAAAAAAACAGACTAATCTATTCTAACTTCGGACGCCGCTGCTGTAAATAAAGAGATGTAACTGCAGTTAAACTAATAATACAATTTTGAAACACAATCGCCTTTTCTTGCCTTAGCTGCGCAGGCTCGCAGTTTTTTCCTTAATAATGATTTGGCGAATGCATAAATAACAACTTAAAAATGCCTTTGTGTTTAAACAAAACAATACAAAATTGCTTAAACTAGCCTACTTATATTTACCTAACAACAAAAAAAAAACATTTGAAACTGTGAGAATTATTTAATCACCCCACATTTACCAATACATACCTATATAATTCAAACAGCTAGCTATTGCACTTAGTTCTGATTACATGTTTCGCTTTCAAATGTTGGCATCTACTACTAATACGCGTAGTAATATATTGCAAGTAAAGCGTATTTAGACGTCAACTTACACTTACGAACTATTTCTGAAACAAATATTATTTTGAGAAGCCGTCGCCGTTCCAACCTACCGCTAATAATACTCGCTCGAAGGAGTAATAAACCAGCCGTAGCCTTACATTACTGCGCGACTGCATAAAGCCTACATTATTTGTGTCGAGGCGCAGTAATGCACTTCAACTTGTGAGCACTAAACTTAACCTAGACATAATTAAATCCATTTACAAAGTTTCGAAGTTTTAAAACTAAATGAAATTTATGATTTAACTATAGGTACATTATCATTGATCAGATTGCTCTATTTAATTATAGTAGATTTTAATATATTAATCCGCATTATAATTAATCGGACGAATATTTTAAGTATTTAAAGCCACCGCAAACAATTTATTCGGTAGCAAATATGACTATCATGCCGGTCCGGTAGTATTTGTAATAAGAAACTTTTGCGGGTGGTAGAACCTTGTGCAACCTACCACCATCTTACTCGCTAATCCTGCCGTGAAGCAGCAGTTATTGCACTGTTATATTTTGGCGTGGAGAGTAAGACAGCCCGGTGAAATTACTGTCATTTGAGGTATCCCATCTTAGGCCACGCAACTCATCTGCAATCCTCCTAGTGTTGCAGGTTTCTATGGGCGGTGGTGATATCTTACCCACTTGCTCGTTTGCCATCCAGTCGAATAAAAAAAAGTACATACTTACGCACTGGGCCCGCGTGAAAACTATAACCCAAGCCCTCTTATTCTGAAAGGAGGTCTGTGCGCTATAATGGGACATTTATAGGCTGATTTAAAATGATTAGTATTTTTTTCTCAATAGTGAAATAGATTTTCCCCATCATTCCTGAACTCGGTGAAAACTTGTACGTGAATAGAATTTGTATAGAAAAAAACATTCATTATCGCAACGACTCGAACACTGAGTTTCCCCCGTATGCGATTAAACTCTTCCTGATTTTTCCAGAGGAAAAGTCTGCAAAAGCTATTTAAACTTTGCTTGCGAATAATACAGTTCGATATTTGCATACCAATTTGTACAGCCGTGTGTTATGTGATATACTTATGTGTACCTACGGAGAGTGTGAAATAGAAAGGCAATTATTTTACATAGGACACTATTGAGTAGCTTTAAATCACGAAAATAAAGCAAAAGGCTAATTTCATATCCCGTGGGAATTTCGAAAAATCTCTATTTAGTAGTCTCTATCAACGATATGCAAAACGGCTGCCATAATTAGTTGCAGTTGTTTAGGTTGTGCATTGTCTGATTCAGTCAAATTAAGTACCTATTTACATAACTTTTATTAATGTACATAGATTATAAATTTCTTGAATGCAATGAAGGGCTGTTTATTTTGCACTTCATCGGTGCCATCATACAAATTACAATTAATTTAAACCGAGCAAAAATGACAAAAAAATACCTTTCTATACATAAAGAAATCTCTTACTTCTAACCTTCATCATATGGACCTTAATGGATAAGAGCATCCACAAAATAACTCCTGGTTCAATCAATGTAAGAAAATACTACTGAAAATGTACAACAAAACGAACCCACTAATTTGTTTGTAGCTCGTCACTTAGCGGAGAATGTTTTTGCAATTGAAAATCGCTGTTTCGATTCACTTTGACGCACCGCGCTTTGAATACTAAATGACGAATGACCTGAATGCAAATGGCGCCACACTTTCCTACCGCTTTTCTCGTTGCTAACAATGTTACAATTTTCCTTAATACTTGAAAAATGTCGGTCGTTAATTCATTGAAAGGTTTTCTTTAAGTGTCGGAATGCGTTCACACTTTCTTCTCAACGAAATTATATTCCGAGAACACAAACCTCAAACGTTTTTGAGAGAAATAAAAGAAATAGTCCTTAATTTTCTTTAAACAGGAAATGATCATTTTTTGTCTGAATAAGAACCGTTAAATTGTTATATTTTTCTAAAGCTTATCACTTCTGCCGTGTTGAATAATTAGGAAGTGGACTTAACTATTTAATTGCCTTAAATTAATATACTTAATAATAAGTTTGCGTTATTTTCTGCTATATGTGTATTTGCTTTTGTATTTTCCATTGACATAAACAACCCTTTCCAATATCAATAAACAAAGCACCAGTATCAGAGTATCAAATGATAACCCATTTACAATCGAGTATTAAATCTCTAATATCTTTCCATTAAATTTTCCCACAGCAAACAAATCCACCGCAGTACTCCAATAGCAAAATCACTGCAATAAAATGTCAGAAAACAATCGTACAGTAAATTAGATAATTGATACAAACCAGCCGACGTACCGTCATTAATCACGCCGACAAATCATCGATATGTCCAGATAAAATATCCCTATTTTGACATGAGAATCCGTATAAAAGGGTTGAATCGGTAACAAGGGCATTTGTTATCACCGTGACACAGCATGTTTTGCTATCCGGGGCAATATATCTCCCATCTGACACGAGGGGCAGTTGACCAGAGAGCGAAGTAATAAAGAGAAAAACCAGTAGACACGTATAGCCAATAGCCAAGCAGTTTAATTATGAGCCCTAAAAGCTACAAAAACAAGGCGAAAGAATACTTGAGCTTGATAAAATATGTACTGCTCAAGTATTATGTTAGATCTATTTTTGATTTGTGTGGGGTTTTTTTTTACTCCACTACTGTGTTGGCCTACTGTGGTTTGCTTTATTGCGGTAATGTGGACTCATTGTTTCCCTTCATTTCACTGACTCTGCGAAAGTCAAGGGTCATTTGTTGTTAAATTTACGGTTTCCAAAATTAGAACGAAAAGGATTGGGGACCCGCCTCTTTTTTTTGGTTAAAAGTGCAGTTCGAGATAAAATAATAATATTAATAATTTTAATTACTAGATAATAAATTAAAGTTTGCTCATCTGGGTAGCAAAATCCTGCTAAAACCAGCCAATGTTTAATTAAATCCTGTTAAAACTACCAGACCGGGATGACCTGGTTAAAGCCGCAGGTTCACGGTGGATGCAGGCCGCTGCTAACCGAAGCAACTGGAGGTCTGTGGGGGGGGCCTATGTCCAACAGTGGACGTCCTACGGCTGAGATGATGATGATGATGATGAAAACTACCAGTTTTTTTTTTACTTGTTATAAAATCTCTCAGTCCCAAAATTAGGTACCTTGCTGCTAATTTAAAGGACTATCCCTATCCTATTCTTAGCATACTAGTACATTATTTTTGTCCTGTCTAAATAGTTAAAAATGATGTAACAACATCTAGTAAAAGTATATTCGACTAGCATGTGTATCTTCCAACATTTGGTCGCAAAACCGTTACCACCAATTTAATACATCAACACTGGACTAATAATGGACGCACATTATACAGCTGACTGATTAAGCAATTTCTCGGTCCACTAGTCGCCCGCAACATAACGCATTTCATTTCAATATATTACAGCACAATATGTAATTTAGCAGACATCCTCCCTTGCGATTGTTCCGTGAGAGACAGGTATTTATAGTCATTGTCACTACGCACACAAAACAAACACTTATCAATGGCAATTCCTGGGCGTTTGGTTGTTTATTTGCATACTGCGCATACTTTTTTAAAATTTATTGGTATAAAAGATTGTTACCTAAAATTGCCGGCGACTAAGTTAAATAAATGAATAAATATCTTCTCTACCACTCAAAGGTTGACTGGCAGAGATCCCTTTAGTGATCAGTTCGCCTTTATACTTAGCACTTTTTTGTAACTTTTTTATAATTCCTTTTCGTATAGTGAAGAGTATAAACAAACAAACATATATCACGAGCCACTTGACATCAATAAAATTGATCTACACCCAAGTATCCGCGAATGAACCCTTTATTGTACAAAAACAAAGAAATAAAGCAATGTTTCCACCAGCGATGTGCGAGGATGTGTTACGAGGAATATGTTTTCATTAACCAATAGAAACGCTTCATTTACCTCGCCTCGCTCCGCTCAGCGGTTTCCACCAGAGATGTGCTGTGCGAGGATGTGTAAATAAAGCGTTTCTATTGGTTAATGAAAAACACATCCCTCGCAACACATCCTCGCACATTATTGGTGGAAACGCTGCTTAAACACGATTGTAAATCGTTGAGATACCTGGATAAAAAGTCAAATGTACCTTATTAAAGTTAAAGCTGTTTTTTTTATAGTACATAGATCATTAATTCACAATACAGGATACAACAATATGAAAGGAAACAAAATAAGTAAAAACGAATATACCTAACTATAAAAAGAAAACACCATCTAAGAGGCCCTCCTGCGGCATAGACCCTAACACACTGGCGGCATTACCTCTCTGTACAGTCAGAGAAATTCGCTGGGAGAAGTAAGCGCCAGCTCTGGCGTCTCCTGAGGTCTCAATCAGCCGGGAGGACAAGGCCCCCATGAAGGCCCTCATGTCAGCCGACCAGGGATCCATTGTCCCCACTGCGAGCGCCGCAAACTCATAGTCCTTTAAAAGAGAAGAGTATTAGCGGCGATTGAGAACTTGGGCCTGGTCAGCTGCAGCCCCGGCTTGTGAGCGGGTTGCCTAAATGTGGGACTGCGCGAAGGTGTCGACACAACGTTGCGTCCCACACCAGGGCCCTACCCAGCTTCCATGGCACCAGAGTAAATTTAATTGCTATGTTAATCGATTGCAAAATGTCATTTTCATTTTGCAGTACAGAAAAGAAACATTTTATATAGTTACGCAATAATATTGTAGAGTTATGACACAACATGTCAAAAGGTTGTTGTCCCTTGAAATGAGGCAATTTTCCTTTGTCAAAAGTAATAAGACGTTTCAGGAAACTTCCTTTTCAGATGTACAGTTGGGTTACGAAAATGTCATCATACGAAAAACTAAAAGAGCACCGTCTTACCTTGACGGTTGCTTTTTTACGAAACTGAAATTTTATTCATATAAATTGTTAAATGTGGACACTGAAGCATTAGTAATTCATTCGTATTATAATACAGCGTGCTATTTTTATTTCCGTTAACTTTAAGGGAATATTCAAGAAGGGTCATATGAAGTGAATTTTTCCAAAACACTAGTGGCCTAGTACTGTTTAAAAGGTAATCAAGAATTGAGAAAATAATTTACACATAAATAGTAAAACAGTGTGGGTTTTTTCATATGTTAGGTTTTTTGAAAATACTTATATTTTTTTTAATTTACACACATTTAGTTAAACAAGGTTACAAAGTGTCTTGTGCATTACGTTACGATTGTGAATTTTACAATTTGACCTGTAGCATTGACTGTGAACTTAAAAAATAATAATTGAATTTGCAATTACCAGGTAAATTCAATCAGTGAACTATCGGTTTGTCAAAGTTAGCGGAAATCAAGACAAACACGATGTATTACTGTATGTGTGTGTGTTTTTAATATAATTCAGAACGAAACTGCTTGAATAATTCTATGACGCTTAATGTTCTAAGGATAAAAACTGCAGTTCTGTTGTAATAATTTCTGTTTGTAACAAATTAAAACTGTTTTGCGCACAAGAATAGTTCCAAACACAACGCGTTTAACAAGACAAATAAAATCAACACACACACACACAAACATCACGCCTGTATTCTCAAATGGAGTATCTAGGCACAGCACACGAAACGTTACCGCTTCGGAGCCACTTTTAGCAATTTTAGGGTTTAAGTTGGCAAAAACGGTACAATAGAAAAATAAAATCAAACTTTTTCAAAAATACCATTTAGTAGTCCGAATGGTGAAAGTTTGCGAATTACGCTTCCATTACCCTTTTCATTCAGAAACGCTCTTTGCAGTACTATTTGCATGAGCATTGTCAGACCGTATCAGGAGTTTCGAATTAACCTGGCCACTGGCTAGCTGGCTGCTATAAACTTTTGTCATTCCACTGTTTTGCATATTCAGGAATTGCGATTCTTGGTTTCCATACAAAGTAGTGTTGTTGCAGTGCTAGGACTTTTGCATCACAGTAGGGCCGATTTTAAAATTAATATCACTCGAAAATAACATTTGAAAACAAACGTAAAAACTCTATAATTCGTATGAAATGAAGTTTCGAACGGTATTTTCAAAAGATCTAGCTAAATAATAACACGTACTGGAAGTCTGGAAGACAAAGCGTTAGCAGGCCTCTCGATAGGTGGACACTGACGACATCGCAAGAATTACGGGCAAGCGGTGGGTGCAAGTGGCGAGTTGTCGTTCATTGTAGCGTTCTAGGGGAGGCCTCTGTTCAACAGTAGACGCCTTCTCGCTGATGATGATAAAAAGTAGAAGTCATAATCTTACATGTAAAACTATGACTATGTAGTCATGTATGACTGACTAGCACTCGCAGGAGAAATCATCATGATCATCTCAGCCGCAGGACGTCCACTTTTGGACATATGTACATAGGCCTCCCCCATAAACCTCCAGTTGCTTCGGTTGGCAGCAGCTTGCATCAACCATGATCCCGCGACTTTAACCAGGTCCATCTCTTCGTCACAGTATAATTATATATAAGCTAAAGCAGTCCAATGGAGCGTTAGGGTTGTCCACTTATTTTTTGTAAAATTTAAAATAAAAGGTTTAGTTCGTGCTGTATCTCGGACGGTCGAATAGCTAAAAATAACTATTCTGAAAGTTCCGTATTATCAATTATATTTTTCACCATTAAAAACGCGCTTTAAAAACGGCAAATATTCAATTCAATTCAATTTATTCCCATAACAATTGACATTGTGTTGGATATTAAAATCTATTAAATAAAGCCTCTTTTTAAATCTTAATGTTATGAACATATCTAACAAGTGGTGTACCTATTATTCAAAATGCTTAAAAAATTAGCTATCTTTAGAGCCGACTATAATTGGTATTGGTATTTTAGACACAATTGACAAAAACATGTTTTTGATTTTTCCTGAAACATTTAGTTTTTGCGAACTTAATTTTTTTCGCCGGGGCCGGCAATATATAAAAAAACAGCAACTAAGAAACTGGTAAAACGATAGGTAGGTACATATTTCTTACAACTAATTTAGACTATCATTAATAAAATCACTTACAGCACAAAACAAATAAACTCTGAGTTGTCTTTTTAACAATTGAACACAATTTATGGCCTTTAAGGTCTTTAATTATCTAAGCCTTTAAGTCAGTGGGCAATACCTACCTGTCACCAAAACAACCCAACGTTTTATTTAGAAGAAAAAACATTTTATTTAGTAATAGAAAATCATTCTTACATTTCAGCATCAGCGCGGAGTTTAAAAATTAAAGCCCCGGTTTTGAAGAATCCGTGTTCAAGCAGCTATACACTGCACAATATTTTCCAGGCATAGTTTTTATTTAATATCGCGGATTGTCTGGGCGCACGCAACGCGGCCACTGGCTCGTATCGAGGCGTCACCCGCGACTCAGTACCGCGAAACCCCCTTCGCGGCCGTGTAGAGCGCGCGTCTGTGTTAGTGTGTTTGTTTCGATTGATTTGTTCGTAGCTTCCGTACTGCTTTAGCTTATACATATATATACTGTGTCGTCGTCGTGATCTCGTCTCGTTGGTGGTAGCCGGAAGGCGTCATATACTAATTATTAAATAATAGATATTTGATTGATAACAAATTATGGTCCGGTATAAACAGGGTACCTATTAAAATACTTAAAAAAGAAAAATGTGCCGCAATAATTAAAATCTCAAACAAGCTAGTGCTTTAGAAAATTCCATTGAATCAGGGTCTTGTCGATAATTTAAATAACGAACTACAGCCTTCTGGAGCTGACACGTTGACGTTTAATTTTAGTGCGCGAGAAATAGAAAGTGTTGCCTTCAGACAATGGTTCTTATTTTTACATACAAACGCTGGAAAATTAAAATTTTAATCACCGAACAGTGTTTTTAGTTGGCCCATTCAAAGAACACAAATTATGAAAGTAGGTGGTTATGTATCATATTATTATTTCCCACGTATTTTGACACCTTCAGCTTTCAATAGTAACTTATGACCGTACCTACAACAGGTACACTAAAGTAGAAATTTTTAAATTCGAGGTCTTCTCTAACTTCGTAATTGTCACATATTCGACGTAAAATATGGCATCAATTTCGTCATCCTCCTCTTTATTACCCTACTCTAATGCAAGTCGACAGTTAGTTTTCTGAACTACTAGATTATTTATTATAAAACTTAGTCAATTGCTGGCTCGAGCCAGTGAATCAAATTGCTCGCAATTAATTTTCTGGCCTTACAATAAATCGTACTCGTATTACAAAGTGCCTTGCAACTATACTTTAGCATTTTTTGTTTACAAACTCTCAAATACTTAATTTAAGATTAGAAGCTAAGGTTAATCAAGTAATTATGCTATTTTTATTGAAATAAACAGTTTCAAGTTTTAAGTTTAAGTTTTCAATTATGCGTTTTAGTAACGTATTAAAACTTTATTAAATAAAATCAAAATTCTTTATATTTAGCTAATGTAATATGAAGAAAAAAATATATTTGAATTCGTAAAGAGTTTACTTATTAAGAAAATTGGCTTAATCAAAATTTGTAAAAGATTTCCTTACATTCATCAAATCACACATCACGAAATTTTAAACAGTACAAAAGAGCTCCTTTCGTAAGGAGTTACCCTAATCAAAGCCTAATGTAATTAAATTCAATCTTTTCATGGAACACTTCCACATATATTTGAATTAAGAATTGAAATCTGCGATGAAAAGCACCCTGGCAACTTAGATGGAATAGGTATTTTCCAAGACTCTGAATACTTTAAATTGTTACCAATTGAAAGAAATTTAATGTGAAGTTTGATTAAATTGAGATAATTTCCGTTGAGATCCTTGAGTAAATTAAATTAAATTAAAATTAAATAAATGAAGAAATTGTAATAAAATGAAAAATAATTATTAAAGTAAATAAACAGGTCACTCACGTAAATATTATTAGCGAGGTATCTTTCATTTTATTACATTATTTAAATAGCTATAGCCGACATGTTTCGGACCAATATGTTAATCTTTTCAAAGTGAGCTCAAATGGAAAACTAACCGTGAACTGCGCGCCAGCGCTTTTGCTTTCTACATATAGAGTGATGTGGTTAGTGCTAGGTAAATGGAATATAAGATCGTACAAATTTACACGAATCTCGAAATTTCAGGCTCTTCTGTATTATTTTTGTGACGTGCAAATGTTTTGTAATGTTGTTTTTTTTTTTCAGTTTACATCTTACAAAATATTTTTGAGAGAACGAAACTATCATCATAATTTCAATTTCGTTCTTCAATTCTTACTTTGATTGCGACAGATGCGGGCTGACAGAAACCTGTACCTTTTGTTTATAGTCAGCATTGTGGATGCACTCTTTGATTAGAATTCAAATATTATAAAATAATACACCACAGGTCCCATCAAAGCCCAAACCGGTCGAACAATCTCGTCAATGCGATGTAAAATATTCTGTTCCCATACGCCTGGCCACAGCACACGTAGTCATTTTATTATGCCCTAACACGACCTCCCTTTTTCAATATAAGGGTAAACCGTAAAATTTTATTTTATACCGGTTACTTTGTTCATTGAATACTCCTCGTGTTATGCTAATATCGTAGCATCACAAAGGCAAGAGGGACTCCGCATTGTGAACTCGCCTACAAATTTGAATAAGTATTTACAGTAAACAGGGCAGAATGCATTAACGTTGGCTTAAATTTTAAAAACGTCTCATAGAGTGTTATGTATGGGCTCTAAAGCGCGTCTTGAGATATCATTAGTGCAGCCAGAGCGAGCTCCGGGGCCAGATTAAGACTAGCACTGCGTTCTTTAGATGCTGGCTGCCACGACAGCACGAGCTTTTCTCCTACCCATTCGTACACTGGAAAATGAAAATGTAGTATAAAAGGTCTGACTGTGGACAGAGTCTACTGTTTTAGTCATCATTGTTTTGTTTCAAACATTACTGGTTTAACTGAAAGTATTTTTTTTAACAAAATTCAAAACTACAACTAGTTTTACTTTTTAAAATATCTAAAGTAAATATGCGTACTATTTTAAATTTTTCTATGATTTTTCTAATCCAACTTATATTGAAAAATGCGCGGACGAAATATAAGTAAACATACCATACCTTCACATTATATACCTACGTGTTTAAAAGCTGGTATAAAAATCTGACAATTGATGACCTCTTTTTTTGAAGTCGTATATAAAATACAAGGAGATAAAATCAGAACGGTCACATTTGTATAATAGCTACAGTCCTGCATTGGGAATGTTATTATTCAGTACCCATTACATCGAACGTAAGACCTAAAAAAATATCTAGTTTCCTTATCAAGGCTAGGTATTATATTTTCAGTGGAACCAAGGAAGCCCTACAGTCAATGATTAAAATTATGATTAACATTATATTTTTTCTCAATGGTACAATATCATTCCATTGACTGGCATTATTCACAAAACAAAATTAGGCCATTTACAAAAGAAAATCTCAACTGCTCAAGAGGCACAGCCGCCTTCTTAGCACTAATCTCAGTAAACGCCTCCACTGTTTATCTTGCCTAGAAATGTCTTGCTGCATCCGAGCATAATCTCCTGCATACAGTAGGCAAACCATTAAAAGGTATTAAAATGCACGCCAGCTATAATTCAAGATGGTAGGCGTTTTATGTTGTGAAGAATGACCAATTTGTTATTTCCACCTAGAGGGGTTTGGACAGAGAATGATGAAGATTTTATTGTAGGAACATAATGCGAGCGATGTAGGTGTATGGATTTCTTGGCAATAAGTTGCGAGGCAACAAAAGGTGCCACAGGCGGCGGCGCCCACGCCGCACTTGATTGTCTACGCGGGATGGCTTGGTTGAGCACGTGTGAATTATAAAGCGAGTGCAAAGTGACTCAGTCAGGTATGAGTTAAAACTAAAAATATATAAATGTGTCTATGTAGAGCAAGTGGGTCTCCTGATGGTAAGAGATCACCAGTGGTCTGCACCAGGGGTATTGCAGGCGTTGCCAACCTAGAGGCTAAGATGGGATACCTCAAGTGCCAGTTATTTAGGCTGTCTTACTCTCCACGCAACGCATCTGCAAGCACTGCTGTTCACGGCAGGATTAGCGAGCTAGATGGTGGTAGCAATCCGGGCGGACCTTGCACAAGGTCCTACCACCTGCAAACTGCTGCTATGTGGACAAATATTTGTCAATGTGCGTGTTTGAAGACATGTACACTCATCAAAAGTGCCTGGGGATAGTTTTTATCACTAGACAGTTTTGAACATTTCAATATACTATATTACTACTTAGTCAAAAAAAAATTTATTGTAAAATATTCTATGACTTTGTTGATGTGTGTTGTCATCCATACTTACTAATGTTACAACTACGAAAGTAACGCTGTATGTCTGTTACCTTTTCACGCTTGCTTTAGAAAATGTAGCATGGTGATAAAATGTAGCATGGTGCGGCGGCGGTGGGGTGGCGATAAATCAATTCTTGGCAGACAAAGTCACGGGCAAAACAGCTAATCATTAAAAAATGCGAGAGTAACTCTGTCTGTCTGGTACCACTTCAACTTTAAAACCGCTGAAACGATTTAAGCGAAGTTAGGTACGCCCTGCCCCCGTGGGCAACGGCTATTTGAAAAAAAAGTGAATAAGCATAAGCAAACACAATTTGCCCTGAAAAAAGCACAATCCATTATAACACAAAGTTAAAAGCCTGACTTATAACAGCATTACTTGCATTTTTGCATGAAAAGCTGTGGGCTAAAAACTGGGTTAGATAACACATTTTAATTGCATTGTTATGTCGTGGAAGCAAAACGCGAGTTTCTCGTGATGCCCATAATGAACTAAGAATTACTGAAAACATTTTGCCACACGATTGTAAGAAATCATTTTTTGCAGACTTATTACATTCTTGCATTATTGAAAGGTATTATGTTTTATTAATGTAAGGAAATAACCCTCATTCGAAGACAATGTGCATTGGCGTTATTTGGGGGAGGCTTATGTCCAGCAGTGGACTGCTATAGGCTGATGATGATGATGAACCCTCATTCGGGCAGTTTGGTAAAAATTGAGGCTTATCAAAGGTTAATATAATAATTTTATGAGTCACAACGAGCGAGTTCGACTTCAAACAGCTCTCGCCTACCTAACGGCAGTTAATGTCCGGCAGGTGTCCGTGTGTCATCCTTCGTGAACGGAACCCTAAAAAACTGAAATAATTTAAATTAATAAATAAACAAAAGGTAATTAGTCGGAGGCCCAAGTCCCCTCCCCCCTTCCCCTTTCCTCTATCCCCCTCGCCTTTAGGCCGGCAAAGCACCCGCAGTCCTAATAATGCTATAGGTGTCCATGGGTGGCGCTGATCGCTTACCGTCAGGTGACCCGCATTCTCGTTTTCAGCTATTTGATAGAAAAAACCTATTTGCATACAACTTTTTTTAGTACTCATCAATGTTATGCTTCCTCGCAATAGAGCCACTTAGTTTTTCTTTACACCGCAAATCTAGATTCTAGCTCACGAGTGCAGGCAAAACTGTGTTCCCGTAATCCACTCTATATTTAAGAGGCATGAATATTATTACAATATCCTATGGAAGGAGACATGCAATCCGCAGGGTTCAATCCTGCGCAGCTTAGCTGGATATCGAATTGCAAATGGCTACGGAAAATGTAGCATTTAACGCTTCGCCAACTGCGAACGACTTCCACAAAGTGGCTGGCTGCATGCGACGAATCGGCGCGTCGATTATAATAACTGTGCTGTTAATAAAAGTATATGGACATAGTCTATTAATGTTTCCGAATTTATTGTATTTCATTGTATTATTCAACAGCTAAACGCACAAATCACATTCCTTCATCTAATACTTTTTATATCTTTAAGCCCAATTTACACCGCGAGCGACGCGGACTCCGTACGGACTCAGTTTAACGTACAATGATTGGTTGCATGCAAGTACTTACATTAAATCTCTATTTAAAGTTGATCGATGTAAGTTGAACTAAGTCATTAATGAATCCGCACCGCTCGCGGTGTAAATTGGGCAATAGGTTCAATTTCACTAGTAAAACGTATGTAGCTTCCATTCGATTTGGGTTTGTGGTTGGGCCGATAGTCCTAGTAGGTCCTGTTAGGCGCAGGCATTCCTTCAGAATCCGAGGGCTTGGGTTGTAGTTCACACGCGCGGTGCGAAATTGGAACTTCACAATTACCGATGAATTGCTTCGCTGGCATACTTAATCCCAGGTGTTGCATTCGCTGTATTGAACCGGCACGTTACAAATGCTTACAATCAGCCAAGTCCACGCGACAGTGTGCGGTTGCGACACGGCTACGGTCTACAGAGGGGGTTTAGAATATCAACAATACTTAAGCGAACGTGTGGCCGCTGCAAGCAATGACCAGTGCGTACTCACCAGATGAGCTTTCGAAATAGGAGCTTTAAATGCAAGTGCATTGCAGCAACTCGATCGGTCCTCGAAGAAGGTTGTAATGGCCCTCATACATATATGTAGTGCGAGGACACTTTAAGTATTAGAATTCAATTGAACACTCTAAATTGAATGGACACGGAAATCTGTTTAGTAGAAACTGGTTGAGCTGGCTTTTGATAATACTCGATTGATACGACGTTGAAATTGATTTCCGAAAGTCTAACGATGTTTTAATTGGAATGTATGGTCTACGTTAGAGGTCTACTCAAGCAAAGGATCGTGGGTTCGAGCTCGGACTCGCGCCTTTGAGCTTTTTGGTGTGTGTGACGTTTCTAATCCGTACGGGCCTGCGTCATGCTACGGACCGAGCTCTCTTATTCTGAATGGAGGCCTGTGCCAGGGCAGAGGGCATAGGATGCACGTAGTGGAACGGCCTACTGGGTAGGCTTAGAGGACGACCAAGTACCAATGAATTGTTATATTGTAGAGAACGTATTGTAAAGAATCATTACATAATTAGTGCCTAAAATAAAGTGTCACACCTAATTTGGCCCACTTGACAAAGCCTCATGAACTGATCGCTTTACTCGACTTTAAAAAGCACTATCATATAACTATTACATAAATTACTATATTTTTGTAGTCTAGTTATTCAAAAAGATCTATGTGATCGAACATCCATATTTATAGGTCAAAAGTTAATGGTGTGTAAACATGAATCTTAGTTTTCATACGGAAATAAACTGGACTGAAAGTGCAGTCTGGCTACCGTTGAAGTAATTGGTGGCCCACATTTTCTAGTCTAACTGCTGACAATAACAGTTACCAAGAATTTCCTCCAAGTTACGCATTAAAATAACGTCTTACCGTTGGTAAGGAAATTGGCCAGGAGATGGCGCTGCGAGAAGTTTGCCGCAGCTATTCAAGAGACGTTAATTTCTATGACTACATCGTCATGATTTATCAAAGATTACTGTTGCAAGTGACTTTGTATGCGAAGAATTCATTTATCGCGCGACCCAGGAAAAAAAATTTTTAATAAAAAGTATCCTGTTATTTGGTCTTCTAATGCAAATTTTCATGGCAATCGGTTCAATAGTTAAGGTGTGAAAGCAGAATTAACCAATTTACCGCAGTAACAAATTTCATGGCAATCAATGCAGTAGTAAAGGCGTAAAAGCAGTACCTACTATCTTAATTAAAAAACAACAGTTTTAATCTAAATTAAACGAAAGTACCGTATGTTATGCAAGAATTTCCAGGTTATGCTACCCATAATAAACAAGCGACGCACCGAAAGACCCCCGTAAAAGTAACCCGTATCGCCTAAGGCGTTTATGTCCCCCTACTAATATGCTTATATTTTAGATAAGCGCAGATTTTAGGGAGATATAAAAGCAACTGCCTCCGGCGCATCTTAAGTCATCATTGACCCTACCACTTTGCGTTATTTAAATCTTTGTTTAGGGGCAATTGTATTACAAACATAATAATAATGCTTCAGGTGGGTTACGCCGGTTTCGGAGGCAAGTACTTAAGTTAATGAAATATAGGTACAGCTTCTGTTCTAAAAATTATGGTACTTACGGTAAAATAACTGATTCATAAACTTATTATGTCTTATATTATTAAAAGCCAGTAGACTTTATTACTCTCGGATCTTGATGCCTTTCCTAGACCTTTATGAATTTCCAATACTTATTATCTCTGGCCTATACAAATATTTTATATCAAAATTTAATCTCGTTACGTCAACCTTAATTCTGAGGCTATTCTTATAGCAGTAGATATTTTTCGTAGACTGTTTCACGTTGACCTAAATATTAATTTTGCTCTAATTATCAGTCAGTACTATATGTATGTGGCCCACAGCTGGACATAGGCTTGTCTCTAATACCTACTTCTTTATACCTAATCATAGGGAAGGTACAGCCCTGTTTTAAGTATAAAAGATAAGCTGTTGCTTACGAATTCATCTACAAAGAATTGGTTTAAGTATCGTTATCTTGCATGAATAATTCAATTTTCTGGAATAAAAAGTATCCCGTAAGTAGTAGTCAGTAGTAATCCGTTGAGCCATTTTTACGTAGATATAGGTATTTTTAGGTAGGCTCATCATTCATCATTTACGCCCAGATATACCGTGACAACACAGTTACTATTCTTATGGGAGCCAGGTTAGTCTTATCCCAACAAAAATGGTCGACATACCTACGACGTGACGTTTGCAAGTCAGTGGTATCGCACTGGATTTGTGGCTATTTTGATGTGGGTCTATTCTGTTAGGGCAGAAGTACCGTTTGTGGCCACTGTACTGTTTCTGGCCATTTATTGTTTAAATATACTTTTGAAATATTTTTTTAGTAATAAAACATTACAAACTTTATTCGTTTCAGTATAAACTTTTGAAAACTCACTAAGAATATTGTTTTAATACTATAACTTTTTATATATTTATTTTATTTTTATTTTTTATTTAACTGGATGGAAAACGAGCAAGTGGGTCTCCTGATGATGAGAGATCACCACCGCCCATAGAAACCTGCAACATCAGGTGGATTGCAGATGCGTTGCCAACCTAGAGGCCTAAGATGGGATACCTCAAGTGCCAGTAATTTCACCGGCTGCAAATCAAATGTCAACTGGCCAAAAACGGTCTTAAGGTGGCCAAAACTGGTACTTCTACCCTACTTATACGTTCTAATGCGATACTTGGCTCTTGATAACGTACTTACATTTCTCGGACTTTCGGAAATCTCGAAAGCAGTCTTTAAATGTGAGACACAGATTTAAACGGAGACCTGAGCTGTCGCCATAAACTTTGTAGGTAGGTACTGCGGGCACTTATCAAATCAAATGATGCCACAAAATCACTAGCAAATTCGCTTATCTCCATATTTTATATCGTGGGCTCAAGAATAAGCCCCGGCGGGGCTAGCACGTGCGAGTCACGTGACTTTCTGGATTAAGCCACAGCGGGCGGATAATTAACTGTACAAAATACTGGCTATCGACCACGATCGATGGCGTGAACGGACTGAGGGATTGGACCCAATTTGACGGGCATGCTAGCACGCCATTATTTTTGATTGGTCGCTTTAGACTTAATTATGGTTAGGCTATTTTTAAATGAGTTAATGCTTTTTATATCGGATGAAGGTTTACGAGTATTATCCTCCTAACGCCCAGTTCTTTATAAAGGACTAATTGTAATTTTAAATCAAACTCTATCATAAATGACATAAAGTTTGATGTTCATAAATCGAAAATTTGACTTGGGCGTTAGGAGGTTATTATCATTTGCTTTTGTTCAATCTTCAGAAACAACGTAATTCCTTGTGGGTATGATTTATGGTCATATTCCACGTCTCTAGCTTGCTTTTCTTATAATATTGGCAAAAATATGAAACATGCGCGTCTTTTAACAACTGTTCATGATCCTCATATGCAAAATGGATTTTTTTTTAGCACGGAGCTCATACCATGACCGACGGCTCCCTAATAAAATACCCTGCAAATAAAGAATATGGATTCCCATGTGTGCTGAAAAACTCTGTCATGGATATTAAATTTAGTCGTAGGCACCAAAGTAAACGCAAAAAGAAATAAGGACAAAGATTTTCCGTTATGACCTGATCTTCTACGGGTATACATTTTTTAAAGGTAGAAATTGAACGGTGGAAATTGCGTTTGTTTTTAATAATCCAATCGCAAAAGTTGAAAATATGAATGTTATAGCTAACAATGTGTTATACCTACTATACAATTAATATGTTTTTTTTGTGTAGATATCTTGTTTTATTAACCCCCGACGTAAAAAGAGGGGTGTTATAAGTTTGACCGCTATGTGTGTCTGTGTGTCTGTCTGTCTGTCTGTCTGTCTGTCCCTAATCTCTGTAATCGAGCGTGTCCCTCCCCCCCCTCTAAAATCAATAAATAAAAAAAATAAAAAAATCAGGATGGTAGTAGGTAAGTATATCAAACTTTCAAGAAAAACTATAGCGGCCAAGTTTGCTTGAGAATTATTAGTAGTTTATGAGTAAATAGCAGCCTAAGGTATAAAATATACCTAAACTTGGAAGATTCCGTATAAATTACGAAATCCTTAGAAAAATATTACTCATTTTTTTCGTAATGGCTACGGAACCCTATTTTGGGCGTGTCAGACACGCTCTTGGCCGGTTTTTTTTAATTGAAAGCAGGTTTTCTAGCGATGGTTTTCAGACTGTTTTATCACAATCGGTTCAGCTGTTTTTGAGATATTGAACTTTGAAGCGACAAAGTCGGGGGTTTCCCAACTTTTTGTTGGTTAGGTTATTGTAGTTTAAATTAAATGTCGTTTTCGGTTCACTTAAAAGCGTATAGTTGTTTGACCGCCAAACTTCTAATCTAAAAAAAACTAAAATACTACAAATACCATTAGGTACATGTACATAGCGGTTGTTGACATTACTGCCAATGTAATACAACCTACCTAGCCTACCAACCTACCCTACCTAGATAATTTTGTCCACCACAAGCCATCTTCCACTGCTTCTGCTGACTGTACAAAAGCTTTCAAGTTGAATAAAGTTGGAATGTTTTAATAAATTTAAGCCACGATAACTGGTCAAAGCTTCCACATTTGCGATTTAAACTGGGTCGCAGTCGTTTAACTTTTAACGAATCTCAGTTCGTAAAGCCTCAAAAAGTCAACTCTAACAGGCGATTTTCATCGTGTCAGATTGCTAAACCCGGATTGTAACTTAAGAACGTTGTCAACGTGAAGTGGAAGGCAAATCCCTTGATTGACGAAATTTGTCCCTAACGTTCGAGGGGCGGGTAAATACGGCCCTTACGCTGTGAGGTGTCTCATTGCTAAGAAAATGTTCTTAAAGTACTTGCAATCGGAAAACGTTGCCTTTTATTTCTCGTTGACAGAGTTACTGAAGTACATATTCTGGGATTTCTGACAGGGGTGCTTTCATGGAACCATATAACAACATTTTTAGAGACGCATGCAATAGTAATGTCACTATGGAATATCTCTCACTAGGTACATTAGATAGGTCATCATCATCATCATTAGCTTATGTATGTTCATGGGGAGCGCCAAAGTTCGCATACTCCTCGCAAGTCATACAGTTTTCTAAAAATTTTAAATGGTCATCCTATAGAAAACTATAGGTTAGGTTAGGTTTGTTTTATAATAATTCTGAACAATTATTGGATTTAGAGAAAAAAGAGTTATGACAAACGATCGTTCTGACAAACATTCTATTCGGACTTGCAACAAGTATGCGAGCCGATATGGACCCATGTTCATGACATGACATAAGGCTCTCTTCTGGGACGTCACTGAGTTCGATCCTATCGCTGCCTACTGTCTTACAAATATCATCGCCTAACTTAGCTGCAGGACGTACTACACTACATTTATTAACCCTTAAACTGCACTCAAGAATCCGTCTGTCCACTACTGCCATCAGTTCTGCGGCATACGTGATCTAACCTGCCAAACTCGCTAATTTGCTGACTTCTTTCGCTTTCTGTTTCTTCTTCTTCTTTCTTTCTTTTTTATTTTTCCTTTGTTGGCTTCTTTTTGTTGTTTTTATAATCAGATAGGTATTTCATTTCTTATAACCGCACCAATTCCATAATCAATTTAGACTAGACTATGAAATTATGACTACGTTACTAATGTTTGTTAATCTTAGTATTACTACTTAAGTCTAAGTAACCACATAGTTTTAAAACAAACAAACAATGTTGTACTGCCTACCGATTACTGTTTGGTGGCGCCGACGACAAACGATGCGACGCAGTTAGGGTAACGGCACACGTAGCGTTTTCGGTACGGTTGAAAAGACTGTAAATATTATTAAATAAGTTGCGAATATCCACTCAAAGTGAAATTAAATTATTGTAATTTAATACTTTTAAATTATCATATTAGAGTTATAGAAACATATTACATAAATATAAGAAATAAATCTTCAACTGGAAAACTTTTGCACCGTAAACCAAGGGATCTTTACAATTATTAATGCATCTGATACAAATAATGTACTTTTGGCTAATGTTATTTAATTCAAATAAATGTTTTAAGTGTGGATTTCCTTTCAATTAAAATGGTAACTATTTTACCACATACTATAAATATCTTCTCTTAATCTAAACGAGTATACAGCATTGCACGCAATTTAAAATTTAAAAAGAAAAAAAATATTGCATGTAAAATTAAACGTCAATTGATTGGTTGACTTAAATATCCCCCTATTGATTAATGTTAATTAGTATTTAGCACATAGCCATGGCAGCCTAGTGATGTGATTTATCTCTTCTTAAGCAGAGGATCGTAGGTTCAAGTCTAGGCTCGTGCCTCTGAGTTTCTCGATATTCATGTGAAACTTTTTTAAATTTACCACGAGTTTTATGGTGAAGAAAAACATCTCGAAAATACAAACAGAGACATGGATGCACAGAAAAACCAGAAAAAGAGAGCAGCGCTGGGAATCGAACCCAGGTCCTCAGCAATCCGTGCTGCGTGCTATAACCCCTACACCACCGCTGGACAGAAATCTAAAACATCGTGAAGAAACCTGTATAATTCAATAGCGTATGTAAAGTTTTCAACCCGCACGGCCTGCGTGGGAACTATGGCCCCAATCCTCTTATTTTGAGACGAGGCATGTGCCAAGTAAAGGGATGGCTGGGATGATGAATTCGCACATTTTGTCTTCTAGACCATCGATATTAGCATAAAATATCGTATACCTACAAATAATTACTAAGCGCGTTCTAACCGCGCCGCGTTCTACAACCCTTAAAGGCATACGCAGTTACATAGTCGGGCGGGTTTAATCTATCCGCGTTTACGCGTCGTTTGCGTTCAACTACCGACTCGATGGCGGAATGCCGAATTGGAACGCTTTTTATATTATCTCCCTTTTATATTTGTTATGACTGTAGTAATTGAAACAGTAGGTTAGACTTTAACTCAGATTTAGCACTATATCTTAGTGTCTACGTTGTTTTAATAGTACGAGTATTTATCAAGAGATTTATAATTTGTCATTCTTGATCCGCAATAAGCATAAATCTTTCGAAATTAGGTTTTGATGAGCACGAGCCACGAAATGATGAGGAACTGGATTTATTTCTCAGCCCAACATTTAAAAAGCATCAATGAATCTTAAAGTACAATATCCGACGACAGTTAGGTACTCTTCATTTGGATTAAGTACTTATATTTACATGAACTCACTTTAACATATTAACCGCAACCTTTTTAATTAACCGACACTGGCAATTTTAAATGCGCTATAAAATTCATAACGACGTCATAGAGAGATAATGCCTGCATTTACACACCCATATTGGCTGTTTACTAGTGTTGTGCCGGATTATCAAAAATGTGTATCCGTAAATACGACGGATACGGATTATATTGTTTTGAATAGTGACGTGAAGATGGATACTGAGGCGGATTTCAACTTTTTCAATCAGCGCCGGTACATGTAACGGGTGACGTGACGGCGCCAAGGATTTAATTATCTGCTTTTTTATTTTAATCATCTTTATCATTATCTCCGGCTTATAACATGGCACAGCGTCTTCTCACAATTAGAGAGCTGTAACTCATTACCAGTTCTTTTAAACAAGGTCAGTGCGGATTAGGAACTTCCCAGACACCTTTTTTTTTACTAAGGCATTTATTCCAGTTGCATGTAGAAAAAATATTTTAATAACAGCGGTGGCAAAATTAATATTCGGCATCTTTGTATCTCATAGTCAGAATACATATATATAGTAATAAAGTAGTAGTAGTGGTACTTAGTTAGTTTACTCGTGACCACGGCCACTGTAATGTTGCCGAAACTCGAGGTAAATATTACTCGTGTGTGCGTGCGTGATAAGTCCTGTGCGTGGTATTTTGACTAAGAGTGAAAATCACGAAAGTTTAAGACGTTATATCATTGTATCTCTTAATAAAGGTCTCCATCAGCAGTGTTTGGCAGCCATTCTGTCAAATTCATATTTCCAGCGACGAAATTTCCAACTCTTCTACCATTTTCCGTCTCTAGGATACCATGTGGTTACAAATTTACACCATTTGACTGGACCTCGCATAATTTGCTTAAAATATTTCATCTATAAGTAATCTATCATTCAGATTTAGTTCAACAGGAATCCTAAATACGGGCGATAATCCTGCAAAAGGCCAGCCGTTACGTAGGTATATTACAATAATATAGTATAAAGAATAGTTACCGAGTAAGAGTAAGATTTAATTTATGAGCATTGCCCTAGGTTTTTGAAACATCTGTATATCCAATGTAATTCTTTAAAGAGAACTGCTACAAACGTGCCTACAAACTGTGTTTTTAACACAAATTCAGTGATATACCAGCAACAGGTCAAAGAGCACGGGTTTGAATACTTTTTCTCTGTGGTTTCAAATACGGATGCTTGGTACATCACTGCTGTTTACCTGTAAATGAGCATCAAACAAGAACATACTGTTATTATCGAGTTAACACAGCAGCGTATCGATTTATTGCAATGCGTAGGCGAGCAGTCGTGGGAATAGAAATACAGTAGACTTGTGAGATTGATTTAAATTGGCCTGTTGTTGGTAAGTTATTTATAGGTTTTGTCGGTCAAAAAAATCACTCTTACACATTACATTAGGTACTAAGAGGTTTATTTTTTGTAATTTATTCAAGACTGATTTTAGAAAATAGTAATTTGTTGGCTCTATTGTAATTGTTACCGAACAGATAACCGTTGGGAGAAAAAAGTCCTGTAGAAGTGACCACGAACCGCAAGACGAAGCGTTGGCAAGCCCATCACTAGATGGACTGACGACATCGTAAGAGATGCGGGCAACCGGTGGGTGCAAGTGGCGAATTGACGTTCATGTGACGCTTTTTTTAAATTTGGGTTTCGTTGAGCATATGTTGTGCTAACAAAAATAAAAAATATATAAAAAAAACATATCAAAAGTGCAAGTCCGGGTTCAATACCATTACCTTTTGCTTGACAGGCCATAAGTTCTCGCGGCTTTAAATATAACAGTTTTAAATCTAACCACCCACCAGTGTCCGCAATAAACGAGTGCACAATAACTAATGTTTACAACCCTCAAAGTAAACTGCAAGCCCGTGTTTACTAAACTTTATCACACTGAATAGCAACAATAAATACTAGATTTTAATTAAGATGACGACGACAGCATAAAATGTCCGATTGCCCGGTCGGTGGCCTTTTTAATGACCATAATATTATCCGCGACCGGGGTCATAGTAGAAACAGAAAGGTAAGGCACCTCAAAGTATTCAGGAAACTAGTTCTAGCTTTTCAAGCTAAGCTCGTCTTTCTTTAATACTATGTATGTTTAATTCTTTTCATCACGCTTGCTCGTAAACAGTGTCGAAACATGCAGGCTACCCCCCAAATAAAACTTAAGCACATGTTTTGGGGGGGGGGAGGCTGGCGCTGCCACGAGCGTAGTCAGCGGTATCGTAGCGGTATATTCTATTAAAAATATACCTACAATTTTACTCGCAAATGTGATGAAAAACATTGTATGTCGCACGGGCGGTAGTAGAATTACGAACATCGACTCATTAAAGGACTTCGGGCTTCTAATACACTCTCGTTCGTAATTCCTTGTTTACCGCCCTTAAGACACAATGTACCATTATTGTACATAAAACAAATAAAAAAATTGCAATGAGAAACAGAATGTATAAAGGTGGAAATTGTCTGTGTGTATAGTATTATAAAGTCAAGTAAAAGCTTTTATGATTTCAAATATTGTTTTAGTTTTAAGCAACAAAATTTTCCATGAAGTTGTAAAAAAGTTCAATTAACGTAGCAAATTTTAACTATGTGTGTTACGACAGTGATTTTTATAATAAAGACACGTGATTTGCTCAGAAAACAATCAAATAACATGCTCTGAATGCAGCGGCAGTTTAAGCGGCATATTAAGTTTATGGGCAGTACACACAAACGTTATACATATTTCCTTCCTTTCAGCTCTCATTATGCAAGGCATGTGGTTGTCATTTTCTTCGACGTCAGATAAGGCTAAAAAATATTTTTTGGTCCAATGTTTAGTTTAAGTTTTATTTTCGGTATACAAACACCATAATTATCTACTTCTTTTGCGTTTTGAGCATGAAAGTACTGTGAGATTTACTTATTAAATGATATTGTATCGGTTAACTCACGTCTTTCTTCATGTTCACGTTTGCGTTACAAATCATAACACAAGTGACAATAATACTCAAGTTACAACAGTTTGCGTGCGTGCTTGTAGGCGCATTAAATGCGCCTGATGTACTTATTTTCATAGATGACTTACTTTTCTGCTCCTACTATGCCACGATGCAGTATGCGGCCTCTCATAAAAGTGTTATGAGTTCATATCCAGACGGGCGCCGACATAGTAGTGGCGAGAGAAAAGTTCAGGAGACTGGCCGAGAACATGAAAGATGCCTCGTTAAATATTCACCGTTTAAAAACGCTCTATTCACCGCAAACGTCCTGTTAAGGAATTCGGTTTTGGTTTCGTAGTTAAGTTTATGGTACGATTTTAAAATTGTGTAGATATTATAGGATATATTAGACGAGTCAATTTTCTTTTTAATTTGGCGAAGTTTATTCGATCGAACCGCGTTTCGATTTTGGAGCCCTCCGATTTCTACAGTTAAAGAGAATACAGCGAGGTACTTGGAAAATGATATGCCCTGCACTTAATATCGAATTAAGGCAAAAATATATACCTATTTTTAATGAAATCATTGGAACCTAATCTCAAGTTTATTACATGTGCAATTTAAATAAATACGTTAAGTAATGAAAATGACTCCTAAGCCGTACTTTATTTATTTTTAAAGCCTCATTTTGAAAATATGACGACATGAAAATAGTTCTTTTATGATATGCTTTCAAACTAAAACTAAACGTTTTCGTTCACATAATTCTAAATTTTATACCGACGAAAGAACCATTTCACACTCGTAAACTTTCCTGCATCTCCCGTTACGAACAACCGTTTATTTCGAAACACATTGGCATAAACGTGTCTCGAAAACTCCCAAAGGTTCGTAACTTGTCTTATGAAAATTATGTAATCAACGGTAACGCGAGTTCTAAGTAAATCCCCCGAGTGACGAACTCCAGCTATTGTGTATGTGTCGAGGGGCAGATAAATATATTATGTGCCCCTAAAAGCGTAAGAAATCCGAAGATTTGTAAAGTTTCCCCCTTTATGATGGGTGAAGCGCTCTGCCAATGTTTTCTGCTTGAACGATATGAAAAAGTCTAAACGTTTACCCTTCTGAAACTTGAACCTTAGCCTTCTAAAACAGGGCTTCAATTCGGATGTCTGGATGGCGGAAGGCAAAAATTCATTTTGCGATGTTAGTCGGTGACTCGTTTAACATATCTTAGTTTATGACTGTCAGTAATAAAAAGACAGACGAGCAAAGTATTTATGGGACGCTAAAATTTTAGTCACCTTGTAACATTACTCTTAATTTCAAATCATGACTTTTTTATTACTGTTGCAAGTACACAAGAACAGCATGCACTGGTGTATTTATGATACTGTCAAAAATGCTTCAAATTATGGCAAAAAATTAACAACTTTTCATACTTATATATCGGGTAAATTTATTCAATTTTTTATTTATTGTACCTACAAAGTTGTCCACTTGAATGCCGTACAAATCAAATCATCAAAACGAAGCAAAATACCAACAAAACGATTTACCGGAACGCATTTCCACAATCTGAAACCAATTTAATATTCCTTTAACTCAAATACTTGTAAATTCATTGGAATCGTCTCTAAAAATAGTAGATACTTGTCCGGAAACACTTCCAGTTCAAACATAATTCAAGACGAATTTACCGTGAGTCCGGTCAAAGAGATCGCGGGTTCAAAAGGAAACTGTAATGTTATGCCCGGGGCCGAAACGGTCAAGACCTAAATTTTATAAGACGTCCAATGTTTTGGCTGAATTTTTAAAAGCTGTTCAGGGTTTTACCTGAACAAAGCAAACTAGGTTGAAAAACTTGAAAACAATTACCGAACTGTCTTGAGTTTTTCAAACGAATAAATAATTGATCTAATTTATCTTTGAGATCAAATTTATAATTTAGTACCTTGATGTTATAAATATGATTACTGATTAATATTGACAAGTCATTCTACACTTTTTATTCAATATAAATGATACCTAACTAAATTTCTCATGCAAAATAATCAATATACGCGATATCATTCTAAATTGTTTATTTGATAAAGTATCCTAATATTAAAATTTAAATGACCTACTTTCATATTCATAACTTCTGTCAAATAATATCCAAATCACTTCTCAACCCAATCAAATGAAACTCTTTGAAATTAACTCAAATACTTTGAGTTGGCAACTGTATCAATTAGTCCAATTTTCTTATTTACGATACTTCGATAGCGTAAAAGGGTTGCTTAATCTTTCGTCGCCAGTTGTCGTCAACAATTTATTTTAATGACCGGCCAGCGCCCCCTGCCGTTTGTTGGGAAAAACTGTAACTGCTTTGGCTGGGAGGCGGCAATTTTTCACGTCGCGACCGCGATAACACGCCGGTCAGGTGTTAGAATGATTTGTGACCACCGACCGAGCGCTCGCTTCTTGATGTTTGACAAACACTGAACAGAAAGGTGGAGTGCAAGAACCATGTAATATAAAGGGTTATTTTGAATTTGTGACGTAGCAACTTAGCGGTTCGACTTATCGCTCCTCGAACTGATGATCGTGTTTCGAATTCTAATCACACCTCTGAGTTTGTAGAATTTACGTGCGAAATTAATAAATTATTCTAAAAACATAATTATGTAAATTTCCCAATAAACTCTGGGCAAGAGTGGACACCATAGCTGTATCTCAAGTTATCTCATTCTAAGAGTACCTAGATTGTATCCAGTAGTCGAACATGTTTGGTTGCGCCGTATTTGCAATTGCAAGGAGGTGGACAAGCCTAGCTAATGCTGGCCGGTAGCCCCTGATGTCACGCGGTCTTGTCATGTCGTTGTCATTCATTATCTAAAATATTGTTCCGCTCGACCTGTATTAACTATAAAACTCACATAAATAATATTATAAAACCCATCCCAGTCCAAGAAAAGATAAGCGACGACGTGCATTCATTACCTGTTCATCAAACCCGTGGCCAATCAGCAAGGTCGGCTGCGGAATGGGTAAGTCGACTTTCCTTCGCCATCTCGGCACGTGTCGCACCAATATTTAGAGTACATATAATAATGATGAACGGTAAGGCTGAATGTTAAAATTATCTATTTAATACGGAGATAATTTTAATCCTTACTAATATTATAAATGTGAAAGTAAATCTGTCTGTCTGTTACCTTTTAATGCCTCAACCGCTGAACTGATTTAGATGAAATTCGGTACCTATGGAGATATTTGGAGTCCAGAGGAAGAACATAGGCTGCTTTTATTCCGAAAATATGCACAGTACCCGCGGGATAATGATAAGCGAATTCTACGCAGACAGAATCGCAGGCAACAGGTAGTATGTTTATATTTTGTTAATGACTTTTTTTAACGAAATTAGCGTTTGTCAAGTTTTCGTTGAATGCTGTTTGTATTTTTTTTTTATAAGCAATTTATAAACTCACACATAATCACACTAATCAACGTACGTGAGTAGATCATTGAAATTTGATACGCAATTGACAAATTAAATAAAAGTTAAAAGAACTCAAGTGTAATTGAGCATATAAACACTTTAAAAAGTTTGGTTTCTTACCGCATAAAAGCAGCCTGTAGCGCTTTTAATTGGGGGTGGAAATTGTGATTAATGCCATCAGATAAGTGGAAAGCCGCGGGGGCAGCACGGAAAAGAAAAAAAAGGGTTTGCGTTCAAAACCCACACACATTAACCTAATTCGTTTTAATCACCCAAATTAATCATTTGTAAGGACATTTAAGTGAGTGGACCCTAGGTTAATCCATGTTGTGTATATTTTAGCAACCGTTGATTTATGCGTTTAGGTAAACGGTTGGCCTCGCGTCACGGCAGCCCATCAAAAGTGAAAGCGTTAAACACCATATATTTTACACGCGCCAGTGTTAGGTAATTCAGCCCATTAAAAACGTTTCAACGCCGTCCAGCTCGTACCAAAGTACTATATGACCATAACAACTTTACAGAATTATGAACGTGACACTAAGCTTTGTTCGTTGGTTGAAACTCAAGCGTCTAGACACGAACGGGTGAAAAAATGAAACAATACGAAAAATAAACAGCCATATCGACGCCGTAATTCATAGAATACGGAATTAAATATTTTGCAAGAAAATTCGAAATTATTTTAAGCGACATTCCAACATAACAAAGCTAAAAGTCACGAAACGGAAATAAAGGCGGCTATTTAAGGGACGATTTAAAAAAAGTACCACAGCACTGCTCTATACTTTGCTATGTATAATACACAATAATATACTAATGAATCGTTAAATTTTACAGTAAATACCTATAATGGCTATACAGCTTTTACTAAAACATTTTTTTGTAATCGCGTAATTTAAATGTATGAACGGATAAACATGCCGTTTCATTAAATCAATTCACTCTTTGTTATTTATTACTGTTCAAAAGGAACTTGGCCCTAGATCCACAAATTAAAAAAAACAAATACCGCGTCTTACTCAACATTGCCTTCATGTGTAAGTTTTTGCCGTGACGAGTGCTTCGAACGCATATAATATGTTAAATGCAAATACACAACTTCTAGCTCCCAATTTCCCAATAGTATTAAGACGTCAACGCAAACTTATTCGCATCCTATTTCTAATTTTACGGAGGCTCCGTTTTCCTGTCATTGTCAAACGCATCGTACTATCCATGAACAGCAAGCCATATATGTGAGCGTGAAGGCTAGCCTAGCCTAGGTTACAAAAAGCGGCGACGGCCAGCGATATGCTAAGTGAACAACACGACGTTGATAGTCCTCACGGGCCCTTGCATGCATGGGATACTGCGACAGAACGACGTGGTGTAGTTGATCCACAGTACAAAAAAAGAGCAGTACACCGTCTTCATATAAACGGCCGGAACGCGAGTTATACCTACGCGCCACGAATTCTCAGCATACCTCAGCAACCCCATCAGTCGCGAGTGCTCTGCGGTTACGTACGGACTCACGAGCATTTATTACGTACCTTAATATGTCACAACGATATAAACAGTATTGTTCGGTGTCATCATCATATATTTAAGAGCTAGGTTCTTGTCGGTGGAGTAATTTCCAGCTTTTTCTACATTCCGCTCTTTCCATCACTTCTTTATACAATGAAACATTTTTTTTTTCTTTTATGTGCTCCATATATGTCCTTCTTGGTCATCCCCTTTTCCTTTTCCCTTCTATCTTTTCTTCTATTATAGTCTTAATGTAATTATCGTGCCGTATTGTTCGGTGTATGTTTAAATAGAAGTTATTTATCAGAATAAAAAAATATACTCTTAAATTCAACAATAAAGCTTTTCGCACATCCCAGAAGAGGCGCAAATACTTCTCCGTAGCTAATTTGTAGGTAACATATATATACGTACTAGTGATGAAGCCAAATAAAACCGTTTAAAACATACTTAATACGTTTTGTGGTTTATTAAAATAACGTACCTAAAATGCGTTTTTGTTAAACACTACTTAGTCCATCTTTAAATCTCTCCTAATCCTTTCCCTACTTTAAATTTCTTATGACATTATCAAATCAAGTACATAACTGGAGAGTGACAGTTAGACGAGTAGGCAGCCCTATTGCGCGTTTGTGAACCGAGCCGGCGTAGGTAATTATATTATCAAGGACGCTGCCGAGACGGTATACTGCTCCTTTTTCGTGCTGTGGTTGATCTGTGTTTGTTTTAAACAAAATGTTACCACGCGGACTCATTACCAAATATGAACTCCACATATTAAAATTGATTATAAACGTAATTTTAATTATCTTTAAGCTCAAGAAATCGAATAAGTAAACAATTCCATAATGAAAAGAAAGGGAGAGATGATCTTTATCAAAAAATGAATGAAAACACAACTTAGAAAGAAACGAATGATCAAATTGGTAATTGGCAATGAGTTAGCAAAAGAAAAGATGTATAAGTAATAAACTAAATTACTCTTAACTATTGCAAAAATAACCCATGACTCTGCTTAAGGCTATAAAGTAGTATCACATGTGATACAAACACAACTATATTTTTCAATCCAAATTTAAATTAAAATCAAAAAGCTGTGACGCAAAAAACGGTTCAGATAATTTTATTTGGTGACAGTATGCCACCGGAAGTAGGTAGTGCCCACAACATGTGCCGAGGCCGACTGAAATGCGAGATGAAATAGTTTTCATTCTTTAATGCCTTTTATAGTTTTGGATTTTAGTGAAATATACAACTGAAAATAATTGTTTACGTAACGATGAAGTAAAATCAGTTAAGTGTATTGAAACTATCAACAGCATGGTATTTGTGATTGTAACAAAATATAATATACTCTGAACTTTGTCTTTTTGTAGACGCTGGCTTTGTCTGGAGGTATAACAGTGACTTTCATCAGACTCACTATATGCATTTCTTTACACACAAATCTAGTCTAAGTTCACCACATTCTTGTAAAAATCTTGAAGAGACGTGAGATGTCTTTTCCTTTTTGTTATAGTATCATCCTGGAATAAAATTTTAGTTTTTATAAATTTGTAAAAAGAATAAGATTTATTATTTTTGTGAAAACCATTTGTTAATAATAAAAAAAAATCGTTACTAAAAATAGTTGTTATAACACTCTTTTTTTCGTTCAGAGCAAATCCAAAAGGTAGGTATTTTTATTTAACTCCTGTTTGTAGTATTGGTAGCCATCGTGAAGCAACACACTCCTGCCGCGCTGTTTCTAAAAATATATTGTAATTTGCTCATGATTTATGATATAAAAAAAATATATGTAAATAATTTCAATTTTTAATCAAAACAAAAATTTCAATTTTCGATTTCATTCTACTGGCAGTGTGGTTAAGTAAAAAAAATATTCTGTAAGTATTTAATAATTACTAAGCGAACAAAATAACTAGATAGAAATAAATATAATCAAACTTCCGACCAGGTAGTCAGTTAAGAACAAAAAAAACAGTTAACCAAATATTTACATAATCATTATAGGATTAAAGGTCTGCATATAAAACTAGCGGTCCCGGCATACGTTATCCTGTCCGGAAAAGCAGCACTACATTAAAATATGAGAACATACCGACAGCAGCGCCATCAACCAGATCCAATTGTGTTTTCAAACCACCCAGGAACCTATTTCATGTACTTACAAAGTTTCATGGAAATCGGTCAAGCCGTTTAGGAGGAGTTAGGTGACAAGCACACGTAGCTACACCTACAGAAGAATTATATATGTTAAGATAAAAATTCTTATTTACTTAACCTTAAATCTCACATGAGGACTAAGATATTCAGGTAAAAAGCTTTTTTCTTTAGAGATATCAAGGTTTCTATTACCAACACACGTGGGTTCTGTTTTATGTTAGCGGAAACTTTTTCAGGCTTATTTTTTACTTTTTGCCGTAAATTACTTTCGTGCGGCAAGATTTTCATTTACACTTTGCAGGTACGAGTATACCAAGTTTTATTTCAGTTTTTTGCCGAGATCTGTACTAAAAGGCCCTAGAACGAACATTCAGGCTTATAACCCGTCAAGTAGGTAGAGACGAGATTATTTTACTTCGTTTGAGTTTACCAGAGAAGGCCAAGGTTGTCGTTTTGACAAAACCAATGTTGCATCATACTTCAAGAAATCAGATTACAACTGTCTGAAGACCTAATCTCACCGATAAGAGTATATAGTTTTACGTAAGATCAGTTCCACAACTACTGAATATAATTACGAAATTGAAAGAAGATTTAAGCAGAGTTACCGAAAAAAAATGAAGACAATATGATTAATACAAAACACTGAATTATGTAAGGATCAATATACCCGATAATTGCAAATCGGGCACTAGGTACTTACATATACCCTGGTGCGATGTGACTCGCCATGCACTCCACGACAAATCCAATAGATCCGAAATTGTCGAACGATTAAGCGAGAATAATTAGGTGTTTTTGATTAAATTCGTATATATGTAAATATGTTTGACCTTCTATTTAAACGTAACATTTTTCCAACGCCTCTTATTTGTGTTATGATAAAACAACTATCCATCGACTGCTATATAGGTACTACTAGGTGGGTAGTAGTGCATTAAAAATTAAATTATATGTGAACGTCAACCGGATTAGTAGTTTAAATTTACCCCTACATGTGTACCGGATGCAAAGAGGTGTGAATTTTCTGTACAGTCTAGAATCTAGTCTAGACCGTAACATGCAAAATGCTGTCTGTGTTTTGTACTCGAACCTTTTACTACGTGGGTTGATTGTAAACAAGGAAACAAGAGTAAGCTCAAGTTGCGATGATCATTGTGTTGTAGTAAATACAAGAGTTCTTACTCGACACGATGCCAAAACAATATGAGACATAGGAACATACGACATACTAAAGCGTACTACGTAGATATTCAATTAAACAATTTAAAGTTTTTAAAGCTTCAAATGAGATACACACTAACTAACTAATTTGGCTCAGGGACCCAAAGAGGGTCTTGGTCTCCGAAACGAGAGCATGCCATCTGTCCCGATTGTGCGCAACCAGTCCACGACTTGGAGACGTCGCAGATCCGCCTGGACACTGTCCTCCCAGCGGTACCTGGGTCGTCCAACCGGGCGGCGACCAGCCGGTCGTCCCACGTACGCTCTTTCGGCAGCCTGATCCTCTCCTATTCGTAGCAGGTGGCCGACCCAGCGAAGTCTGTGAGAGACACACAGTGGCTGATATTTGTGGTGTTGGGCGTTTAATGAAAGATGTTAATGAGCGGTACTGAGATCCTAACCTAAAATTACTTTAAGGATTTTAATACATGAGCCGCCATAGGACCATTTTATAGTTAACGGCATAGTAACATCGCATTAATTAACAAGGCAAATTATGATGACTTTTCCTTTGGAAAGGTTCCATGGTGGCTCATGAATTAAAGTCCACTACATATTTACTCATTAGTTTTCGACTAGTTAGTTATTCTTTTATACAAGTCGTATTTTATATTGTCACTACTTTCAAATAGCGGGCGAGAATTAGTTTTGCTTTTTCACGGAGTTCTTGAAAGTGAAAGAAATAAAAGAGTGAATCATTATTTAAACGACTTTTTATCTGTGAGAATGTGTGACTTTGGCGAATAAGTAATGCAGAAATGTTGACGCCGCCAGAAATAAAATAGGCGGCAATGGAAGTGAGCAGAAATTCGCTACCTTTAAAATAGAAAAATTCATTTATTGTCCGTTATGTAAGTATTCATTATTTAATTAATAACTGTTTATGTGACCTTATAGAAGTAATGTATGCAACTATTCATAATCAGCCATTGAGACACTCGCCTCATGTCATAAACTCGCAACTCGTGTCTCAACGGCTCTTATTATGATACAGTTGCATAAAATACTATTGTGATGTGACTTCAAAAATGAGTGCGCAGAAACGTGACAAACACAAACTAACTAACCGTAGATAAAAATCAAAACCTCTAATGGTACTACAGCCATTCTAATAATACATTATCTGGTTAGTATAGTCGAAAATTATTGTTATTGTTATCTCCGGAACGTGTTACATAATTGAACTTTACAATATCCCGAAGGCAAACTTTGCGGAACGCTGCAACCGGCTGCAGTCGCGGATGAAAGTTGCACTGTACATGTTTTCCTTTCTAGCAAAACTTGGGAAATCTTCACTGTGTCTATTGTTTTCTTTAATGGCTAAGATTTGTTTAGCACGCCTTTAAAATAATGGAAATTAAAAGTGTTCAGTACTTTCATTAGATCATTAGACTTTATGCGGATTACCTGATATTGTGCTTTACACATCAGCATCATCACCATAACTGAAAATACCGTCCATACATAGTTATAATTGTGCTGAATTGAGTAAAGTAGTAAACATTTCTAAGTGAATTGTTTGATAACTTAGTCGACAATTTAATTTCAGCTAATTGGAAATACGTACTGCAAACAAAATACAAAGAATAGCTATGGCTAAAAGAGCTTTCAATAACAAAAAAACATCTACTCAAAGCCAAAATATCCACAAAAGCTAAAAACGCCTCATAAAAGTGTACATCTGGAGCATTGCATTATATGGGAGTGAGACGTGGGCGAGGCTAGAGCTGTAGAGATGTGCTATAGGAGGAGAATGGAGAGGATTAGCTGGACAGAAAGGAAAACCAACGGAAAAGTTCTTACCATGGTTAAAGAAGAAAGAAAAAAGAATCTTACTGGAGACCATAAATTGCAGAAGGGGAAATATGATAGGACACTTGATACGACACTACAATTTCTTTCTAAACCTGCTGGAAGGAAAAGTAGAAGGAAGAAGAGGCAGATGAAGAACAAGATTGACCTTTTTTGTCCAGGTGAAGGAGAAACTGGGTATCGCGTCGTATCAGGAAGTCAAACAGCTGGCCGAAGACCGTGCGGAGTGGCGGTTACTCCACCGACCAGAGCCTAGCTCTTAAATTTAAGAAAAAGAAGAAGGAAACCGGTCTGTACACAGATGAAAATTTTACGTAGGTCTCATTTAATCTCACAGTCACTGGTTGATACCGGAGAGCTGCCATAGATGGCGAGGTAGACCGAGAAGGAGATGGCAGGACGATTTGTGCACGTATGATTGGATTGGGCTGACATTGCGCCGCCCAGACCAGGAGGGGTGGAGGTCAAGAGGAGAGGTCTTTGCCCAGCAGTGATACACTATAAGATGCTAGTTAAAACATACTGTATCTGCTTATTATTCTCTATACTTTTGGTGAAAGTTTTATGCTTATCTACACTGACGTCAGAGTTTTTAGTCAGTTAAACGCTACCAAAGGCCACTCGTACGTGCTCGGTCGTCCTTGCAGAGTGCTAGGTAGCCCTCGGTCATAATTTACGCGGCAGCGGTTCCGTGTCTGTTGACATTACATTTAATTAAAAGTCCACTGTGTTTATAGGCTTTGTCCCTATTGACGCGCTACGTAGTTAAAAATTCATTGGGTTAGCTTTGTTACAAAAAATTGCGGAGAATTTTGTAAAGGGGCCAATTTGCATTTTTTGATTGACTGTTTGGAATAGAAGATTTTTTTTAGTTACCTATATTGTTGCCCTCCAATAATTACCCGATTAACAACGTAATTTCGGAACTAATTATGTACACTCGTAGGTACTAAGAGCACACAGATTTTTTGCAGAAATTACTATTCCCCGGGATAAAAATATCCCATGACTTTCTCTTGCTCTTAAACTATCTAAATACAATTTTTTATCACAATCGGGTAAGAACTTTAGCCTGAAAGCGTAATAAACAAACAAACATTCTCGCATTAGTATTTATAATATTAATTAGAATAATCAGTAAATAAAAAATATTATATGCCGTTCTTCACAAGCAAATATGTCATAACTAAGACAACTTTTTTACCCCTTCATTCAATGGTATCTCATTTTTTTATTATTTTTAATGATTAATTTTGTATTTTTGAAAGTCTCTGCCGGTTTTTCACTGCACCGAGATTACCAAATAACGTTTCCACAAATACTTACGCAAAATGGAGATTAAAATAATTTACAACCTTGAAAACTGTAGTCCACAAAAACGAATAATGTCCATTTATGCCAGGCTGACTTTATTATTATTTGCCCGGGGCACGACAACTATAAAGCGGGCAGATAAGTTAGCGCCGAGGGTTGAGTTCCAAGGAGTCAACATAGTTTCGGCTGGGCGAAAATACCTAATAGGAAGTTACATCTTCTGCTGGAGTTTGAAAGGTTAAATGGGTCTATTTGGTTGCTGTTAAGTGTGACAGGAATTAGCCAATAGAAGAGCGAGAGGTATCCTACTCTACAACATACGAGAGATTTGTCACTTATACCGTACCTGCTTGTAATAAATTTTCGCAACAGTTTTTCTTTTAAGCTTTTTAAGGTATTAGAAGCTTTACCCCTTTTTTTCATAAAAAGTAAGTTTTATTCACTGTGCAATGAAATGATTATATATTTGCTATAGATCGATCCAAACATTTCATATTTTCTGATATGCAGGACTTGCATATCAGCTAACTTGGATAGCCGGTCAATTTAGAGAAACCTGGTGTTGAAAGTACATTTACTTGGTAGTTAGATTTTGTTCATGACCATTATTTTAGGTTAACTAATCCATTCCAATGAATTAATATTAAAACAGAACCCGACACCACTGTTTATCAAAGTTATTTTCCGATAAAAACAACAATAATGAGCATAGTAAGTTCCGTGCTTTTATAAACAAGTAATTGATACCCAGTGAAATATTGAGATTTTTATATTTCCAAAAACTGTGGGTAAAGTGGAGTCAACAACAAAACTAGCACTTTCACTCTAGTTGTTTATTAAAGGGGCGTGAAGTTCAAAACGCCACTTTTTGTGTAAAGCAACCCTCATAAATGAAGTCGCCGTAATGCTGCCACAATACCTACTATAAAAACTTTTTCTTTTTATCACTGTTGGTAAAAGCTCTATTTGCATGTTTCTGTTGCGAACACTTTTTACGTTGTAATAAAAAGCCAAGGGTTTTTACTCAAGGAGATAGGCGAAGATGTCCTGAATGTTGATCTTACCTACCTGTATCGCGTAGATTTAGATATATATAAGTTTATTTTGTGCATTTTTAAAACAAATGTAAGTAATTAAGAATAAATGTTCTAGTTAGAGGTAATTTATCATTAAAAAAAATAGATTTTTGTAACACGAACAACTTTAGAATACTTTTTGTAAGGCAATAACTGGCCGTGTGGAACATTACTTATTTACCGACCGTACAAGTATTTATTTATTTCTAAGTACACAAAAAAAAGCGCAATAAATTGTCGAGTGGCGGAATAGCCCGTTACCTTATACCATATTTCTAAGCACCGAGAACTCTAATTTTACAGATAAATTAAATTTAATCAAGATTTCAGAGTTATTTTATATTCTATCTTATCATCTTCATCGACCTTGAAGCCATCGCGGATACTGGATATGGCGGATGCAATGTAACGTTTTATTATGCCATATAACAACAAACAGCTGAAAGCCTGAAACGTAAACGTATTTAGTCGCTAATAATAAGTTAACGTCCGAACAAACACACATCGCGTGTAGCCTTAGATAAGGGGCGTCATAGACTGTCGCCGAGGCGCCGCCCCGGTCACCTCGCTCATTACTTTATTGTTCATCCATATGGATAAAACTTTAGTTTTCTTTTTTAATAATTTCTTTGTTAGGGCGACGAAATATTTTCTAGATTGTATAGAATCGAAATCATTTATTTGAAAATATTATAATACAAAATAATAGTTTTGAGTCACTTAAAGTACTTAATAATCTATTTAGTTGCTACCTAGAATGATGGCTCAACTTTTATTACTTACTAGCTGTTGCCCTGCCCGCGACTTCGTCTGCGAAGAATTCGTTTATCGCGCGTCCTCTGAAACAACAGTTTTTTTCCTGAAAAAAGCAATTATATTATTTATTTATGTTGGTAATCTAATACTGACATAATGTATAAAAATTTTTTATGGCAACCAATTCAATAGAGATTTGAAAGCCAAACACGCCAAATACAGTGAAGGAGCTCTTACTCGAAAATCTTTGTTTACAGTTTTATTTCCTCAAAAGAATTAAAGAACGGTTCTTTTAAGTAAAATGATGATGATTTCAGTCCGTTTCCCTTCAGGGCCCACCAAGTTTTTCCAAACTATAGGTAATATAAGTTAATACTAAACCGCTTACGGTTATGATATGAGTCTAGTCATTTGTTTTGCATCTGTTCATGGGTTAAAGCGAACACGTTTAAAAATACAAAACACACCTCATTAACAAAAATGCTAATAATATTTTTAAAAGGTGTGAATTATTCATGGGGGGTGATTTAATTACTACAGATAACGTCCTCAAACCCTTATCAGCCTATTGCGTGGCGTATTAGTGTCACAGAATGTTACGAAAAGTTTCACTTTATAAAAGGTTTTTTAGTGAATGCGTCATTCTAAGCTTTCAATAGCGACTGTTAAAGTCAACAAACTATAAAGGAATAAGCGTCTTGGCGAGTTGTATTATTTTTTATGAATTTGCAATATTTTTTTTTGTTTTATTTAAAATTAAATATCTTGATCGATATTCAATGGTGCGTGTGAAGTTCCCAATCCGCACTGGGCCCGCGTGGGAACTACGGCCCGAGCCCTCTTGTTCTGGGAGGCCTGTGCCCAGCAGTGGGAAGTATATAGGCTGGGATGATCTTGATCGAACAAAATTTTGTATGAACATCTAAACGTAATTTAGTTTAAGTTCTTACGTATTGCAACAATTTTAGAGGTGTACTTACCTATAAATTTTGTATTAACAACTCAAATTGAATTATGAAATACATTGAAAAATGCTTTTGTTTAGTAACATCATAGCTAAACAAAAGTATTTAACCTCAAAATGACGAACAGAACCGAAGAACGCGGATGTAAATTACAGGAAAACACTCGAATTAATTGCTTATAGATTAATCACTTCAAAGTGGGTCAGCGCAAGGAAACTAAAGGATGGCCATCAGAAGAGCAAATTTGTATTACTGTGGAAGCAAGCTAATCTATCATTTTGTTTACCCGTTGCCAAAGTCCAAATGAACACACTTGAACCCATTACTGGCAAGTCATTCTAGTAACTTAATAAGTGTAGCAACGAGTTAAGTAAAGTTAAAAGAGTTCATTTAATTTTAGTTTTTGGTCTTTATGTTATAAACCCAGTCAGAAAAGTACATGTTAAACATAATTGCTTTTAAAACTAGCTTTATTACTACGGCTTTGCTACCGTGGAAAAATAAAAATTGGTTTGATTTTTTATCCCGTGGGAATTTTGAAAAATACCTTCTTAATGCATAGCTGTGATCTTCGAGGAAATATGTCTGCCAAGTATCAAGTATCCAAGATCCAATGGTTTAGTAAAGTTACTCTTACGTTATGTCTACCTACTCTTTGAAATCAGAGATTCTGATTTATATACGTTCTAAATATATTCACTTACAACAATTCGCACAATAAATCTGTAACAAGGACTCGTTTCTTTTTTAACAGTATCTATAGCAACAAACTTTGTCAACGATATCGCTTACGTATTTCAAACAGCCTCAAGTGACCCGGTTTCGAAAGCGCGAACGGAATGGAAAAATAACAGCAAACTAATTGGAGTACTCCTGGATAAACCCTTTTCATTCAGTTTTCAAGTTATCGGGCCTAATTTAAATGGTTTGCTTCGACGGTGAGTTTGCGTAGCGCTTGTTCGAAAGTTTTATTGGATGCGAACGGCGGAATAAATAAACGAAAAATCCGTATTACCTACTTTTTGTATTTTTTTTCAACAGCAGTAAAAGCTCAACCGTAAGACCTGCACGGAAATTTAAATCTAAAAGCACCTACACTAGTTTTCAAGTCAAAATACTAACAAACAAAAAGACCGGGTGAAATGAATTCAATGGTAAAAAAACAACGAATGCCTTTATCAGAAAGTCGACGTTTGACTGAAATCGCGTGCGGACGGTCGCGAGCTCGAATTTATAAGATTTAGTCGGAAAATAAATTAGGTACGACGGAAAAGTTTTCAGTAAATAGGAGGGGACGACGACAATGACGGATTAAATCACAAACACTGGATAGGCCAATATGTACGCTTTTAGAAAGATGATAAACTAAATTTAGTTTTATTAGTTTAGTTTATTATGTTGTCTTTTGAGTCTACATAATTTTAGAATGTAATGAATGAGATACCTACGAAAAAAAAACAATTGATTATTTTATTAGGTACGTTATAAATTACAGTTTTTTAGTAAAGTGGTACGAAAATTTTTCAAGAAAATACTGTATACAATTTAAAACTGTTTTATTTTCAAAATAGGTACGAACACAAAAAATAAGTGACATTACTGACATACCACGGCAGTTCACCGCCCTCGCTTCCACCTTCCACAGTAAAGACATGTACAGTATAACACAGTCGAAATATCTAACAGTTTGGAAACGATTTTGACGTCGCAAATGTGCAAGGTTTGTCAAGAAAATTTTTAAATTGAAAAAATATTATTATGTAAAATACATATGCCTGAACTAGCTATACCTGTGTGCCTTACCTATAACATTTACCTTGTAGCGCTGCCAGATATTTAAGTGACACTTTACTACAAGCTAATATTTGCCGTTTTAGTTTGATAGTTTGTTACATTGATACAATATTTAAAATGAATTTTGTAGGTATGATAACAATGCAATTACAATCAACATAACCTAACTTAACCAACAAAAAGTTGGAAAGCCCCCGACATTGTCACTTCAAAGTTTAATATCAGAAAAACGGCTGAACCGATTTTAATAAAACATGTCTAAGAACCATCGCTAGAAACCCTGCTTTCAATTAAAAAGAAACCGCATTCAAATCGGTCCACCCGTTTAAGAGCTACGGTACCACAAACATACAAACAGACACACACAGAGACACACATAGTGGTTAAACTTATAACATCCCTCTTTTTGCGTCGGGGGTTACAATTGCTAGTTCAGTCTACAAAAAGAATTGCGAAAAGTATATTTTAACAAAAAATTGTTTTCAGTTCTTCATCGTCATCCCAGCCTATACACTCCCCACTGCTGGGCACAGCCTCCTCTCAGAATGAGAAGGCTTGGGCCGTAGTTCCCACAGGGGCCCAGTGCGCATTGGGGCCTTCATAGACACCATTGAATTACTTAGCTGGTTCGGTTTTCTGTTTTTGATAAATTAAATTTGGATAAACAATGTTATCATCCAGTAAACTTTAGTTCTTTGAAACGTTGTCTCAGGGCGGGCCCAAGTTTGTTTGTACGTCTTAATCGCCGCCAGCTAGCTGATTACGCGCCGAACATTTCTTTAGCCGACACTTAATGAGGTGCCTTTTGAAGTTGGCCTATGTAACAAGGATTAGAATATTACGGCGAAAAAGATACAAAGAGTTGGTTATTGTTTTTGATTAATATTTTCTAATTTTTGTATCCTTTCCCGGCTATTGTATCTTCGTTATTAGTGATTTGCTGTAAATCATCTGCAAAGTTCTAATTTAATAAGTTTTTATAAATGAACATAAGACACCATTTCTTCACTTTCCAGGAATCGTGTTATCTGAAAATAAAGAAACGAAATTTAAAATCAGTTATTAAGTTTAGCATCATTTTGCATTCGTTTTTATAATATTAATGTGATTGCATATAAATAATAAATATAAACCATTATATGCAATCACGGTGAGTTCTACTCAAAGAGTACCTATTTGTCTTCATTCACTCCAAATCAAAACCTAATCTGATTTAACCGTGTTGACCGTCATTATTCACAGCGCCATCTACTCGTATGGAAGTTAATGTTCATTTACATTGTCACTTTTTTCTTTTTTACCCACAGAAGAGCGCACCATAAACTAAAGAAATAAGTTTCTCCACATGAATAAAAAAAACCCTTAAGCCGAGTTTAGACTTGCAAGAAAAATTGTGCAAGCTGCATTACATTGCGGCACTTGATTGACCACTTAAAACTAGTTGTCTTTACGGCCTCGCAAACTCTAAACTCGGCTTGACTCCTAATATCCACAGTGGCAAGTATCCTCTAAGTCATTACGCTCTTGACAAAGTAGTGGTGGCAAGCAATTCAGGATTGTTATCATTGTGAACCTTGTTAATGACTTGTTCTAATGCATAATCGTTTGTGTCAATGGAATAAAGAGATATGATTATGACTGTAACTTGGTGGAGACTACTGGTGAAAATAATATACTAGTTTATCCATTCCTGAAAAGGTTACGTTACATTAAACAGCAACTAGATAAAACATGTTTGCTTAAATAATCAAAATTAATTTGTTTTAGTCTCATGTCAAAGCTCTTAATACCCTGGTGGTGCTAGGCAGTTCCTAGTCATAAACATGACTTCAATCATAGGAAATGATAAATCCGTACAAACGTTTCAAACAAGTTTTTGTTCGTTAATAAATTTTTAGTAGCAAGCATTTAGGCAGATTTTATTACTCTATTGTTATCAAACATTTATAAATACCAAATTTTAAGCTGTTCCGGTCACTAAATTATACGAGTATATACGTATAGAACAAAGACAAGTTAATATAAAGCTAGTAAAAATTAACGTCATCCCAGTCGTACTATGTAACCAAGTCTGTGTTAAATTTACCATAGCAAATCTGCATTTCACCAGCAGTAACTGCTAAGAGCATGTTTGACTATTCATTCTAAATGCGGTTTTCTGCACTATCTTTTTTGGCAGAGCTGTCTAATCTGTACCGAATGCACGACTCGCCTCTTTTGAATTGCATACGGCCGGCTATTAATTACATGCGCTGCTTACATTTGGTGCACGGGCCTTACTGAGAATTGGGTTACACTGTAGAATTTGGAATTTGGAGTGTTACGTCGTACCATTTCATAGAACTTACACCATGCTACAAAGCAATTTTATTTGGACTGTAAACAATCCGAACTTCAAGAGAAAAATTCTATGATCAAAATTATCTAAGTGATTATAAGAAAAGATTTCTTTACTAATTTTTATGTCATAAGTGTCACTGATAAGTTACCCAGAAGTACCCATAGTAAAAGTTTTGATAAGTTCAGGACTAAGTCAATAGGTGTCACTTTTTCCCATTGCAGTGAATTGTTTGTATATCGAACCTGGTTGCCACATGACAGGCTTAGCCTAGTGTGGAAGCAACGAAAACCCTAATTTCATTTATGCACGGTAACTGAATGCTCGCTTATTAATTAATAAGGTTATTATAGATGTTGAAATCAAATGACAAAAATCAGAAGAACTAAATCATCCTAATACAAAACCTGAAGTTTCTTTGACAAGCCGAAAGCTATTCGTTCATTGCAGAATTTTTCCACAGTATATATTACAGAAAACATACTTATTTGTTTATTTATTATACCATCGGCTAATTAATGACCAATATTTGGAACATGGTACTTTATTAAACACACGTGTAAGTATGCTGAAAACAATAGGTAGCTCTGAAGGGGTCATTCAAATTTAAATTTTCGCTCTCTCCTGCAAATCCCTTGGGTGAGGGTGTAGCGAATAGGGGGAGCAAGCGCTAATAAAGTAAATTAAAGATTAATAATATATTGTCTAAATATAGGTTTTTAGGGATACGCATGTATGTAAATTGCGGACCCTCGTGAAATCCAATACGGCCGTTTTAATTGAATTATGAAAGCGCAGTGACATGTGATGTGACGCCAGTTTTAATCCTTAGTCAATGTCAATTAGTATATTTAGTGACAGTTGTGTAGTTCGTTAGTGTAAGTTGTTCTTTACCCTTTTTAGTATTTTAGAGATAACAATAATTTAATTTCGCCAATTAATAAAACATAACTAATTCTGAGTTGGTGCATGCACCTATTTATGTAGGTAATGTGTTGAGGAAAAAGAAATCTACACTAAGATATCGGATTCCAAGAGTAACTGTTATGATTCTCAAAAGAACCCCTGTAAACGTGTTGTCTGAACATTATTTCGTGCTTTTTGTAATGGCACCTGTTATTTAGTAAATTATGTGTCTACTGAAATAGGATCGTTTTCATTCTCACTTTAAAAAAATATGATCTTGTATTTCAGTAGTATTACAGTAACTTCATTGTACAATAAAAGAATCAATATATTATTAAATATTAATAAGCAAACCGCTCATTGTTCCCGGGGGAAATTAATATTTTTATGCAACACCGTCGAGTTTAAAAGTTATCCCTCTTTTTAATTTTATTACCTACTTTAGTTGGTTCTCGCTTTGATAAAGAAAACAAAGTTAAAACGACCTTACTGTAGCTCTGTAAGAAAATTAAATTAGTGTGAAACTGGCACTTGATAATTTCAATGATGAAAAATAATCAGAAACATCGTCTACGATAATTTAACGGATAAGGGTCATAGGGGCAGGTAACTCATTCCCACTTTATTATTACTAATCAGAACTAAATTCTACCATTTGACAAATGGATTTTCGTCTTATGTCAGGGTAGTAACGTTTAAATTGAAATCCTTCAAAATATCTCAGCGGCAAATTTGTCTTTGTCCACTTTGGTTGACATGGTTGACCACCGGGTGACTTCGCACCTGTAGAATGCGCCTATCTCACCAAAAGATTCAAAAGGCTACGCCGTCAGACGGTTTTTTTTTCGGTAAAAAAATAGGCGACGTTATTTTAATTGACACCGGACTCCATTAAAAAAAGGACCTTCGGCGAGTGAATTATTCGAAAGACTGCTGGAATGGGAAATATTTGGACTGTGCGTATGTTGTGGTATGCAAATAATTCAAATTGACAGCTGCCTCGGAACGGCTACTGGAAGTTTCATTATCTTTATTGTCAAAAGATTGATATCAGTGAGTTTCACACGACCGCATAAAATTTATTAGAAAACTACGTAATAGAGAAACAGTTTCACTGTATATCACTAAAATGAACTTCAGCTCCCCAAATCGAAAACACATATCTCATAAAACCGATACAATAATTCCGCTTTATTGAGTGGAATTAATACCCATATATTTATAACGTAGGTATAAATGTAGTTGGAAGTTACTGCAAGAAATAAAAGCAAATTGTCGTTTTTATTATTATTCGGATATCCGAGAGCATACGGCCGAGTGGGTATAATCTCGTAGAGGTATTAAGAAAGTTATACGAATCTTAAGCGGAGGGAAACTAACTTGGCCTCTGATATTACGTCCACGCTAACTTTTACGGCAATGATAACTTTCACGTGTTTGCTTAGCGACTCTTCGTGGAAATTATTCTGAAATACTAACACACTATCTTGTTTAAGAAAAAGTGATACAATAAAGAACTTGATACGACAAGGCACATAGGCCAGGATAAAAATAATGCATCTTCAAATGTTTAAAAGTACTTCACGTCATTTAGACACCCCGTATCTACATTTTCGTTAAGACCAAGTCTCAGAACTAGAATTACTAGATTAAAATACAAAATTTGATCCATTTTGTAAATTAATTGGTAAGTATAAATAAACATTTCTCAGTTGAATGTTGCTGAGATATTTTTAGGGTTCCGTACCTACTTCAAAAAGTTAAAAAGGAACCCTTATGGTTAAATATTAGTGATAACAGCAATGTGTTAATGTCACATGTTCAAAGTTAGTTAGGGTAAGTACCTAAGTATGAAAAAGAGTGCAGACGGTAGAGCAGACGGTAGGCTGCACATATTTATTTTTCCTCATAAGCGGTATTTATTGAAGCCCACGAAGCATAGGTAAGCAAAAAGTAGCTAAAGTTGTCGTTCCACGCACTGCGCTCGTTTTGTCTGTCGCAACTGAACCAGAAACTCGAAGGGAAACTTTTAATAGTTTTTCTTTATTCAATCAACATATTTTCGCTCTTGGACACTTCTCTCGCTTGCCAACAATTTGTTTCGGAACTTTTTACTTTTTTACTTCGACTCGACGCACTCTAACTCACGACACTCCCAACGAATTTGGTCCCAAGGGAGCTTTAAAAAAGTTTTTGTGTGTGCTTGATCTACATGGTCTAGACGGAATAATTTCTTTTTGACGGTGATCTCGTATGTCGACTTGATTATGACTTTCACGACTGTATCTTCTTTATTTCCAATATCAAAATTCAAACTTATGTGTTTATGAAATAAATAAAACAGAAAACGAGCAAGTGGGTCACTGAATGAAAAGTGAGCCCCACAATCCATAGACAACCGCAACACCAGAAGAATACGGATGCATGCTAGCCTAGAGCAGCGACAAGTATTTAAGATGGTGATAGTGATACGGGCGAAATTCTCAAAGTATAATGTACACTTTTTTAACCAGACCAAAAAGAGATGTGATAGCCTTATTTAAAAGGCTTACATAGCCTATATATCATTCCCGTTCAATATTTACCTACCCAGAAAAAACATTTTGCTATTACGGACGTTTGTTCCGCCAATTTTCAACGCTCATTACATGCTCCGCATGAGAGTGACACGCTTCTATCTCATAGTTAATATGCATGAAAGTGTTAAGGTTAGGGTTTTAGAAAATATGGAATATCTAAATATGTATTAGTATATTTAACAATGTCCTACTTAGGGCATATTTTATGTCAAATCTATCATCATGTATGTATTTATACGTATCCAGGTGTTACTTTGCAGTATTTACGTTTGAAATAAATTTGAAAAAATATCAAAACTATTTAAGAAATTATATGTGTACCTCAATGATATTACCTACATATAAACAGGGAGTAGATATGTTACTACCGCGCCCAAGTTGTAGATCCATAAACAAGCTGATTGTCTTGTGTCGCAATCAGTTTACCTCAAACAAGCCACAGTGCCAGTAGTCCGTGACAGTCAATGTGACAGGTGAACAAATCTATGTAAAATGACATCGTGTGTATTTAGAAAGTGCACAAATTATGATGCTAAAGTAAATAAAGCTCAAGGGATCACATATCACATGTAATATTTGTTTTTTACTACGTATTTTAAGTTAATTTCTAAGTTTTTCGTAAAAAATATAAATGCTAAGACGGCAACATATATTAAAAAATCAGATGCGACAACGTAGGTATCAATATGGCCGGGTGAATCATATTATGGTATGATACAGATATTGTGCTATGGCACAGATAGTGATATGAATTTGAATAATAATATTACTATTGAACAAAATAAAGTCCTAAAGTTCCTAAAGTCGTCAAAAATATTATTAATAATAATATTATTACTATTGACACAAAGTGTGGGCCTAACTTTGAGCATTCTCTTTTGCTACAGAGATGGTTTGAACCGTGATGTTGAAGGTCTGGAGTAGGTAATGTGGAATGTTAGTACCCCGTCAATGTTAAAATTAACTATTCACAACTTTTTTATAGATTTCCTTCTAATGGGGTCAGGTCCTTCTAGTGCGGTGCCTTATACCGTGTTTATTATTTTAAGCAGTTATTTTATTAAGTCGAAATAAATTCGGAAGCTATAGATAGTATTAGGTAACTTTCAAAGTTGTTTAATATACTTTTGTGAAAAATGTAACAAATACATATTTCTGCTCGAAATTGTGACTTGTGTAAAACATAATGTATGTAAAATAAATGTATATACAAAACTAAAACTTTGTTTCGTTTAACACAAACACAACCTATTTTATTTCTGACAGTTTTCTACCTCCTTTCCAATATCCGTTCTGTCTGATTTCGCTTACAATTCTTAATCTATGTCCCTGTCATCAGTGTCATCACACTCGAAGCGTAATGGCTCAAATTTCTGTCAGTTTTCTACCTCCTTTCCAATATCCGTTCTGTCTGATTTCGCTTACAATTCTTAATCTATGTCCCTGTCATCAGTGTCATCACACTCGAAGCGTAATGGCTTAAAGATAGCTATCTCTTTTACCCTCGCGCTCACTGTATCTTTGTTCCTCATTCCTTTGTGAATCACGAGACCATAATGTAGTTTTATAGCTATCTGTATGCAGCGGGAACGTTTTGCAAACGCAGTTTACTAGGAACGTAACATATCTCTACTATGATATATCATTAGTGTACCTACATTTGTTGGATTTCAGCTGTGCAAGTTTACTATCGGCACCTACTTGCAATTATTTCAAACACTTGTTCAACTCAGTTTGTTGCGTCTTAACTCAATTATTAAGTACGTTTGCTTTATTTCAAACGTTATCGCATCATCAATCGTTCTTATCAAAATTTCAACACACGCTTCCTGCTTCCACGTCACGAGTTCATTGGTGCTTAGCTCCTGTTTCAAGTGGACTACGAATCCCTAATAACATGTCAAGTAGTCCAATTACCGAGTATAAACAGTTGTTACTGTCCGTCATTATAACTAACCCACTTTAAACTGTAGGTACATGTACCTTTTAACATGGTAAGACAACCTGCGTTTATATGAAAAAAATCTATTTGTCAAATATTGTGTTGCTGTTCTGCCTTTTCTAAATAGGAAAATCAAAGGTTGCTTAAATAATCCTGATATCCTTTCATTTCACGTTGACAATTGAGTTTGACTTAAATTAATGATAAATGCAACAGAAGTTTATCAGAGGTATATAAATTAGGCTTGGTAAAAAGCAATACTTAAATTAAATGAAGGTATGAAAATATTGTTTTGGTAGCTGCAGTTAATATTTTGATTACTATCATTATAATCAACGTCCTGAAGAATTACGTTAATGGTCACACCGGTCAGCACCATCGCCTTCCGCTTGGTGCAAATATGAAGACAAATTACCGGTTGAAATAGTGCAATCGGAATGGAAAGAAGTAAAAATCAGCGTTGAATTGCTATTGCGGGCTCGTGACTAAAATGCCAGATGAGTAATTTTGAGATTCCCCGAATGCTCGCACCGCGAGAGAGCAAATGTCAGCATCTAATAGCATTGCGAGCATGATACGCGCGCCGAAGTGTAATCGAACTTTGCTCTTGTTGCAAAAAGTCTACTAATGTGTTCAGTTGTCGAGGTATTTATTTTGTGCGAGTGAGTTAGGAAGTCTAAACAGAATGAAATAGGTGTACTATTAATGGATGTTGACTTTAGTGATATTAAAGAATTTACTTCCTTGTATTGGATGTATCTGCTACTCTGTTCTGCTTTCTCAAACTTCTAAAAGTGCTATCTATTCAAGTCTATTGTCCTTAAACGTGAACTGTATAAGGCAAATGTTTGTTTAATAAATAAAATTAAACTATATCGAAAATACAAACTGAGACATGGATGCACAGAAAAACCAGAAGAAGAGACCAGCGCTGGGAATCGAACCCAGGTCCTCAGCAATCCGTGCTGCGTGCTATAACCCCTACACCACCGCTGGACAGGAATCTAGACACGAATTTTTCCTATGCATACATATCTCGTGCGCGTGTGAACTATGGCCCGCTCACCCAGACAAGAGATGTCGCTACTAAGCAATCAAATTATGATTGGTTTTTTAGCCAAAGATTTGATAGTTTAATTTTATGATTGGTTTTTTGGAGTCTTTTTGTATTTTTTATTTCAACTCCCGTGAAACCATATACACCATATATATTTTTTAAAAATACAAAAATACTCCAAAAAACCAATCATAAAATTAAACTATCAAATCTTTGGCTTAAGAAAACACAACAAAAAAAATTTATGGTACGTCCGCTTTGTAATTATAACAGGCTCAATATTTGTCTATGGAATGCAAAACTTTAAAGTTAACTAACTAATCCCGTTTCGAATATAACTTTTCTGTCACTTTAGTAAATTATTATTTGTGAATGATGGATCCACGTTCCACACGGCCATCTGTTTAGCGACGCTAAGCAAATAGCGGAACAGATTGTCACGAAACTAACAAATTTCTGTACAAAAAAATACTCAGTTAGAAGGGAAAATGATTTATAATGTTATTTAGGATACATTTGAAGAAAAAATGTTTATTTAGAAGCAGGAGGTTGACGCGCCGGTGTCGGATGTCTTGCGGGAGAGCTACCGAACGAATTTGTTTTGGCCGGTGATCTAGTTTCGATGTGAGTAGATAAGGTATACTTATTGTTTTTTTTTTTGTTAAATTATTTTAATTTATTCTCAGAACTGCAGGGGCATGAGTTTTGGTATTTTCGGCATTATTACGAATTTTACTTATGGGAGATATAGTATGATGGAGTATGGATGGTAAAAGTTTGATGGAAAGTACTTTTCACAGTGAATTTTAATTCTGCAGTTCCTTACTTTCTAAACTAAAATGACAGTGTGCGTTTTGCGCATTTGAATGATATTTTTTTTTCGTGAATAGAAACGTTACAAATGTTGAACATACGAGTAAGTATAGATTCTACGTTATACATACCTTATTTGGGTAGCTTCGGAGCATCCAGATGGAGTACAGCTACACAGGAATTCTGCTCCGAGGCAATATAATATATGTAATGAAGCAATGGTAGAGAGGTATGAGGATCGAAAGGACGAAGCAAACAAACATTTCATGACTTTATTAAAGATTTAATATTAAATTATTTCCACAACAATCTAAATTTGGCTTGAAAAAGCCGAAGTGAATCGATAATTTAAATTTAAAATTTGGTCTTCTTTAAGCGGTTGTAATCCATAGAGGTTTGTTATATTCCAACAGCATTCCATACATAATACCTTCATCTTTCATCATCATTATCATCAAAGACGTCCACTGCTGGAGATAGGCCTTCCGAAGGCTCTCCACTCAGACCGGTCTTGTGTTTTCCGCATCCACGGCGATCCCGCAATCTTAACCAGGTCGTCGCTTCATCTTGTTGGAGCCTACCTACAGCTCGTCTCCCGGTCTGCGGACGCCATATAATAGCTTAGTCTACTACTAATACTCTCTCTACTTAGTCGGTGATTGCCTCGATGCACGTGTTCCAACATGTTTCACGACTCCACCGATTCGACGGACAAGTTTCGGATTACTTTCATCGGATCGCATCTCTGATTAAACTTGCTCGAAACACAGCTTGCTTTATCAAATAAACTAAATGGAATCTGACGCTGTTGTTCCAAGCGCATTGGACAGTCTTGAAGTTGTCTCGAGTTATTTGCCAATGTCTTTTGCGAGTTTAATAACGTTTGATAAGCACATTGGCTCCGAATCAAATTTAATGTTCTTAGGATATCCACTAAAGGTTACTAATAAATGCGAAAGTTTACGAGTAATTTTGTATGTGTGTATTATGTTTGTCGTTCCTTCACGCTTAAACGGCTGGACGGATTTGGATGAAATCGGATTCGGATTCGGATTCGGATTTGTAAGTCGATAGCTGGGCGTCGGGAATAAAACATAGGCTACTTTTTATCCCGATCTTTCCATGGGATCGGAATAAAATTTCGAAATCTCAATCGCTGGGTCATGAAATTTAGCACAGGCAGTTGTGTGGGGTTCGATCCCCGGTCGGGCAGTTATTTGTATGAATAGTGTAAGAATAGTCTTTGTTCTCGGATCTTGGATGTTTAATATGTATTTAAGAATGTATTCATCTATATATGTGTGTTTATCCGTTACCTACCTCTAGTACCCATAGTACCTACAAGCTTTGCTTAGTTTGGGACTAGGTAAATTGGTGTCAATTGTCCCATTATATCGGGTGTGGCCTGTAATACGAGCCAAAAAATTAGATCGTCTTCGTCAAACTGAACAACATTTAGTTCAGCGCGTATAAAAATAATGGAGTCTTTGAATTTTCCTATTTTCATAAAAAATAATACTGCTATCAATGTACGCCATCCTAGAACACAACTGACGTCACCTGTCTACAAACATCAAGCATTTTGCTTTACATTGCTTCTTCGAATAAACTTAAAAGTGTAATAAAAATTAAAAAAAACATTTTTTTTTCAAAAGTTGCTGAACTAATGTTGTTCAGTTTGAGTAGTATGGTCTATGTTTTAATTATTTGCTCATATTACAGGCCACACCCGGTATTTATTTAGTTTATTTTAATTTAGTAAAATTCGCGAATTTCAATTCAACTGCCGGGTCTAAAGAGTTACGCGAGCGAAGCCGCGGGTAAAGTCTAGTATTTTTGTTGTTTAAAACAGCGGCCAAAAGAGTTTGTGGAAATATACCTAAGTACTGCTGGTTTGATTTTTGATGTTATTCGTATTTTTAATAATTATAAGTAATAATATTTTTACTGATTAAGATTGGTTTTTGGAGTCTTTTTGTATTTTTTATTTCAACCCCAAATTTTGTTACTTTTACGGTCATCCCGTAAAACCCATATCGGAAATACAAACTGAAACATAGATGCACAGAAAAAACAGAAAAATAGACCAGTGCTGGGAATCGAACCCAGGCCCAGTGGTCCAGTGGTGGTGTAGCGGTATAGCACGTAGCACAGAATGCCGAGGACCTGGGTTCGATTCCCAGCGCTGGTCTATTTTTCTGGTTTTTCTGTGCATCTATGTTCCAGTTTTATTTTCGATAATATTTTTTACGTTGGCCTGACACATTGCCGAGTGTAGTTAGGTATTAATAGGTACGGCCGTAATGCATTTATGATGTTTTTAATCTTATTGCTTATTCAATTTGAATAGTTTCGATTTTAGAGTGTGATTTTATGGTATCATCAATTCAATACAAATAACTTAGTTAGTAAAAGAACCCTTTAGTGAATTATTAACATAACATTACAAAATGCCTTCGAATAAAATTTGAATTCTGTTCAGATAATGCAGTAAAGAAAAATACCTACTTTATGACTATTATTTACAAGGTGTTGTTTAATAAAAGAATCAAATCATTGTGAACGAGGTTTTATGGCATTTTGCTGTAGTTTACTGCTATTTCCCAGCATGGAATCTGACTACTGAATGACCGAAATGACATTTAAGTATGATAAAATATTATCAATTTAGTACAAATATGTTCAGGTTTCTGAACAGAATTCATTCTTTAGAATAAATATTTATCAGTTAATGTTTTTTTTTATGTTTTGTAAAATCGTAGTAAATAATCGAACGGTTTGACCTAACGCCTCTAAAGCTGAGTCGCGAGTTCAAGTTCGGACTTGTACCTATTAAATTGTAGGTATGTATGTAACTTATTCCATAAGATTAAAAAAAAACCATGGAAAAACAATTGAATGCTGACAAACTTTTGATAGTTCCCTGATTCCTCGTACTGCTACCAACTTGTTTCACCACAGGCACGAAGAGGACCCTTGAAGGAATGTGCACATATTTAGAGTAAAGTCTGCGGATCTGTGACGCGTGTTCATAATAATTGAATTTTATATAAAAGCAAGTATGAGACAGGCAGATACAGGAGGGCATGGCATCAATTACAACTGTGTTAGCCTTGACTGTGTCAAGCTTACTAACACTTAAAGTCAAGTTGTACAAGCAATTTGATTTCTCGGCCATCATAAGACCTTATCATGAAAATGTCTGCAACATCACACATCGAATAACGCAAATTTTAATTCTTTCTTAAAGTTATCTGTGGTTATCTAGGAATAAAGTTGGTAAACTAGCACTTAAATAAATTAAATGAGAGTAGCATACAACTTAACTTCCTAAATCGGAAATAACAATACTGTGCGACAGAGATCTTAATGAACGTTACTACTCGTACTAAATATCTTATTCTGTGGCGTTACTGATGTTTGCACGTGGGCGCCTTGTTTTATTTTTATTATGAAATGATTATTATTATTAGCTTTATATTGTTAGTGTTATCGAAAACCACGAAAAAAGATACAAACATTCACGGCTAACTGTAAAAAGTTAAATTTTGCTTCATTCTACTACATAGTTCTATTTTTGCTACGTTTATTAAAAGCTTTGTCATATTTTTATATTAAATCATATCTAGTTGATCATTATTCTAAACGGAAAAATTTAATACTTATATTTTCATTCTGTAATGAAGGGTGTGCATGTAGTTCAATGAAATTCTTAGCCCGCCATAGCTGACTAAAAATGCATTTGCCAAGAATTTACTAACACGAACCTAATGAGGAACTAGGCGTGCCGGACGGGTTAATTTCATGCAAGCAGGATTGTTCGAATGGCCCCATAATATTCATTTATATGCACGCATTCCGACATTCCTCGACATCATTAGAGTCATTACGAAAAAAAACATAACGACTAAAATTAAAAGTCCGCTATTTGACCAGAGCACGGAAACCCAACCGTAAACTCTTGCCTTTCTAATAGTCTATACAAGCTTAACCTTTGACAATCTGACAGAAATCTCTAATAAAAAGAAACATTTATATCTACCTGTTACATTACAAACGGAATAACAGAACGTCTATCTCAATTTGAATAATATCAATCTTCGATAAAATATGTTCTTTACGTTCAATAATTTATCATAATGGAAGTTAATATTCTGGGCATAGATACGGTCCAACATGTTTGCGTTTTCAATTTATCAATCGGAAGATATTAGACCTAAATACTTCTAGAGCTCTCGTATTTGCATAATCATTAAGTATTGAACGCATCGCACCGAGCGTGGTTGGCGATCTTCTTAGCTCTTATCGTGATATCATAAAGATTATGTTTGATCGTCAGCCATGGAATGCGCTTGCCGCATTAGTTGGAGGTAGGCGAACGTTTCAGCAAATTGCCTCTCTATATGCAGAAAGCGGCGAAACCGATTTTCATTAACCGTTTAGAGACGTCCGACAAAGGGCGACCGACGATACACTCTGGCCGGTCACTATCTGCGGAAACTAGAACAATTGCCGCGTCTCCGGCCACTGAAACATTTAAGGTTTTAATTAAGAAAATGTGTTTGGAACGTCCAGGGGCCGATGGAACACTTAGCCTAAGCGGTCGCCTGTAAACTTCGCTTAGCAAATTTCCCATGCAAAATTCCTCCCTTCTGCGTCATGGAGTGTTAAGTGACAGTTAGCACAAGTAAAGCAAGCAATCCGTATGTAAATGGTGCAGCGTTGTTGCATATTAATTCTGCATTTACACTGTCTGAATGTTATGCCTAACGGGCGTTTAGTTTTATAGACGTGTTAAACATCTACTGCAGTTGATTATTGTTATAAAAAGCGCATTGGAACAAACAAAATAATGGTTTTAACGCTATAGCAATAGAAAAAAAACTGACTTTTTATCAAAGCGTATAACTTACATAAATAAGAAGGAAATCCACAAACCTGTCTGTAGTTTATTTCGTTTAATGTAGAGAATATCAAATAAACGCAAAGTAATTTCGGTTGGAGCACGCACATAACAAAATGCATGTGTATTAAACCGAACACCGAACATTTATAACGGCTTTTTAAATGATCTAAAAATGTTTTTGCACAACTCGTGCCAACCAGCCACTTACAATATGGCCACTCAAAAGGGATCATAACCCCTATAAAAATCAAAACCGGTTCATATTTCGTGGACATAAATACACATCGAGTGCTTATGTCACACCTTTCGATACTAATTTCGCCGTTAACACAATACCGACCCCTAAATCATGAATGAACATGAAGCATTAGCTGTATAAAGCAGAAGGGGTGACAGAGCGAAAGAATATAGAAAGGGTACCGCCATTTGGGTTTTAATATATCCCATAATGTACGGAACGTGTGACGAGCTTAAGCTTTATATTAATCCAATTATTTTGAAAACCACGTATGGTGAATATCGAGATTACGTACAGTCAGTTATTTTGCTACGTGGACAAAACAACCAAGATCTTTTGTTTTTGTGTATCTGATGCTTTCTTTAATATGTCAATTTTAGAAGTCTACTTTTTGTTTAGCCATAACAGAACTCAGCGGCGTCTTTAGCCTATGTAGCGCCCTTGTGGAATTATTACTTTAGCGCCATCTAGGAAGCGCGTGGTCAAAATGGAATAGGTACAAAGGGCCGCGGCCGCCACCCCTAACACCGCTGCGCCCGTGTGCAACGCACACCCTGCACCATAGGTAAAAACGCCTCTGACCGAACTCACAACATTTATAATTATAAACCGAAATGAAGGCGTAAATCATAGTTAAAACCGTATTATTACATCGCAAATCATTAATATCCTATTGTATACTAAATATATTATAAATAAGAGTTTGTATGAAGATAAACAGCTTAATCTTGCAATAGCATTAGAACCAATTCAGATGAAATTTAGTACAGAGATAATTTAATTCCCGAGGAAGGACAATCAGTTTTTATTTTTAATTGCATAATTCCCACGGGAGAGCGACGAATCGCATTTGAAATCCTATTAACACAACACGTTAAAGTTGGATGCGTTTGGGCGAGTCTATAAATCTTCAGCTAAGATTAAAATAACAGATCAATATTAGCACAGATAGATGCAACTCAAAAAACCATGACCCCTAACAGATGCACGTATCACCCTCTTAGGCACATGTCACATCACTTTAAAAACCCAAGGGTTCCCGACCACCAGCATGAATCCTAAATCATGAAAATCCCTTGTTAATCCAGCGCATTGTATATTATGATCGTCGGACTTAAGTTCAACATATCACTAATACCTAACATGTGGCACAAGTCGTACTATGGGACACATGTGGCCTGAATTAAGAACATTTTGCAGAGCCATAGGATAAACTAGAAAGTAATCGACAAAAGAAACGAATTTCACACAGCGTGCCAACGTTTGCACAAATTGTGATTGCCCAAATTTCTAATTTAAATTTTACTAATGCAAAACAATAAGTATCTGAAGTTTGAATTTTTAAAATAAACTTTTGAAATCGAAAAATACATGTAGATTTGTCTTTTGTAAGCTTTTTGGTACAAAAAAATACTGACTACATTTTTATTGTTGTATTACACAATGAGTGTAGGTATGATGATGATGATATAGGTATTGAGGCCGTATTGTTTAACACGCTAACGTTCGCGATCGTATTCACCATCTCTTTCTACCCTCGTCTTATACCGTGTGACAGAAAGAAGCGGTGAAAGCGATTGTGATTACAAGTGTGTTAGACAATGAGGAGGCCTCTGGTCCTATCACCTTATGAAAATACAAAACTATAGATTCAATGGCATTCCAAACAAAATTACAATGTAATTCTTTCGCTTCTGAATTTTTACTACGCTGTGAGTTCAGCGAGTTCTTATAAAAACTACCTCGAATAACACATTTCGCTGCGTAGTTTTTTTTTCGAACTAAGTTAAGCTTGGGGCGACATTACACAAATAAAAAGTTACAAATTGACGTTTCCGGCGCTCTTTGGCTCCCGAATTTGACGCATTTGTGTGAACTGCGCACGAAACCAGTAACTCTATTTAAGTTTAAGATTTCTTGTGAACGAACAAAATATAAGGAAATAGTTTATTTACCTATATTTAAAACAGTGACCACTTCTTGCTATTATATTAGGTAATTGCCTTTTCTGACGCTGACGAGGAAAAATTAGAGATCAATTTCCTTATAAAGTTTTAAATTTATTCACAATTGTGAAATTGTGCAAGAAATTGCATCAATATTTAAAAATATGGGTCATTTGGGATGGAGTCCAAAAAGATTCAAATGGGTAGTTTGACATTTAAAACTACTGACAAAAAAAATGCCCGCTATGACACAAAAATTGCCTACTTTCTTGCTTAATATTATAAACACAAAAGTTTGTATGGATGGATGTTTGTTACTCTTTCACGCAAAAACTACTGAACGGATTTGCATGAAATTTGGTATACATGTAATATATACCCTGGATTAACATATAGGCTATTTTTATCCCGAAATAATGAATGGTTCCTGTGGGACCAAAAAAGGTTTAGGTTAAAGCTACATGCCAATTTTGCGCGAGCGAAACCTCGGGCAAAAGCTAGTAAATAATATTGTTAGTAAAATATCTGTCGCATAACGAATAAAAAATCTTACTTGTTTTTCCATCCCCCATCCCAGTCTATATACGTCCCACTGCTGGGCACAGGCCTCCTCTGAGAACAAGAGGGCTTGGTTCCCACGCGGGCCCAGTGCAGATTGGGAACTTCACACGCACCACTGAATTGCTTCGCAGGTTTGTGCAGGTTTCTTCACGATGTTTTCCTTCACCGCAAAGCTCGTGGTAAATTTCAAATGTGATTCCGCACATGAATTTCGAAAAACTCAGAGGTGCGAGCCGGGGTTTGAACCCACGACCCTCTGCTTGAGAGGCGATAGGTCAAACCACTAGGCCACCATGGCTTCTACTTTTTTTTAACAACCATTATTAAAATGAAGCTTTGTCTTTTGTTTTTAATTAAATCTAGCAGACAAGCACAATTACATACGATACGCAGTACTATAACAATTGTTTGAACAATATTCACCTCCAATGATACCACAATATATCCGAAGTATGTTCTCTGGATTTTTAATAACAATTCCCAAGTTAATAACAAAGTAAACAACGCAGCCCTAAGTAAACAAAAACAGTGAAACAACAGAACCGTGCAAAATTATCCATAGACCAGGAGTATAATAGAAAAGATTTTACAAGCAAAATTCAAAATATTAAAATAGGCTTACAGAAATCATTTAGTAATTTGAATGCGTATTGCCTTTTAACAATTAATAATAAAAGTGTTTATAATTTAGTCGAAATATTTTTCTGGTTAATAAACCACATCTTCGATGTAAATTAATTTTGTCAAACTTACCGTGTAATAAATATTTGTACAAGTATCCATAGTCGTACGTCTCTTGCACCAAGAATTAAGGTTTTGTAAAGTTTATTCCATTTAAATGCTTATTATTTTTAAATATTTGAGATTTCGAAGAAAACTTTTGCCAATAATAAAAAAATTAGTGATCCGCAGTTCCGTTATCCACTACTATTTGGAAATTAAAAGTCATGTCTTGTGATCATTTTATAGAAGTGCATCATATGCCACTTATTGGCACAAACATGTAAATGTGGATACAGATACATTTCCGGAAGTTACTTTTAGAGGATTTAGTAAGGTAGAACTCGACACGTAACGGTGGGTCTATAAAACTGGCAAGCGCATTCAAAATGTATTTCATTTAGAAAAAAAATTACATGTTATTTTGTTTAAATGTTATTCATTGACAAAGAGTGTTAATAAAGACATATCTTTCTATTCTTATGTCTACTACATTTTTGTTGTTTTTTTATGTTTACAATGAACTTCGCTATTGGTCTAGTTTTTTATATTTAAAATATATCTAAAATATCTGAAAAGTTTTTAGTTTCAGTTTTAATTAAGCAAAGGCAAAGCATTTCCAGAAGGTTTTTTTTGGAATTAATACATTCAATATTCTGTCGAGAATAAAAACACAAAATACTAGAAAAATAAATTCATGGATGAGTACCTATTGTAATTACTAAAACCGATAAAGATACAAAAAAAGTTTAGGTAGGTAGGTTGGTACATACTAATAACTAGGTGCGGGACTATTAAATACATCATTTGCTTTATTTTCCAGTTTTGTATAACGTTAAGTGATTTAAGAAAAAAAAATGCGTTCCATGTTTCTTTATTATTAGTTATGAGACTACAGTAGTATGCGGTGACATTGTTTTGTTGTGCGAAATAATTACGCTTTAAAACCTATATTTAATGCAACCACACCATGCATGTGTCGTCGTCCACCAATGCAATCGCGACCAATTACTAAAAAACATAGCAAATTATTTCAAACATTTCGTTGTTTGAACGAACCCTTCTACTGTTTGGTTTTGAAAATTTATGCACCCTCCTTGTGTTCCATAATAAGTGTAGGTTACATGCACCATTTGAATGTTTCCTGTTGATTTTGAACATAAAAGATAATCTACCGCATTGGTATAAAATAACTTTATTTTTCTCCTGTGTTATGATTTGGTGTGCACCCTTCTGTGCTGTTCCTCCGATCGAATTTAGGGGAAATCGGTTTGAAAGTTATGTTTTTTCAGAGCATTTAGGCAGTAGGTAGAGCTACGCTGCCATCTGTCGGATGAACTGCATCGAGTTCCTATCCGATTCCATCGAGTTATTGATTGGAATATAGATTATTCGAGGGTCCATTTCGTTTGATTTTCGTGGGGAAATTTTTGTTGATACGGTAGAAGATTTATTTACTGTTTTCAATTTATATAATAGAAGAACAAGGCGTTATTGAAAATTTCATAAAATTCTACAGCCCATTCATTATAAGACTTTAACTAACATGAAGTATATGGGACTAGAGCCTGAAATAAACGTTAAATTATAAAATTATTATTATTATTATTATAATATGATTAATGATTGATAAAAGCTTACACTAAAGGTAAAGGGGATGCAGAAGTTATCACTATTGAAATTGACGATAGTTATCATAAAAAGTACATAAATTTTGTCCCGAAAATCAGACAAAGAGCATACTTGTAGGAGCTGCACATTTAATTTTGTAATATTCGCGTTATTAACATTTCAATTGTTAATCAAATAGGTAAGCCTAGATAATTAATAACTAATACGATTAAGCCATTACGCTATGTTTCTCGCACCTAAACGCAACAACGTCAGCACTTAGCGAGATGCAGCATAACAGTGTGTTAGCCGATTATTACGTCTGAAACACTTGCATAGAATTATGGGCGTCTTAAAACGGCTCGAGAACTCGCGCCCGTCTATTGATGAACCGGGAAGATGCCTTAGCGTGGAAAGAGACTCACGTAAAAAAAAAACATAGATTCCAAGGTAATTTTTCAGTTGTACAAATTTTGAAACGTGAATAAGTATCAATAAAACTACATGTTTCAATATTTTTCGTTGAATCATTATCATTTCGTTTTTAATTTTGATGGAAATTATTATAAATCCTATTTTAATCGCAAAACGATAATTTACAGTTGATTTTTATAGTTGACTACACAACTACTTAGTAAAAATTAACCAAATTTAGTTATATACCTACTTATGAGCCACACAAGGAGTCTTGTATTCGTGATATAAATATCTATATCATTGGAAACTGGCCCCAGTTTTACAGCTGTTTGAAAACACATATCATTTGTACTACGGTACCGCTCATCACAACTTTCATGTATATCTGACATATATCAATCAATTTCCTAAAAATCCGTTTGGTGTTATATTAATGATGCCTGGGCCACTATATCATAAAATGATGATATTATAGCAACCGCGATGCTGATAGTAAGCAATTCGCCCCATTAAATTTTGAGTATTTAATTAAATAAAATATATTTAAGTTGGTATACTATTTCCTAGTCACCAGTAACTTAAATGTATTCTTGTTACTATTCTTATTACTTTAGACGACTGGATAGCCAAGTGGTTGGAGAACCTGACTACGACGCTTAAGGTCCCGGGTTCGATTCCCGGCCGGGGCAGATATATGTGTGAATATCACGAATGTTTGTTCTCGGGTCTTGGATGTTTAATATGTATTTAAGTATGTATTTATCTATATAAGTATGTTTATCCGTTGCCTAGTATTCATAAAAATCCCATACAACGAATGTGTCGACTGTTTAATGCCCTAGGTCAAGACGTTGATATTTTTTACCAAACACTAGCCACATATACGCGAAAAATATCGTAGCAATGAAAATGTACTTGGCAAATTTTCTTTTGTAGTTCTTATTATTTAGTTTAAAAAATTGGGTGCATGAATGTTGAGTGCAATTGTAATTGTATTGTAGACACTGTATTTTTTTCTATTTATGTATGTTAATTTCCTTTGTGTTGTTTACAATATGTAATTGTACCGAATCAAATAAATAAATAGTACAAGCTTTGCTTAGTTTGGAGCTAGGTGAATTGGTGTCAAGTGTCCCATGATATTTATTTATTTTCTGATATATCACTAATTTAACCCGAATTTAATACTAATCCGACACCACACGGTTCCTAGCACTATATAGTGGTATATAGGGTCTTAGAAATGCGTAGTTACAATTACTTAGTGTTACTGTACTGTACACTTATCCTATCATTCTATTACTCATTGACACATGCATCTGACAAAATGCTTTTTTTACCTTTTACGTACATCAACATTCGTCTCATTATCATTAAATAAAATTGTTAACATTATATTTTTTTGTGCCGGCTTACTAATACTTTACCTATACTTTACTTTACTATACCTTAAGTTGACTATGTTTGTAAAATATAATAAATATATATAATAAATGCCATAAATCTACATAATGTATACCTACTTCCCAAATTTAAAATCATTCCGACCATTCAAAAACAAATTCAAACATGCAGTTAAAAACTTTTTTTTTAAATTAGTCCATCTCCATACCTACCGCTTTTAGAGCGGAACAGTAAGTGCGGTATAAGTAATTATTACACAATAACGTTCTCGGAATCGTTATTCCGACGCTTCCTTCCTCGGCTTTCGGGAACCGGAGAGGAATGAATAAGTTAGTTTAGACGTAAGATAAGCCCTAGCAACTTACGGGGCGTCATTTATCTTATATTATGATGTACTACCTATTGTTAAATTTAATACCTTATTTATGGAATTGATTGTAGTAATTATGAATTAGTTAGCAAATTTCGTTACAACAGATGCAGCGGTTCACTTCTGAACGAATAGCCTACTAAATGTTGCCCAAAAAAACGTTTTTGAAGAATTGAATCGTCGGTATCCCACAGGGACTATACAGTTTATCTGGTCAAAAACTGTCCTTACCAGAGCTTCAAGCTATCTCCATTCCATACTAAATTTCATTTAAATTAGAGATGGGCCGAACATGGGTTTCGCCGAATACGAATATTCGGCCAAATATTTGTCATAGTTAAACTAGAAATATGATTCATTATTATTTTTGTAAGGGGCTGTTTCACCATCCATTGATTAGTGTTAACTGGCGGTTAGGTGTGATGCCGTCTCTATTTGTTTTGTACGAATAGATGGAGACGGTATCACATTTAACAGTCGGTTAACGCTAATCAATGGATGGTGAAACAGCCCCTAAATGTTGTAATTTAATCAATTTAAATTAACTCTTGACTAAAACAAAAAACTTGCTTAATTTCTCACTTCAAAGACCTGATCGATTATTAACAACATATTATTTTATTATAAAGATCTTACTTATATATATTTTTTTTTTTAATAACCATCTTTTTTATCTGCTGTTATTGGAAATAAAGCTACAGTGTCCACAAAAACATAAATCGTCACTGTACCTCATAAAAATAACACATTTAACACTCAACTCATACATGGCTCAATACAGTAAAAATGTTGAGTACCTCTTTGCCGAACATTCGGTGATTTACCCGAACATTCGGCCGAATACAAATATTCGGTAAATCTGCCGAATATGTCGAATACCGAATATAAAACGAATATTCGGCCCATCCCTAATTTAAATCAATTCAGCTGTGTAAGCGAGAAGAGGTAACAGACCGATAGGCAGAAAGTGTTAATTTTGCATTTAAATGTCAGTAAGAATAACGAAGGTCCCACCAAAAAATTCTACATCTATTTAGTTTTTAATCTAAATTTTCCTAAAAGAAAGATTAATGAAGTCATAACACTTTGCAGGATTGCCTAGTAAAATCTTGTCGTAATTGTTTGTTTCGCTACACTGTGGCGTTTTCTGACCTCGAGTGTGAACCTTATACCAAACGATGACAACGGTGGCAAACGAGCAAGTGGGTCTCCTGATGGTAAGAGATCACCACTGCCCATAAACATCTGCAACACCAGGGTTATTGCATATTGCCAAGGCAAGGCAGATATTGCCAACCTAGAGCCCTAAGATGGACCTCATGTGCCAGTAACTCCGACAGAATATCAGCGCTGTGACAGCAATGTCGCAGCACATGCTGAGTCGGCGCCTTTTCGCGGCTGTGCCGTGACAACTTTATTTAAATATGTAACAATCTGAATCGTTTGTTTATGTAGAATTGTCATGGCATGTTTGTGAATAAAGTTTTTTATCTATCTATCTATCTATCTAACTACTACTACTACAACTACTATTATTACTACTACTACTAGACTACACTACACTAAGAGGAATAATAATATAAAATGCCAAAACATGGTGGTGGAAGCCGTGGTGGCCGAGTGATTTGACCTATGGCCTCTCAAGCAGAGGATAGTGGGTTCATACCCCAGCTCGCACCTCTGAGTTTTACGGAATTCATGTGCGAAATTACATTTGGAATTTAGCACGAGCTTTACGGTGAAGGAAAACATCGTGAGGAAACCTGCACAAACCTGCGAAGCAATTCAATGGTGTGTGAGGTTCCCAATCCGCACTGGGCCCGCGTGGGAACTACGGCCCAAGCCCTCTCATTCCAAGAGGAGGCCTGTACCCAGCAGCGGGACGTATATAGGCTGGGATAATGCCAAAACATTGTCTTTGCTCAAAAACTCAATACCAATGTTTTATTGGTGATTTTTTATGACTGGAGTAGTGAATGACTATTTTTTGTTAATCATTATAATGTTAATGCGCAGCCGAATTAATTGAATGTCATATTATAATTTAGGTCAGGCTTTCCGTGGTTCTTATCTTAACGAACCTATATTAAAACATAAATTTTCTGACGGTTGTTCGTTATCATTTTCTGAGAATGACTCAAGGAAAGCACTTAATTATAGCTGACCTCTGTTCTCCGGAAGAAACACTTGAAAGGTGCCATATTCACACAAATTCAAACTTGTTTGCAGATGTTAGGCGAACACTTAGAATATCGGTTGAAAAAAAATATTGCGAAAAAAATTTCTATCGTTCATTACTTTTTCTAAGAACACGTGCGGGTGAAAAGACCATCTGCGGTTAAGTGTGCTAACATATTAATTATTGGTCATTTCCCAAGTTTACACTCTGGCCAATTAACATTTTTTTTTCAATTTTATTTGATTGAGTGCACGTGTGAAGATTGACCAATTATGCGATCTTGTGAGCCACGAGGGTTGTTTCAAACTTTTCTCTGACATTTTTGAAGATAGTAGTATAGTGCCCAGTGTGATAGATAAGAGTGAAAAATCACAGTGATCTTACGCGATTTAGAAGCGAAAGGGTGACTTTTCAATGTCTATAGTGATTTTTAATGCGGGTTGTAAAATATCACTGTCACTATTGTACCTTTTTTGTCAAACTTTAAACCTGAAATTGCTAAAAGTGGCTCCGAAGCGGTAATGTTTTGTGTGCTCTGCCTACCCCATGTGTGTGTGTGTGTGTGTGTGTGTGTGTGTGTGCGTGCGTGCGTGCGTGCGTGCGTGCGTGCGTGCGTGCGTGCGTGCGTGCGTGCGTGCGTGCGTGCGTGCGTGCGGGCGTGCGTGCGTGCGTGCGTGTGTGTGTAAAATATGAGATTCTACATTACAACTTGTAATGTACAAAGGTACAGATATCTTTGTTTCATTCCATCTCGACTTTTCTAATGTCAGAAAAAGACGCCTGGTAGGTACCTATCTCTGTGACAACTTTTTCAGTAGGCATTCTCTACAGTCAGTATCAGCCGAAAGACGTCCACTGCTGAACAAAGGCCTTCCCCTTAAAACGCCGTAAAGAACGAGAATTCGCCACATCACCATCATCATCATCATAATCTCGCATTACAATAACACCTTGTTTTTTTAATGCATGTAAACTCTCTTTTTCCGTAAGCCGAGAAATTAACCTTAAACCTACTAAATAATCATTTAAAACTAAATTAACGAGCAGATTTCCGAGTAGAGAAGGCATAACAAAATTATGCATCGCCCGTGGAGCAACAAAGCCACGCTCCCCTGTTTCGCTAACCCTTATTACGAAGTTACATCAAACTGCCTGTATGCAGGACTACAATGTCATGTTCAACACAGGCAATGCAAGTAGTTGTCCACTATTCCACCCGTTCCCTGCTCCTCGTGTTCTGCTTCAGTACAAGCACTAATAAGTTGGTTAATTATGAGTTTATTATTAGAGTGTATCTTACTTCTTACGTTGTTATGTACGTATTTCTCAAAGGAATTAATATTTACTAAATCTCTATATCTTTCAAGGGTTAAAGTTGCGTAAAGGTAAAGAGCTTACGAAGATATCGAAAATACAAACTGAAATATAGATGCACAGAAAAACCAGAAAAATAAGACCAGCGCTGGGAATCGGACCCAGGTCCTCGGCATTCCGTGCCGTGTGCTATACCGCTACACCACCGCTGGACAAAAGACGTGCCAAGTCTAGGGTTCCTTACTGCGATTTCTTTATTATTATAGTTAATGTTGTGTGACTTAGCCGTTGACTTGTACCCACTCACGTATAAAGAATGTTGAGTCTTAAGTCTTATCCAGTAAATGTTGAGACTCAATACGCGGACAATATAAAGAAATCTCAGTAAGGAACCTTAGACTTGGCACGAATTTGTCTAGATTTCATTACTTTTTAGAGATAAACAAGCAGCTCCATCGAGACTTGGCTAGTTTTTTACAGAATGTTTTTGATGGGACTCTGGATAAGACTAGACTGAACATTCTTTATATGTTAGTGGGTACAAGTCAACGGCCAAGTCACACAACATTAACTATAATAATAAAGAAATCGCAGTAAGGAATCTTAGACTTGGCACGACTTTGTCTAGATTTCATTACTTTTTAGAGATAAACAAGCAGCTCCATCGAGACTTGGCTAGTTTTTTACAGAATGTTTTTGGTGGGATTTCACTTCTTTTTGTAGAAACGTGGGCTTATTACTTATTATCAAATGAAGCGGCCCACCAAGTTGAATATTTTTTGTAAAGGCGGTATGTCGATCTCTAATAGTTTGGTTGAACTCTTGTGTTTTCTAATCAGGGTCACCATGTACTCCAGATCTTCGATTATCCTAGTTTTTATTGTTTTCACTTTATGTGGCCATTAAACCCTAACTCTGTACCAAATTTCAGCTCTCTGAGTTTATGGGAAGTACTAGTTCTATTTTGATGATCATGAGTGAGTGAGTGAGTGAGTGTCATAAATGTGAAACTTTGCTTTCGCCTAACTTCGGAACTAAATGACATACCGACTTGAAGTTTTGGATTTAAAGTATGTGATTATAGCATACTGGATGACGAAAATTTCTGCGTTCTGGTCTTATCCAGAGGTTCTCAAATAGGGGCCTGAAAATGCGGCGAAATGGTTCCAGTAAAGGATAGTACGGCAGTGATTGCTTCGCGCTCGACTTGGCCTCTATAACTAAACTAAACTCTATAAACTATACTATGTAAACGTAGTTTATTACTTCACTTCAGTGACTGACTAATTACTAACAACACAGTAAAAGGAAGCATTTAAGCCTCGTAAAAAATAAACAAGTACTTAACAAAGATAACGATATCGTACAAACAACGTATCCCATTATTCTTTGACATCGCTTCAGGGTTAAACTACTAAAGAAGAAAGAAAAATAAAGTTGCGTCTTACGCAAAATAATCTCCAAAAGTATACGAATCGTTCCGAACAACAACAACGGTGTCTACACGATTAAGGCACATAGACATATAAGTTAATACAGGCCCGGGGCATATTTGTAAGTACCCGTGTATCTGCAAATAACGTTGAAGTATTCCATTATATTGGATCCTTGCCCCGGGCGAAGGAGCGTCCGGTTCTATTAAACGAGACAATAATTCTACCAGTCCGCTATGGTAGACGGAATCCCTTGTTTATTGCTAGCTCGTTAAAGCTTGCATGTTATGAAACTGATTTTAATGCTTTGGTCCCAAATAAAATGAAAATCAACTTAATTTTGACACCAGTCTTTGATCACTCAGCCATGACAGGCAGCATGCGTGCCGTTTGTGCTTTGAGATAGGTGTGTACTAATATTGCTAATTTATTTTTGCATTCTGACTGCGTCTCTCTATTGGCAAATATTATCTGGCTTAGCATTAATAATTCGAAGGTTTATATGGAAGACCTACTACTTACCTTAAGTGAAATACGAGATATTATCTCGTATATTTGAGGAACAATATAGCAGGATTTATTAAAATTTATTAAATCTAATGCGATATTCAACGACAGATATTTTAAACCAAACAAAAGGTTCACATATTGAATTAAATTTTTCCAAAAAGGTCTGTGAAGCGGAATGCAGTCATCAAAATAAGTAAATGGTTTGCGAGTTCAAGAAACTTTATCAAATGTTCATTAAGGATTATTAAATCCTTAAAAGTCCGTAATCAAGAGATGACAGGATCGTCTAGGGGAGAGATATTAATTTAATATAGATTTGTTTGAGTGTAATTTACGTAAAAGTTGTAAGTAGCCATCATTTATTTATCTTAGCACGGTAATGTAGATAAGTGTTAAAATATTACTAGAATACGAGTAGGTGCCTAGATTTTTGAAAAAAAAAAACTTGTAATCAAAATCGAAATTTTCCAATTTGTTACATAACATAAACATCGTATTGGGTGGCGAGCTTTTGGAAAACTGTCTGATGTGTTCAAATGTTTGGAATATACCAGTGGCTCTGAAATGCAGGGTCTTCGATCAATGTGTCCTGCCGGTGAATGTGTATGGCGCAGCGACATGGGCGCTTATAATGCAAAATAGGCTGCAAGTCGCACAGAGAGCGATGGAACGAGCGATGCTCGGTAATTCTTTTCGTGATAATTACTTTATTTTATTTATTTTTTATTCGACTGGTTGGCAAGTAAAACAAGCAAAGGACAAGAGTATCGTTTATAAGATAAAAACACGGAAATCCGGAGACGGACGAGACTCACGGGCATAATCAAAGTAGTAGGCGAAAAGAAATGACGATGTACTGGCTATATAAAATATGCCGCACCTGAGACGTCGGCTAGGAAAAAATAATAATAATAATAAACGTTCACAGCTGGAGACCTATACTCAGCATTGGGTGACAATAGGCTGAAGAAGAAGAACATAATGTAAAAACAAAAGCACGAGAGATCGTACCTTTTCTATCCTAAAGTCAAGTTTACATCATCATCATTATTATCAGCCGGAAGACGTCCTCTGCTGAACAAAGGCCTCCTCCTTAGAACGCCACAATGAACGACGACTCGCCACGCCACCACCCACCGGTTGCCCGCAACTCTCATGATGTCGTCAGTCCTAGTGGGACGCCTGCCAACGTTTCATCTTCTGGTTCGTGGTCGCCACTCGAGGACTTTTCTCTCCCAATGATCACCTGTTTTACGAGCGATGTGGCTCGCCCATTGCCACCAGTTTTCATCATTTTGGAAATTTCATGCCACAATATACCTAATGCTATAGTATAAAATGCGCTTAAATCTCTGCGTACGTATCTTCGCTCATCTCATATCGTATTCATTAGATTTCATTTGTCAGCGCCCGTTTCTTTGATGAATTATTCACAGTATACGCAATTTGTTTATACTCGTCCAGAAACTATTTCTGGCGAACTTGGACGTGGATGTATAAGTGTGATTACTCTCGGGTTAAGCTTGAGAATGTTTGTTTCATTTGGTAAGGGATTATGTTATTACTTTATATTCTTAAGTTGATGGCGTTGTCTGCGGCTGTACGCACTAATAAATGGTTGAGTCTAGACAAGTTGAGATTTTATTCGAACACGCCAAGCTTTAAACGTATCTTCATTACCATGACGTATGACAGAATTAATCAGTTGCCTGTGCTTTTTAACATTCTGCAAAAATAAAGGCAAATATAAATAAAGAATTAAGAACGAGAGTCCATTAGAAGTCCTAAATCTTTGATTTAAAGATTTAATGAGTTGTTAAAGTATTCATAATTCCAATTCCACCCGTGTGATGTGATATACAATGTTTTTCATTGCATTGGTGGGGCTTACAATAATAAAATTACTTAGGTACTTATATGTTTAAATAACATAAAGCTTTTTAAAATATTTTATAGGTCCCGGTTGTTCAAATGAAAGGAAATTAACAGAGCTAGATTTTATGAAAATAATTTTAAGATAGTGAAGTACTTACTTGTTTTTTTATATATTATTTCCACCAATAACAACAAAGCATAAACTAATGCGGGAGTAAAGTATAAAATATACAAACCATTGCGTTTTTCAAGTTTTTGCTAAAACCCGCGTATTTTATGATAAATAATCTCTTACATTCTAATCTATCATCAGTATTTCATGAACTTAGCTAAGAAATTGAAAGAAATACGTTACAAGTCAAAACTCCTTTTCCATTCCAATCTCATATTTCATGAGAACAAAACGAGGTTAGCCAAAGGCTCCTTTGTGGTCGTGTTATCCGCGGGGTTTACGCGAACTTTTCAATAATCATTGACAAAATCCTTCATTGGACCTTCTCACCTTTGTACCTCTATTTGGAGCTCTGCCTTTGGGAATATCAGATAGTATTACGATGCTTTTTGAGAAATATCTAATTATTTGTAATATTGACGTTGGCAAGCGATAGTAATAAGTGAAGGTTAAAGGTTATTATAATAAAATGTTTTTCATTGATATCTTTATTGATTGTGAGAGAAGGAGGCAAAAGAAAACTTTGTGGCTAGAAAGTGAATGCTTATAGCCGCTCTTTGACACCTGAAAAAACATAGAGATTTCTGGTGCGTTTACAGCTCAAGAGAGTAACACAAAATTTTAGCATTGCTTCTTAAAATCAAGATTAGCGCCTTAAATAGAGTTTAGAATCCAGACTATTTTTGCTGTTCTCATAAACCTTTCTTTTATTTGGGAATAACTCTAAAATCCGGTAAAGAAACTTCCGTAATAGAAATCAACAATAATTCTGCTTAACTACCGTAAAAGGGGGTTACGTTAAAATTTCCTTATTTTTTTTTTTGACGATCTGTGGCAGTGAAATACCTACCTTTATAAATTGCCTAAATTTTCACTGCATTTGCTCAATTGAGCTATGAATATTTGCGTCTTTATAACCATTTAAATCTATCAAAGTTGCAAAATTTCCTAAAGTAACCCCGGTTTACGGTATAATACTACTTTATTTAGGGAGAGTACGAGTATAAGCTTCCCACTGGCGGGACAGACAAAATCATGCGCAACAGTTAGTCCCAAATATAGAGCGACGAAATAAATACACCAGAATAAGTAGGCATATCATTTTAATGAGCAAAGAAAGTACCAATTAATTAAATTAATATTTAACGATAGCATCTCTTCGTGTTAATACATAACAAAGTTAATATAACTCCAACTGTACGGTACGAGAACGAATCTCAAAGGATATGTTCTTTTCCTTACAAGCTTTTGGATATGAAAACGTAAATTGAACTCAATAAATATCAAAGGATTCGTCAGGCTTGAGGAGGGTGGCAAGTTACGTTATCCTCGAGAGCTCTCACTGATACACGTTGTTTTGTTTCTCTTCATACACATTTATATTAAATTATATGTCTTGTAGACGTAGAAAAGTGATCTCTGTACCTTAAATACTAGCTTTACGATTTTGCCTGCTAAAAGTTCATTGTTTTTTTTTATGAAAGGTAGCCTTTTTGAAAATTAAAGCTCCCTTCGAAATTTTTAAATAATTCATCAAGTGGTTTCTGACACACACACACACACACACACACACACACACACACACACACACACACACACACACACACACACACACACACATTCGCACACTCTTGCATAACATGTCTGCAGTCGCAGTAATAATTTTAAAAGCCACAGCAACTACATAGGTATGTACGTTAGGAATCGAAATACTCGTCGTCGTCGTCGTACTTATAGGATAAGAATTTAATGGCGGCATTAAGAATTTGAATAAATAAATAAATATCATGGGACACTTGACACCAATTGACCTAGTCCCAAACTAAGCAAAGCTTGTACTATGGACACTAGGCAACGGATAAACATACTTATATAGATAAATATATACTTAAATACATATTAAACATCCAAGACCCGAGAATTATTCATACAAATATCTGCACCGGCCGGGATTCGAACCCGGGACCTCAAGCTTCGTAGTCAGGTTCTCTAACCACTTAGCCATCCGGTCGTCATATGAAGGTATATAAAATAAACGAGAATATTAACTGTTTCAGGAATTAAATTTATTATGAAATCGTAAAATGATAGCATAAATATTAGCAACGACTTCCAGTAAATTTATTTCATCATATTTTATTTTTACGCAGAAATAAACCAAATAAGAAAGTTTAATTTAAGCAACATTTAATAAAAATTAGCTTTCAGCCTTACTTAAGCAAATCCAATTCTGAAAGGCCATAAATTCAATAAGTCTACTAATTCCGTCGCTTGTAGCGAGCAATAAATTTTATAAGTTAACAATAATTAAACACCGGACCCCGTTCCGGTATTTAAAACCGGTCAATTATACGAATTTCGAATTCGAATGTCATAAAACTGGGCGGCAATAATGAACAGGCGGCGCGTGCAGTAAACTATGTAGCAGTTAATATCGTAAGTACGGACTTGCCGGACATTTCGCTATTTGGCCGGTCCGCTTCCATTAAATAAAGTCCGATGTACACTACCCTGTTTGAATTAAATTTACGATCGCGACGTATGGGCCAATCGTACGTTACCAACGCTATGCAGAAACTCTATTAAGTATTGCAGTTAGCTATCGCTGTTTCAAAACATTAAATTGAAAGGTAATAAGCATTGTAATTTTAATAAAAAAAAAGGTTTTTTTTAGGTACTTCGTGTACAAAACATGATGATTTTACATAGATATAGTTATTGTTAAAAATACTTGTGTGCAAAGTTACGTAATAGTCATATATGGTAATGCTGCTGTGAGCCTAATGTGTCTTCATAAAACCAGAGAGTAACCTATGATAGTGTTAATATCCCGGGAAGCAAGAGTTATTGGTCGTTTCCCGTTTCTCGAAAATGAATGGGATAGCCGCGCTCTGCAACGCAGTTGATCAGAATTTAACAATATGTACTAGTACATAGTAGCTACTAATTATAACATGTTCAATTATTTTCTAATGGCGTTCAGATCCAACGTTTCATGTTATAAATGTTAAAAAAAATATGTATTTGTTTGTTAATTAATCAGGTCTGAACAGTAGAATAAGTGATGTTCACCCGAATACCATCTATAGATTGACCAATCCCGACTAGTCGATATATATATTTTTAATAGTTTGTAAGGTCCATACCAATAAACTCATCATCATCATCATCATGTCAGCCGAAAGACGTCCACTGCTGGTAATAGGCCTCCCCCAAGGCTCTCCACTCAGACCAGTCTTGTGCTTTTCGCCACTATAGCACCCCCTGCCCTGCCGTACCCGCTGTACCAATAAACTACGAGTGCAAAATAAACGTGTTTGATGCAGCAACTTACCTTCCGTCACTAATCTAGTTCTATACATACTTGAACTCACGGTGAAAGGCTAATAATGCAGCAAAGGACAAATTGAAAATTCTTGTTACAATTAAAACTGTCAACGCGAACGTCGCGAACAAGAAAAAAATCAAATAAAATTCCGTTGGCATGTTATGTTAAAACTTCACTCTAGTTGTCCGAGTGACTGGCCAACTCGATCCGACTTTATAATATTGAATAAGTTTTAATTAAAAAGCCCTCTTCTCGTCGCTGAAGTTCGGACGCAATTAGCACGATTGGCCCGCAAATCCCGCGAATACGTCGAATCCCGTGCAACTGAGGGATATCGTTTTGTCCTTTATTAGTTACATTGGCAACTATTCCGTTAGACTGATATTTTAATTTGTTGTGACATTGTTTAATAAGAATCTATTTAAACTTTTTAAACAATTCTTAATGTTTATTGAAGTTTTGATATAAGTATATTATAGTTCCACATGAATAGAAATTGTACGCATTCACACTCATACCGACGACGTCACCGACGTTGCTCAGAGAATTAGTTCGCTGAAGTGGCGTTGGGCTGGCCATGTCTGTGGCAGGACCGATGAACGGTGGAGTAGACGAGTCCTCGAATGGAGGCCACGGACGGGAAAACGTAGTGTAGGGCGTCCTGAGGCACGGTGGACGGACGACCCTAATAGAGTCGCTGGCAGCGGATGGATGCGAGGGGCTGAAGACAGAGTGTTCTGGCGCGCCATGGAAGAGGCCTATGTCCAGCATGATGATGATGATGACACTCATACCAGCCAAGGCAAAATTATAATCGTTGACTTTATTTTGAATTCTGAGTCCTTAGTCTAAGTTTTTGTCCCAAAGAAAGTATCAAACGGTTGCAAGAGATGCTCCATTACTTCACGGTTTGAAAGTTTCCTATTATAAATTAGAACTACTTTTAGGTTATTTACTTTTAACCTTAAAAACTGTCCATTATCGTCATTACTAGCAGTATGATCCACTATATCACTACCAATTCAAAATGCACATTGCTTTAATTAATTAACCAAAATTTTAAAAGTACTCTTATCGAAGCAATTTTACGGAAGCAAACTCAGGGATATTAACTAGTGTACCATAAATCCTCTGAAACCATAGTAAACATCAAATTTCTGGTTCAAGCAGTTCGAGACCACCAGCATCAATTATTAGGTACTCAGTGCTAATAACAGCCGGCACTAATTATTCGCCTTCAAGTCGCTTGAATGCTGACATTCTTCAGCGGTTGCGGTAACATGGAGGTAGAAAGGAAACAGGAATATAAAATAAGATATCTAGGTGTAGTTTTTATCATCCACAAAATAAAGTGGTATAATGTGATTCTAACTTTTGAAATGAAGATATTCCAGCAGAAAATGTTTAAGGTGTTTTAAAATTAATACGGAATATTTCTGCAGGTGGTTGGCTTTGTTTGACTTGACACATCTGTAATTATTTCGCGTTTTTGCTTATTGTAGTTAGGAAAAATTTATATTGTAGGTAACAAACATTTGACTGGATTTTAGAACCCTCATGCAGTCATTTTAATTTTTCGTATGTGCCTTTTTAGTACGCCCAATTTAATGTATCTATTCCGTTGTTACCCTGTATGAAAATATCCACATCTTACTGCGGACGTTGACACCCTGCTCCGAGAAAAAGTGTTAACGATTTGTAAATAAATATACTCAACGGCATACAATTTGGCCCACTCTATATACAAAACTACCTAATACTGCACACATTTGAAGGGCAGATATTTTGGCGCTCAGTATAATTGATAAAATAAGTGGCTTTAATTGAGAAGTCAATACGAAGGCGTTTGAATCGAATTATAGTGTATTTTTTTTTAATGGAGACATTGATTCATAATTTGACCGAACGACCGAGACGACCGGATGGCCTAGTGGTTAGAGAACCTGACTACAAAGTTTGAGGTCCCGGGTTCGATTCCCGGCCGGGGCCAGATATTTGTGAATAATACGAATGTTTGTTCTTGGGTCTTGGATGTTTCATATGTATTTAAGTTTCTATTTATCTATTTAAGTACAAGCTTTGCTTAGTTTGGGACTAAGTCAATTGGTGTCAAGTGTCCCATGATATTATTATTATTGATATTATTATAATTCGTAATTATTTCTTCGTGCCTCGTGGACCAGCTCCTTGCGGTCGCTAGCGCCGACGCTCTGCGTAGCTCCTAACATTATGCTCAGCAAGCGGTGTGGAAAACCTTAAGCCCCCGAGGTATGTTGATGAAGACGTTTTCGTCTAATTAAGTCTTGTTAGGAGTTAAAGTGGTTCTGAATACTAATCTTGGCATTCATAATCCAGCCCAAGGCTTCGTAGCGCGAGGTTAGGTTATTTACTTAGCTCTTGTTTCGCGCTATTAATAGTAAGGGAATTAGCCAGATTAAAAATATGAACAGTTAATAAAATAAGTTGACTTTTTGTCGAAATAAACAGCAACCGTTGGGACGTTTTGAAATGTTTTACACAAGTAACAGTGACAAAGTATAAATATAAAAAAGGCTTAGGTAGTTGTTTTTGAGATTGAGCGTTCATCCAGTCAATTTATGTAACATTATAACTGTGGAAATTAAGTATTTGTTATTGTTATTTTTTATTTATTAAAATATCAAATCCATCCATCTGTTTTGGATTTAAGTGGAGTAGTATATCTTTATATCCCACATTGAAGGTGTAGCCAAGAAAAAATAGCATCCCCACTTTACGTCTAGGGGAGCGACATCCACTATACTTAACACCAAAACAGATGTACGGATTTGATATTTTAATTATAGGTATTTTAAAACCATTGGAGGTTTTCTAAGATTAAAAAGAAAGTCAATTAATATAATCTTTTAGACAATAAATGTATTTTTTTTTTCATTTTAAAATAACAATTACACTTCGGTCATATTGCAGCGGCTGTGACCATGTGCAGACTAACCCGCCCACTTAGTCTACAGGTATGTATGTGTAAATTTGATATCATAATATATTTTTTATAAACTTTTTCTTGATAAATATGTAAGTACTTCCAGCAATCATTAGAGCGCATTAGGCACAGTTTGATATATTTCGTGACAGAACTTCTGTCTGTAAATGTCACAGTACCAAAGTGGGTCGTTTCATATATAATCAGTAATACCAGGAACCCGATAACGAGCGGCTTTGTCAACAAGACGACTCTAGGATCTATTTGGAACAACCAGTAGCTCCTTAGAGCATTTAGCCAAACGGAGCTGTCCCGTGCAATAATTTCCATACACAGTGATTTCACATGCGATAAGGGATAGGCGTGCCAAATGTCAATATTTAATGCATTTCTCAACTACGAGAGGGTATAATATATATACAAACGTCAAAAACATTATTTAACATTCTAGGCGCTTTGGTATTGTACTGTAAGCCTAAAATGTAAGCTATGAATTATCCATCCATCCCAGCCTTTATACGTCCCACTGCTGAGCACAAGCCTCCTCTTAGAACGAAAGGGCTTCGGCCATAGTTTAAGCGCGGGAAATTCACACGCACCGTTGAATTGCTTCGCAGGTTTGTGCAGGTTATAAATCAATAAATCAAAATTAACGAACGCTAATCTGGATCCTCACGCACACACTACAAATATAATAAGGATGTTGTTGGTCTTTCCTTATGGTTTAATGCTCTAAGTATAGCTCTGAAATGCGCAGACCTGGTTCCACTTCAGTAAACTACGGTTTTACCCTGGAACAAGTCGGAAAAAATATAACGAAGGTAATCCTTGAACTGCCTAGGCTGATATTGGTTGTTAAATATAGCTTTGTTTTGAACTAGACTTTACTCGTGGCTTCACTAGCGTAAACCGTTGGATAAAGCAGTTAAATTGGAGTACCGGGATTTCATTAAATTCCAGGGGTGTTTATTTCCTTTTACATAAATCTGACCGTGATTGACCCCTATCTGACCTGATTTAAAGTGCAGATGAGGTTAAAGGTATTCTAGAGTAGCAGCCTTATCCTGGATTTACTTACTTTTCTCCCCCAACGGTTCCTTCTATTCTTCGAGCGATGTGGCTTGCTACATCAACTTGCATATTCTTCAAGCTATGTTGATGACTTCAGTTCATCGACGAATTTCCGTATTGCGGATTCTGGATCATGACACATATGAATTAACGTCATAACGCTACTTGATCAGATTTTTTTATGTATTAAGTACCTAAGTATAAAAAGCACGTATTACGTATATTGAAATAGAGTTTCGTTCTCGTATTTCCTACACACTTGCCCGTTTCCTGACAGCTTTGCTGACTTGGAGAATTGCATACACGTTACTTGCAGTAAATTTAAAAAAGGATTTAAAGTTATAATAACGACTTAATTCTCGATTGAAACGTCGCGTATTCCACGTTGCACACGTCAACGTTTAATTTCCGTCCTACTTATTTCGAATAACTTTTTAATATAAAGTTTTTATTATTCGTATACTTCACGTTCCATGCTGCAAGCACACAGTAGCGCATACCTACTATCTACCTTAGAACTTATTTCTCAACCGTCATGCAGTTTTGGTGTTTCACTTGTTAGATTTTAAGTTTTTTATATAATATAAAATTAATATTTTAAGTTTTAAATAAACACTTTTAGTAAGGAACATGAAATAACTATTTTTAAATTTTCAGTAAAACTAATGTCTATTCATAAACTACGCTCATTAACGTAGGTAATAAAGTCTACTTACACTTGCATACTGTATAAATAATCTCACTTTGAACTTGCTTTATAACTTAGCAAAATTCAGATAAAATTAAGTAGCAATCTCTTCCGGCATGCTCCAGATGAACAAAGTTTAACAAGGTGCATGTTTAACATTTCAGCGAGTGACGCGTTCGCGTCACTAAATTCTGTAGGTGTACTGAAATTGAGTACTTTACTGAAACAGCTAATTTCACGGCTCTATGGTCTTGAGAATTAACGCGAGTCGACTTGGTAACTGAACTTTACATAAGCGTACAAATGACAAGTGTATCAAATGCATTGAGTACTTTATGCATCACGGGGTTACTGAGTAATTGCGGATTTGCACTTTCAATAGTGTTAAACAATGCCTCTGTGAAACTGTCATCTCACTAATATTATAAATGCGAAAGTCTGTTTGTTAGCTCTTCACGTCTAAACCGCTGAACCGATTTAGATGAAATTTGGCATAAACATTGTTTAAATCCCGGGGAAGGACATAGGATAGTTTTTATAAAAAAATGCATAGTTCCCGCGGGATAGTGATAAACGAATTTTATGCGGACGGAGTCGCGGGCAACAGCTAGTATTATATATTTTTTTTAATTTTTGCCATTTTTGTTCTCAGTCATATTACACCCAGGACATACCACACGTGACAATTATTGTTAAAAATTGAAGGCCACGTTGTGGAAGTTTTAACCATAATTTGTGGACGTTCCGATCACATTGCCACGGCCGTGGTCAGCGGTGCGGTGGTAGTGGTCTATCGTGACAAGTCTTTCAATTTACGCTTGAAATAGCGTGAACAGAAAGCCTAACTAGAACCATACTCTTACGCGCCAGCCTTTGAGCGTACATCCATTGGTGCTATTATAGCATTGGGATATCACATAAAACGAGATGATAGCACCAAAATAGCGACACAATACATAAATACATTTACTTGCATCCATGATAAATAGTATCGCTGCTTCGTCGTCGTCACCACGTTCTTAGTGACGTCTCGCTCGGTCGTCTACATTTGTATTACGTTAGCGCATCTTATCTCTGTCGCGTAGTACTGACGGATATCGTGATAGTTACTTTGAATGCAAAAAAACACGTTTAGAATGAAACTGACACCATTGACACCATTGAAATATTTTCAAAATAAACATGAGTTTTAAAATTAGAATATTTCGAATTGTGACACTTTCGCTGTAAACGTGTGAATCATGCATTACGCCGTTTCCAATTTGTGATCCAAATCATACCGCTTATTTTAAATACCCCATAAGTTAAAAAATTAGTGTCCACAAATTCTTAAGTCAAATGTACCCAATACAATAGACTTGAAAAAGATGCAAATGTGGATGCAAGCTTACCCGCAATGGTCCAACTTGAGTCATGACTATACACCCACCAAATGACGTTTTTATCCGACTGTTCGAAGGAGGGTTATTGGGTATGTAAGCAATTAAATGCTATGAAATGAACAGAGAAATCGTTCACAGCGCCGCCAGTAATAGCGTGGCTACCCATGTGAGTAGAAAAAATTACGGCATTGCTTTTATAGTGAACACACATTATATCAAAGTTATGTTTCGCCTAAAGCTTAATGTTTAACATCGATATTTTCTTTCCATAACATAAACGTATCTAAGATAAACCCTGGCCGTCTAAGGTTAGTCATTTCAAGTAGCCAATAAGTCTCATATTGCCTCTAAAACACGTATAAAGTGGTCTAGACTAGACACTTGCCCTATTAATTGGTGGTGCGGGATCGTATTGCCTGTCTATGCGGACTTATAATGAAACTGCGAGGTGTCTTATGAATACAGACAACCCTCCGGGAACAGTTTTAACTTGTCAGGGTAACTTGATCGATTGATGTGATGATAAGAAACATTTTGAGCTCAGGTTATTATCGAATAATTTAGAACGGGTCGCTTTGAATACAAGTGATAAATTATATAATTTGTTTCTAAGTTATAATTTTTACGCATTTCTTTTTTTTTTTTTTTTATTTGATTGGATGGCAAACGAGCAAATGGGTCTCCTGATGGTAAGAGATCACCACCGCCCATAAACATCTGCAACACCAGGGGTATTGCAGACGCGTTGCCAACCTAGAGGCCTAAGATGGGATACCTCACGTGCCAGTAATTTCACCGGCTGTCTTACTCTCCACGCCGAAACACAACAGTGCAAGCACTGCTGCTTCACGGCAGGAATTTTAAAATCAGATTATAAAATTAAAACACTATCATCCACATCACATTAGCAGTCCACAGCTGTACGCGTACATGGACATCTACTAAAACGTTTAATTTACACTGTTTCCGCTATCTTCCGCAACCGCACCTGGCTAAAAGGCATCCTGCTTGTTGTGGTCTTCACTCCAGAACTTGTTTACCAAAGTGATTATCGGTTCTTCGACAGATATGGTCAGCCCACTGGCACTTCAGCTCCTATCCTGTGTGCTATGTCGATGACTTTGTTTTTTCTGAAAAATAACCATGTTTTTAATTAATTATTCTCCTTCAGAGAGTGAAACCGGAGCCAAACTGTATGAATGTACATCGTTTTGATATAGATATTTTAGTCTCGTTAAATTGGAACTAAACCCGCAGACAGTTCCGTGCTTCTGCATAACAACCAGATGAAAGTCAATGGAAAGTACCGTACTTGTTGAATAGCGAAGTTAATCTTTAAATAAGGCTTCTTTTACCCTATTGAGGTACGGAATCCTAAAAATATATAATTATGAAAAATCTTTATAAAACCGTTATCCATAAATACCGAGCAATAAGCAAAGCGACATCCCGTCCAATACTTCCACATACAAAGAGAATCGTGTACAATATTCCTCGCTCTCGAAAGCCCTACATCACGATGTTAATCCTGCCTGGCATACGTGCTCGTTTGATGATGTCTTGAAGGTAACCATAATGAATTCTCCTTCAAATTAATAGCAATTTGAAATACCTTCGCGTTAGATTAACGCGTCGCGTAGTGTGACAGTCTTGGATATTGTCGACGCAATATTTAGGAAGTGTCTCTGTTAGTATTATTAATATTGATTATACCATCAAATGTGTTCTTGTAAGAATGATTATCATGAGCTTTTTGACGAAGGAAAAGTCGTAAAAAACCAGCATTTGTCTGCGCAAAGTAAATCAAAGATTTGTGTGAAGTTTCCTAACTGTACTGGGCCCAAATGGGAACTGCACAGCCCAAGCTTCTCTCATTTTGAGACGAAGTCTGTCCCTAGCAGAAGAACGTAAAAAGACCGGAGATGAGAACAGAGCGACTTTGTTAAGTAAGCAAAACTAAATTTATTTCGTTACTTAATTAGAAATAAAGACGTTTCGAGTTCCACTTCAATTATGCCAATCAATTTGAACTCACTCAACAGTAATTAGCAGATGCAATTTGACCGTTATTTCAGCTTCCCTTATTATTAAGAGACCACTTGGAAACCTATCGAGGGGAATCACGCTTAACATATTTGGCATGTATAATTTATAGGTGCAGACATGCAAATTTTCCGGAGGGCCCTATTTTCACCCCCTATTATTTTAGGGTTATTCGATTCGCTTCAAATGTCAGTGAATTATTACTTGGAAGGATCTTTTGTGAATAAGATACGAGTACCACGTTTGATCTCGGGGCGGCACAAAAGAATTTCCATGGCAATAAAGTAACGTCGGCAAACCTGTACAGACTGTATTCACAAGAAAGGTCCTTTCGGAAAACGTGTTTCGTTATGTTCGTAAAAATATCGTTACGATTTTATTTGATGCTTTGAATATTTCTGTAAGCGATTCAGATTAGAATGACCGTTTATTTGCGTAATTCCGGACGAAGCACATACTTACTGTATAACCTATTTATAACATTTTCGCAGTCACATTCACACACAGTCCAATTTTTTTATCATTATCAACATTTTCTCAATAATAATTTAAAAAAATCAAATGCGCACTGTACGCTTATGTATAATAATGAAGTAAATAAAGAGTACTTTAGCTTTAGCTCTGCTTGAAGCTATTTAGGTACGGGATAAGCAGCCAATTGTAAAATGGTACGCGTTTAATTCTAAATAAATTGCGTCGTAGTCATAAATTCGACGAATTCCATTTCAACACGCAATTAATGCCCAATTACACCACAGTATACAAAACGTAATTAAACGTTGGACCAAATTTAAGCTCTTTCGTGTCGTATCATTCATCCAGAAATCGTATTGTTGCCGATCAGCATTAATGTGAATTAGACTGTGAAACACATATCCGTATCTGATGATTGCGATGGAAATTATTCTGACTGTATTCTGATTTTCAATATGACAATAGGCTTAGAATTAACGACATTTGATATTTATGTAATTTAATTATTCTTTAATAAAAAACATTTTGTTAGATAATCGCAAATCATTTTCGTTTAAAACAAGAAATAAATTCGTGACATTTAGTCATTTGGGTGTTACAAAGAAAAATACAAAAACAACCAAATTATTACGAAAGGATCCCAACTAAGCTTGTAGTTGGCCTTACAGTCGGCGCTTATCTTACATTCGGTTCAGTTGATTGCCTACTGTGTGCGAAAATTAAACTAGTTGTCTTAAGGGTTTTAGCTTCTTTTATCTTAAAGGGTTCACTAATGTTTCGCAACTAACGTTTGGTAACCTGATTTATTTTGCAACTTTCATATACAATATAATGCTACTAATTCAAAACAGTAAACATAAACAGTGCAACTCTAGCGAATCTTATTTCAGTTGTTCTAAAAAAATAAAGCTAGTATATAACAAAAGCTGTGCTAACCCATCGTGAGTTTAACAAAGAAAAAAATTTGGCAGCAATTTTAATTTTCAATAGCCCGAAGGCTCGCAAACAGCAGTCGTGATACAATTTTTTATACCTCTGGAACTCTGTCTTCCGTATACGGGATTAGAGGTGAGCGTGAGTGATGAACGTCTATATCTATAAAAAAACCGGCCAAGAGCGTGTCGGACACGCCCAAAATAGGGTTCCGTAGCCATTAAAAAAAAGTAATATATTTCTAAGGATTTCGTATTTAATAGGGAATATTCCAAGTTTAGGTATATTTTGTACGTAGCCGTAGCCGTATGTTTGTAGCCGTTATAGTTTCCCTTGAAAGATTGATACACTTACTACCATTCTGTTTTTTTTTTAATTTTTCACCTACTGGTTTAGATTTTAGAGGGGAGGGGGGCGCTCGATTTTAATGAAAATTTGCACTTTAAAGTTGAATATTTCGCAAACAAATCACTGAATCTATAAATCGTCTTAGCAAACCCTCAATGGTTTTAAGAAAACTATTCAGCGATACCCCACACCATAGGCTAGGAAGAGAAAAAAAAACACCCCCACTTTACGTCTATGGGAGGTACAGTCAAGGGCAAAGATATCGACACGGCCAAAGTTGCAAAAATATGTATATACGGCCTTAATGTTAAATGAATAAAGTCGTGTATATACATTGTATCTAAATCAATCTAGTAAATCAAAAATCCTTCGATAGTCTTCTGTAGTTTTTTATTGTCAAGTTTTTTGTGTCACATATAAACAAAATCATAAGTCAAAAAATGGTAAAGGCTTGTATCAAAAAGGTTCTGCAACAATCTCCTCCTCGCTGCGAGAGCAGCATCTGTGGTGGCAGCAGCTGGCAGTTTCAGTAGCGGCAGCGGGCTCGTCGGCGGTTGCGCACAGGAGGGTAACCTCTGGTCTGGTCTGGTCTGGTCGCACCATCAGCCACGTTCAATTGCCCTGGACGCCATTGCCATCCAAGCAGTGAGTTCAGGATATCCAGTCCACTCCTTAGTTCCGTATTCAAGGAAATCCTGTTCGTCTGAGCTTTGGCGTCAAATACTGGCCAAAGTTTGCCAGGCTTGTTGGGGTTGCGAACACCGAAGTTAGGTGAAAACCATAATCGTTTATTAGTCGAGAGACCCATGACATGCTGGCGTGGCATGTTGACAACCTGCTTTTCATAATCTGCAATGTCTAGTACACGTCGTTCTTCAGATGAATTCCTGTGACTGTCGTCGCGCTTGACCCCAATGCTGCCAATCGTACCCCAATCGTGCTGACTATCATCTTGGTGATCATGCAAATGACAGCTATAATCAACACTGTTTCGTTTTCCGGCGGCAAATCCATGCAGGACCCAACCTAATCGGGTAAGTGAGGCAACGGGCTCATTCTTTCGACCTTCTCTCAACTGCCTGCTCACAATTAAATACCAATAATCTTGGCCGATAATCATAGTGGGTTTACCTCTAAATGTCTGTATGGGAATATCTGTCAGATGTGGCAGCGATGCCAAATCGATGCAGTCCAAGCTTTGCGTGGGAAGCGTCAAGTTGTCAACTGTGCGGACGTTATCTAGTTTGTGCGTGCCCTCTGACGTGTGTAGTGTCAATGACACGCGGTGACTTGGCGTGCACAAATTGTCCCCTACAGCACCATGAAGCTTGAGATCCGCTACCGGACCCTCGACACCAACTATTTCAGCAACGAAAAAACATTCATCTAGGAGAGCAAAAGTCGACATACTTCCTGCTGGCCCCTCTACGGTGACTGGTAAGACCTTCAGGTAAACCTTCTTGCTCGCTTGGTCCCAAACATTTGCCGTCGTATAAGAACATTCAGGTTTACCTTCTTTCTTGTCCTCGCCTTTATGCCAGTCGTCTCTATGCAGCAGCGAGTGATGGCCACGCTTGCAGGTCGCGCACTTCTTCTTTGAACGGCAGCGGTCACGGCGGTGCCTCGATTTCAGACACGCAAAGCATAGCTTTTTCTCGCAAGCCCAATCCCAGCGCTTATTGACATCGAGTATTCTGTAATCAGAGCAGTTATCAATTGAGTGGTCTGTCTTACCACAATAAATACATGTCAGGCACATCTTTTTTGTTTCAGCGACGGCGTTGACAGATGATTCATCCTCCTCCTCCGTGATAGTGAGTACAGGTCGCTTAGATGTCAATGTGATAGATCTAGTAGTGGGGCTCTGGGTAATTCAACTGCACCGGCGTTACATATCTTCTCGGCTTCTGCCATGAGGTACTGTGCGAGCGTAGATAGTCTGGGTGCACGTTTGTCTGACGCTGCCCAATAATCCAACCAACGGTACACCAAAGACTCTGTCAGTTTACCAACTACCTCGGTAACCAGGTCTGGACTGTGTAGGTATTCCAACCGCTCTGTTGCCTCTATTGCCGCTACACAGTTTGCGACCTTGGTCGCCAAGACGAGTAGGTCGGAGCGCGCGCCAGTGAGCTTCGGCAGCCTCTTCATGCTTCCTATAAGCTTGTGCAGCACCAGGTCGGGACGGCCAAATCGCATTTCCAACGTCTTCAAAATATCGGCTGCGGAAGAGCGCGTGGTGATTAATCGGGCCGCCACCGCTTCCCAAGCCTCTCCAGTCAGGCATCGTTGCAGGCGGGCCACGTTCTCTTCGTCAGTATATTGACCGATCACCGTCGTCGTTTCAAAGGCGCTCTTAAACCGAAGCCAGTCAAGCGGGTCACCTGAGAAGGTTGGCAAATCTCTAGCTGAGAGGCGTCCGATGAGCTTGTCGCCGGTAGGTGCGGGCTGGCTTACTTGTTTGACAGCCTCGGTTATCGCAACAGCCAACGAGGCGATGTCTTTGTCAGGCTGATCTCGCAGCTTAACCCGCTCAGGTTCATAATCATGGTGGGCGCACTGACCTCGATGCTCGTCAACCCATTCTTGCACCCTGGACTCCGCGGAAGCACGCGACGACTTGCCGTCCTCGTCGAGGAGCGCTAGTTGTTCCGATAATCGTGCCTCGATCAACTCGCGCTCTGTGTCCAGTCGTTGTTGCTCTAATTTAGTCTCAATAGCCAACCTTTCTTTTTCCAGCTCCGCCTTTTCCCGGGCCGCGCGCGCCTCCAGGAGTCGTTTCTGAGAGGCAGTGCTCCGCACCGTGCCCGCGACGGATGAATGTGCTGATCGCATAGAAGGCTCTTTAGTGACAGCCGCATTCGATTCTCGTACATCGGTTTTATTTTTGTTCGTTCCGACTCCGGCAATTCGTCCGCTACGGAGTCGAATTTGTTCTTCATCCATGTCCAAATTAATCCGGTTCGAAGGACCACTTTGTATCTAAATCAATCTAGTAAATCAAAATCCTTCGATAGTCTTCTGTAGTTTTATTGTCAAGTTTTTGTGTCACATATAAACAAAATCATAAGTCAAAAAATGGTAAAGGCTTGTATCAAAAAGGTTCTGCAACATACATATTTTTGTAATTTTTGCCGTGTCGATATCTTTGCCCTTGACTGTACAGTAAAAAAAAATTTTTTATTTTTTATTGTACCTTTTTTTGGAATACTTTACATATATATCCGTGCAAAATTACAGCTTTCTAGCATTGATTGATAGTCCCTGAGCCTGATAGTCCGCGGACGGACGGACTGACATACAGACATGGCGAAACTACATATAAGGGTTCCGTTTTTGCCACTTTGGCTCCAAAACCCTAAAAACTGACCTTTTTAAGAGATTTTCTTTAACATACTATATTAGACTTCACCCGCTGCTTCGCACGCATAATTCATAGAACTGGTACTTTAATTAAATGGGCTATGGGCAAAAAAACTGTGCGAGGGAAAGTCAAATAATTTATTTTCAGTCATTCATTCATACCGGGGTTTTACGAAATTGCCATGGAAATTTCCAAAAATTATGTTGACGTTGCATTAAAAACAAAATTATACGACTCACGCATAGCGATTATATTTCAAAATTTTATCCCTATCTCATATTCATCGGGATAAAAAGTTTTTTATTGCAATCTTCTTTACTTCCAGTCTTGATATTACTTCATTAAATACTTGAATTGAATGTAATAAAATAGTTTTTCCCTACAGCATTTCAATTAATTTTAATATTCTCCAGCACTAAAGTCAAATAGTATTTTAATAATTATTATGACAAATTTACTTCATAAAAAAAGACAATTTTGATAAACTGTGTCTTCAACGTTTAGTAGGATCAACATTAAGTCTTAAATTTTTAAAGTGATTTCTTGGTAAACTACAAAATCGCAACACAGTATTAAAAGTTGGTTTTAAATTTAATTTTGCAAGTGCAAAATAATTTCAAAACTAGCAATCGCTTTATTCCGTATCTTGCGCCACCAACAGCGAATCAAAACGCAACGTTACATTATTTCGCGAACCAAAACTCTGACTTTATTTAAACCTTTTTTAAGCTTTCTTCCTTTATGTGCTTAACAGCCCCTACACCTGTTTGCTCCAGGGCATTGCCTTTTTATTCCGTTAGATAATACAGCAATAGAAGTTACGACAAACCAAAGCAATGTTTTTTTTACGTTAAGTGCTACAAAACAGTTTCTTTTTGATGCAAAGAACAAAGTAATTTGTTCGCTCAGTGAGTAAGCAAAGTTTTTTTAATCGAGTAAGTTGTTTTTCGACGTATTTTTAATCTCAGTAAACATTTATGTTACAGAAAATCTTCGGTTTTTAAGGAAAACTTGATCGGTTCTAAAAATAAGTTAGTCCAGCCAATATTTACAAGATTTATTCATATTGCTCATGATCTACATTATAGCAATTTTTCTTTCTAATTTTGTTTTTTAATACAAAGACTGCTCTCTACTCAACGTAGGTTTGGCGTTTGGGAAAGTCCGTATTTTTTTTAAAACCCCATCCGCTGCTATGAGGTACCTGTGCACAACTGATCCTAAGTTGAAGGTCAATTCAAAGGAAGAAAGCCACGAATATTTTAAAATAATATTTTTTCAACTATATCCAAAAGAAGCTGCTGCCCGCGTCTCCGTCTTTATCTCACGAAAAATATACTTTTTTTTGGGATGAAACCATATTATGTTCTTCCTTAGAAATTTCATCTAAATCTGTTCAGCAGATTGATTGACGGTTGAATTGTATCAAAGTTTCACCTCATTATATATTTACATATAGGTACAAGCGTGTAATTGTATTCGGCATAAGAGAAATAAAACAATCTATTTATGTGTAATGTACAATATACATACATTATTCCAGTACGAGTACGATGATGTATTTAAAAACCCTTTTAAAATGTACCCTTTATGTTTTGGTTACCCTAAACAAACATAATATTAGCCCTGTAAAAAACGTGTTCTTTTACAGTAGGTACATATCCTAAATTCACGCAAGTGTAACAAAAATCATAAAAAAACATAACAAGTTTACAGATGATTACATCAGAAAATACGAAAACCAAGCCTGTTGTATTTTCAGAATAAATGAAAAATAATATTATGACTTGTATTCACAGCAGCATATGTTTACGATTTGAATTAAAACCAGATGAAAGTACCATGTTCCTGCTTTAATCAATGTCAATGGAATATTTATAAATAGATATTTTATAAACGCAGGTAGGTACTTTATTTATCAAAACTAAGGATATCCATATTAAGGAAAAATTGTACTTAAAACTTAGCCATAATCCAAATAGGTACGTACCTACTCAATAACTTAATACTAAATTAAATCTTAAAAAGACCCCCGTGGCATGGTGTCCAATAGGCTGGCAGCATTCTATCGTTGAATGGCGTTGGCAATTCGTTGAGTGAGATAGCTGCCAGCCCTCTGATTGGTCTCCAGTAGGGTCCAACAGACGCTTGCGCACTTCTTTAATCAGTTTTTGTGCTTTTATTGATTTTAAGAATAAACAATTTCCAACATGAATATAAAATAAATATCACTAATAATTGCTTGTAAAATATACCTCCTTTAAATTAAGTAAACTACTTGCGCAGAACGAATCAACCTTTTATTTCTTAAACACAATACTCCAATCTTTTGCGCAACAAACTTGGAACTTCCCTGCAGATTTGCCATTTCCAATGCTTTCTGCTGAATAATAGACAAGAAAATTAAGTTTACCTTTCAATGGAGAACGTTTGTATGCCGACTCCCGCTGTGTAAATCGTTCATCATTAAAATTAATTTGACTTCATGTTACCTACTCGCTAAACGTTCCTTATTCATTTCGTTTCCTTAATTAAGCAATCTGTTTACAATGAACCCCATTAATTGGTATTTCAATGGGAGAGAACTCCTGGCGAATTAACTCGACTACGGAAAAGGCGGTTCAGAATATTTTACTTTTGAAATTTTAATGGCCTGAATACTGCCTGGTATTTTTACGGCGAATTGCAGTTGAAATACCCATAAAAATAATTAATAACAGAAACATGCGACTACTTATCGAATGTTCCACATGACTGTGTTAATAAATTTAATGTTATAGAACGAGTTTTTTTTTTTACTTCTGTTCACTTTAATTAAGGGAACATTTAGCAGGTTTTAATTTTTCTAAGACACTAGAGGCCTCTACTTACTGTTTTAAAGATAATTACCAAATGGAAATTATATTGTGATTTTTTTTTATTCAGCCAGAAAGTTAACTGTCAGGTAGTTTCAATCAACGAACTGAGCTGTCTGTGGAAGTTGACAAAGATCAAGAAAAACATGATGTTAATTTTTATTAATGTGTTATTTTTAATCTGTAAGTATTTATTTGTTGTTCAATCAAAGGTTGTTCATCGCAGTTTGGATAAGGATGTAATTAAGTAATTGTGTTTTTAACCCCCGACGCAAAAAGAGGGGTGTTATAAGTTTGACCGCTTTGTGTGTCTGTGTGTCTGTATGTCTGTCTGTCTGTGGCACAGTAGCTCTTAAACGGACGGGTGGGCCGATTTGAATGTGTTTTTTTATTTGGAATTTGGCTTTCAAGCGATGGTTCTTAGACATGTTTCATCGAAATCGAATTAGACGTTTTTGAGATATTGAACTTTGAAGTGACAAAGTCGGGGGTTTTCCAACTTTTTGTTTGTTAGGTTATTTTTTAATTGTTACAAACATTTATATTCTTCACACAAATTGACATGAGCCTCTACCACAGCATAGATTATCCCTCTACAAGGATTCGAAGACAGGGTCTCTAAGGACTACTAGCCGATAATCAATACGGTATTTGACTATTTTGTATATGTTTTATAAATTAAAACTACACAATGCCTGTTATCGAATAAAGAAACAATTTTTAAGCTACCTTCACAAATAACAAAGTTATGAGGGTTTGAGATTCAAGATTAGACAGAGAAAGACATACTGCCACACGCCAGTATCGCCATACTTGCTGCATAGAGAAAAGCATTTGAGAAAGAGACAAGTACATAGATTTTTCAAAAAATCGCTATAATTCCAATATTCAACCGATTTAAGTTTTCTCTTCGCTAAACACTGTCTGTATATCTATATTTTCATAATAATATTAAGATATGGCAAATTCAGGAGTTGTCAAATACCGTATTATCCGTTTTACACACATTCCTTTTATATTATTTCAAACAAATATGACAATTGTGTGGAAACAAAATTGTATATTCAAGGTGTTATCCGTGCGGCCAATTTTTCCAGCGAATGGCTGCGGTCGCATGCGAGTTGGCCATTTATAAAGCACAGTGAGAGCCCTTAATAGTCTGTCGACAGCCAAATGTCACCGGCCGTTTGTTTGGCCACATTCAACGCTCTATTTTGTACGTATTTTAATGTAAGTCGAGGCAAGTTATGTGAAAAGTTTTTTTTTAAGATTTAGATATTCAACGCATCTGCAATCCCCCTGGTGTTGCAGGTGTCTATGGGCGGTGTGTATCAGGAGACCCACTTGCTCGTCCAGTTGATTAAGCTCAAAAGGTGAGATGGTACGATGGGGCGATGTTTGTATGTTGCCAAAGTTCGCGAACTTGGCCACAAAACACGGGCACGCAACACGATTACACAACTTTTATCTGGTAGGTACTTAAAACCATATTAGGAAGGAAAATGTTAGTCCGTCTATCCGACTTAGATTTGCTTAAGAGCTACCACCGATGCTTGAAGGCAGGATTAGAGAGTAAGATGTAATAATCTGAACCCTAACCTGGCATTAGGGCCAGCAAATGTGTAGACAGCTAATTTCAATGAACTCAGTGAATTTATAAATACATAGCTAGTTTTTTTTTCAAACCTCATAATAAATTCTAGTAAAATATAATGAAAACACTAACATAACCTTCAATCATAGAGTTTCAAAGCTAAAGGGTTCACATTGAGTCCTTTACAGTCCGATCAACGACAAACAGGCGTTTTTTTCTATTCATTGCGCGGCCGATATGCTGGTCGTATAGTGGTTACCTGGCGACAAACGCAATGAATACAAATGTTTTTGAGCCGCTGCTAGCGCGGAGTCATAATCCGGGCAATACAGTGAGCACAGCACAGTTCGCGTGCCGGCGGTTAATCTACGTTTTCTCCATCGTCAACCATAAACCCACCGTTCCTACGCCAATTACGGTGATCTACGACCGTCGCGTTAGTATTAAGTATTTATAAATTACCTTCTCTTTAATAAAAACGCCCGAAAGTGTTATTATTAATGAAGTGAAAACGAACGCTGCTTAATCATTCACGCTATAAAGGTTTTTTTAAAGGGCGTTTCGTAATGCCACCAACTTCAACGGCGTATTATGATTAGTTTGTGGCAAATATATTAACTTTTTTAAAGGTGAACAAAGCCAACATAATCCATCCATCCCAGCCTATATACGTCCCACTGCTGGGCACAGGCCTCCTCTCAGAACAAGAGGGCTTGGGCCATAGTTCTCACGCGGGCCCAGTGCGGATTGGGAACTTCATACACACCCTTGATTTGCTTCGCAGGTTTGTGCAGGTTTCCTCACGATGTTTTCCTTCACCGTAAAGCTCATGGTAAATTTTAAATGTAATTCCGCACATGAATTTCGAAAAACTCAGCAGTGCGAGCCGGGGTTTGAACCCACGACCCTCTGCTTGAGAGGCGATAAGACAAACCACTAGGCTACCACGGCTTTCACATAAAATTCACTTATTAATTACTGTGGTAAACTAAATAGTATAAACACATCAGTAGCATGTGTAGTGGAATGAGGAAGATAATAAGCAATTCTTGATAAAAAAAATGCTATTACTCGCTTGAAGAATATTTTAATGAATAATTATCACAAGCTATTACCTACCTAATCTGAAATCAAATTAAATAATGTTTTTACCAATGCCATTGTTCACACACTCATTATGATACCTAATATTAAATCATCCTGACATACTTATAGCATAACATGCATTAATAATGGTGTTGCATGACTGAAATTATTATTATTTAATTATTCTTTACTATTTTGATTTTGTATTATTGCCACAATTTTCATTCAATTCTAAGATACTCGTATTTACCAATTTATTGTTTTGAAAACTCTCCCTTAAAAATGCTGCTCCCTTCCGGGTTTCATAATGTTAGTGCTACATATATTGTACTTATTGACATGTGGGCATTTAATAAATAAATAACTAAATAAACGTAGAAAAAAATATATTGTTTACGATTTTAGGTGACTACGTTTCGCTAAATAGATATTGGTGTATTTAAATAATGGGTATGTCAATATTGAAATAAAAAGTAACTTATGTGTTATTCCTTAAAATCTAGCTGGGTATGTAGGCACTATCTATGTACGTAGAGATATGGTATTTAACAAATATCAACCCATAAACAAATTCATACACACGTGCTCAAAAACTTTCGCATTTATAATACTATTACACGCTTAAACCATTAGATCCGGCAGTTGAATCGAAATTCCGCGATTTTGCTGAAATTCCATGGGAATTTCCAAAATATATATCATAATAATAATAACGATGATCTTCTTTTGCTTTGTAGGTATGTAGAATAGAACACCCGTGTAAAAAAATATGTTAGCAGTTGTGATTTCGGAATGCATACAGTCTCCTGCATTAATATCTGCGACAGCGGAGCGTACAAAAATAGTAGTCATATCAGATATTTTTATACACCCTTTGGTGTATCAGATATTGGTGCTGATGACTGTACATACTGATCCTGTGGATATGTTAAAATAGCCTAATTGTACTTCACTTTATTCAAATCCATTCCACTAATTTACTGTCAAAGAACAATAAACACGCACACACACACACACACACACACACACACACACTCACAATCTTTCGCTTGTATACATATAATAAAAATAATAGTAGAATTAATGGAAATCTAAGGAAACAGATCCAGCGTAGCCGCGTAGCACAGTATGCGTTGCATGTTAAATAAATACGATAGGTATATCAAAGCACAAATCAAATCAGAATTCAACAGCTTCAAGCCTTATAATATATCACCAGGATCAGAGCTTCCTGGCAGTATTATTTTATGATCAAGGAGGCGCCAGCGAGGCCGAACAATGTTTTTCTAAGTGTCAACTATTTATAGTTATTAGGGTTTGGTGTAATTTGTGAACGTGGTAGAAATTGATAATTTATAAAAAGTACAACTCAGCTTATATTTTTTGTTTTCTCGTTGGCTCAATGTATTATTCATTAAAAACGAAATAAGAAAACGGCAAGTTTAAGTTTAGTTCTTTTGTTTTTTCCTGTGAGTTTTTTTTTAATAAGTGCGAATGATTTATTGTGAAAATGTAATTGTAAATACAAGATGTTTCTGTTTAACGTTGCCATACATACTAAAAATAGGTAATATTATTGCAGGTGGTAGGATCTTGTGCAAGGTCCGCCCGGATTGCTACCACCATCTTGCTCGCTAATCCTGCCGTGAAGCAGCAGTGCTTGCACTGTTATGTTTCGGCGTGGAGAGTAAGACAGCCGGTGAAATTACTGGCACTTGAGGTATCCTATCTTAGGCTTCTAGGTTGGCAACGCATCTGCAATATCAGGAGACCCACTTGCTCGTTTTCCATCAGTCAATATATATATATATATATATAATTCTACATCGACTGAACGTCGATTCGATCAAACATCTCAGTAAACGTAGTGTAGTACGTCCCGCCCGGCCAGTTGGGGTGATGATCTGCGAAAGGCTGCTGGTAGAATCTAGAAGGGTCGAGCCGAGGACGGAGCACAATGACGCTTATTAGGGGAGGAATGTCCAGCAGTGGACCGCTATAGGCTGATGATGATGATAAGTAATTTATGGAAATATTTATCAACTACAGTGAGAATCCTAAAAAAACATTTAGATCACCCAATCACTTGAAACATTCGATCCTGAATGAACTTTGAAAAAAAAACTACGCTTACTCGGAAATACGCAAACCCTTTCGAACCCAGCCGATAAATTAAATAAATTAAATTTGAATTTGAATTTGACATGAATTGTACATAAGATCCACTGTCATAACTCTTACATTTGAATTTTGAACTTGACATGTATTGTACACAAAGTCCATTTTCGTAACTCTTTTCATACTCGGCTGGGTTCGAAAGGGCTAAGAAAAACTGTAATTCCTCTAATAAACGGTAATCTATTAAAATCGCTTCACCCCTCGCTCGCGCTCGTCATATAAACCAAGTCGTGAGAGTTTGCTTTCCTATCATTAACTCCACCAAATTAATGTCAATCACTTTTATTGGCAGATAAATAAAAACAGTAGCACCACTTCCCGGTGGCCTTTGTTCTGTCGAACTATAAATTAAAAAAAAAAGGCTATCTGATAATTATCTTAAGCCGAACACTAGCCTTAATTTATAACTTTCATGCCTCGGTCAGTGGTTTTATTGAAGTATTTTCGACCTAATTAAAATATCTCCCTTTCAAGTTTTTACCCAAGTTCGCTTTTATTAATGTTGAAATATTGGACTTTGAAAAGAGTTACGGGAAGATATTAATTTTATTAACTATTCGATCAATGTTAGAGATCTGCTACTTTGTTCGGCGGAAATTAAAACGTGCTTCCGTTTTATAGCTTTATGGGGAAAAAACTGGCCAAGTGCGAGTCCGGCTTGCGTACTAAGGCTCCGTACAAATGTAAAAAGCAGACAAAAGTTTGTGCTTCATAGTAGTATTTTTATAAAAAATAATGTTATTTTGTTTAAATAAATGATTTTCGGATGACTTCCTTTACAAGTGCTATGAGCGCACTATAGTCAAATTTCATAATTCTCCGCCAACGGGAAGCACCCTAAAGGTTCTGGTTGCTATTTTTTTTTAAGAAATGCACTTTCATTTTATTGTACTGCATCTTATAATCGCCATTTTAATTCAGAATTTAAAACTTAATTATGATTATTTACTTACATCATTTCAACCTAATATTTGAATGCATTCAAAAGTAAAATAATATTTGGCAGACAAATGGAAAACTAAGTGATTCGATGAGGATTTCTTTTTTCCTTGGAGGCACGGAACCCTAAAACGATATAAATACTTAATGGTTTCATTTTACAAACATTGTTCTGATATTGAAAGAGAGCGCAAACATTCCAGGATACTCAAAATAATTTTGTTTTGCGTAAGTTACAGTAAATTTTATTAAAAAATCATAAATACTGCTTATTTTTCGCTTCTACCGTTATATTCCTAGTTTTATTATTTCATTGAAAATAGTTGTATAAATTTTTTCGTTGGGCCTAAAATCCTGTGTGATAGAGCTCGTATGTGAATCGTAAATTATTTTAAAACTGGTATCTTGGTACCGACAAGCCGTTTACGTCGCGTAAATCAAGATTAAGTACTAACATACGGGTCATACCTCAAAATGTGTCAACGATAAATCAGGCGGTAAATAAGAAATTCGCCTCATCTAATTCATAGCGACTTCAAAGTGAATGTAAGGGTGAATCGTAAAAGTGAAACAGGGACTATTAAACTTGTTCACGGGGTAAAAAGTGTTATATTTTGGTTTAATTGGTCTCTAGAGTGTGATCACTTTTTTAAGTGTTGGTTTCGGCTTAAAGCGGTTAAGCTTGTGTTTTAAATGAAAACGTATTGGGAATTATTTTTTTACTACTTCAGTAACGAAATCAATTTTTAACGGTAATCAATATTTATTTAAAAAAGTTCGGACTCCGAATTACCAGTTAGCCGAAATTTTATGCAAATATTGTTGTTTATGATCTTTTACGTCGGTTCAATCATGCCTACAAAATTAACCAAAAACATTTGGATGTTTCTATAACATTAGAGGCGACTATTTTTGTTGAGCAACAAATTCTCACCCATTCATAAAAAAATAAACATTAATTGCTTGCTTAGTTTATAATTGTAAACGTCAATATAAACTCAATGGCCCATTCATAAATTACAACAGATTAAGACAATGAAACCCAATCTCAGAGCAACAGGTGGAGATTTCACGGCAGATGACTCGTTTAAAAGCGAACCTCCGAGATTCAAACTTAAGCTTCTTTATCAAATATAAACTTATCGAAGTAAACTTCCTGGTGGTAGGCACCTATTCACGAAACCAACTTTCAACAGAACAGTTTATTCATTTCCATAGTCTAAGTTTAATGTAGTATGTGTAGTTTAATGCACCTTCAAACTTTGAGATCCAGCTGTGATAATGATTTAACAATTGTGATAATTTGTTAATGATTATAAAACCATATTATTTTAATCGACGATGCCATGTCTCAAATTAATTCTTAAATTACACACCATAAGCTAAAAATATTTCTCGGACAAATTAAAATAACTTACAGGCCAAAAGTAATAAAAGAAAAACACAAAACAATATTAACGTTCAACGACGCGTAAAAATATCGATGCAATAACCAATACGGCCGTTTGTTAAGTTTCAGAAACCGGTATCTTGTAATGGATCACTTAATTTCGATTAACTCCACGGACTCCGGCGAAGAACAATGCAACGCCGGAAATTACTCGTTTTCGCTTTTTGATCGTTTTTCACGTTATTTTCGATACGGAACGTCAGAAAATCTTAAACAAATATACTCTATACTACACTACCGATTTAAATAAAAGAGTGGTGTTTATTCCTGCTTAAAAATATCTAGCGTTTTTGAGTTTATTCTTTGCAAAATAACACAATGTTTTTTGTGTCTTTCTGTTTTAGTGTCTTTTTAAAAAGCTGACTCGAAGACTCGAGCTGATGTAGGTTACCAGGGAAGCAGCGAAGCGCGACTCGCAGCTAACTGTTAACTCTTTCTTGATTTTCATTCACGAATGTTTTGTCTTTTTGTTGCGTTTACTTATATGTACACCGAATTTTTTACTTTCAAATTTGTCAAACTTAAGCATAAGTACCTAGGCCACGGGTAGAGTACCAGATGGTACCCGACCCACTCCTAGAGGTATGTTCATCACTAAGATGACGTATAGGAACAAATTGCAGGTGTGGCCACTTCTCATTGTGTTCCAATGCACGTCGAGCTAAACTCACGAGCCTTATAAAGTGACTAGTTTTGGTTCGAATCCTATATCAAATAGACTAACGTCAAATAGAGGCCAAGTTAGGTTCACTTGACAAAATGCTTTTCTATTGTTTCGTGAACTGCTATCTGTTTCCCACCGGCCAGGGTACTCTGTGCCAGTTATGCCTCTTCGCTTAAGCTTTGAGGGAGCGTATCGCTCAAACTTGTAGCCATTATTTTAATGGCCTATCAATATATTGCCTATAGTTACACAACGTATTATTTAACTTCGAAACTAATTTGAGTATTTGCTTTATAAATTGGGTGGGATCTTTATTAAGACTTTGCGATATAATGTTTCTCATGCATTTTGTTATGGCGAATGGTTTTAATAATGGGGTACAGTTGATGTTAACAATAAAGAAGCGTAAAGTTTTGTAATTTTTGTTACGATAATACCTTTTGGTTTGGTTTTGAAATAGTAATGACGTGTGTCGATGGCGGATATTAGGTTTTTGTTGAAGCGTGACTGATGTTCGGGCTTTAATATTATCATTAAATCATTAAAATGTATTTAGGCCTGTCTATCATAGTTGCATAATGTTTGTTTATCCATCTAGAAATAAAAAATATCGAATGAGTCATTGGAGATAAAGAATAATACAAAAAAAAACACTACTTTTAAATGTTTCATTAAACGTTCCTGTTACTTACTCTGAGGTTGACTAGATCTTAAAGGGATAAAGTTCACGTTTTAGATTTTTTTGTTTCGTTATAAGTATGAGTTCGATAAATAATAATTTATACATATAACTGTAATGTCCCATCTGTGAGGCGAAGTTTAGTGATGAGATGTTTTGATTAGCATGTGAGCATGTCATTCGATCACTTTATCTTATATTTTGTTTTATTCTAGTTTATAAGTAGTGCAATGCCTGCCTGATTCCAAACTTAGAGTGAGAATGTCATTTGAAAAGTTATGTTTTTTGACTAGGGTGTGATATAACACGCGTCATCTCGTTTAAGTTAAGCTTAAACTTGTATTTTGAGACTATCTGTGAAATCCTGTATTTGGCTATGTGTCACTATTTTCATAATCATATTGTTTTATAAGCTGTTAATTCTCCTTTAAATAAATAATAAAAAAATGGTCACTTATCTTATAAGTTGATGCGTCTGTATATCGCAGATGATTTAAATAATAAAGTCTTTTACAAAATCACTAGCCTATACCACTATACCCACATTTTCTCTCGTGTGAAGCATATTATAGTCTGGCAGTCGGATTAAAATTCTGGATTTTAATGAATTTAGACGGGAATTTATAGACTTTTGCTTTGTGATATTGAGAGAATGCTTGCATTTCGTTTTAATTACCGTACGCGAATTACGTCACTATTCGTTTTATCACTCCCCTTACCCCAGTTCAATGACAAGACAAAGTAACTAAAAGGTTTTAGCTCAATTTTATTGTTCATAGCCAATGAAAATTAGTTCGACTAAATTTTAATGTCAAAAATTTAAGCATAATTTTCTATACTTCACTGTTTAACATATGCTTGCACAGAGGTAATTTAAAATACTTGAAAACTGACGGACCTTTTTGTCATGAAACTGTAAATCCCATTCACGTGAAAATTTCGGAATAAAAAACTAGCCTAATTGTTTCCTAAGACAGCAAACAAACAAACTTTCGTTTTTAAAATATAAGTTCAATTTAAAAAAAAAACATGGGACAATTGACACCAATTGACCTAGTCCCAAACTAAGCAAAGCTTGTACTATGGATACTAAGCAACGGATAAACATACTTATCAAAGTCAAAATATCTTTATTCAATTTAGGCTATAACAAGCACTTATGAATGTCAAAAAAAAATCTACCACCGGTTCGGAAAAACCTCTGCTGAGAAGAATCCGGCAAGAAACTACTTAAATATATACAGATAAATACAGATATATATATAGATAAATACTTAAATATATACATATAAAACACCCAAGACCCGAGAGCAAACATTCGTATTATTCACACAAATATCTGCCCCGGCCGGGGATCGAACCCGGAACCTCAAACTTCTATCTGGCTATCCGGTCGTCAATTGGAATGGAACATCTAAAAAACTATTCAATATTTTGTGCATCTGCAATATCTCTACGGCGTGCAAACATAGCTTTCTGCTTCGTTGAAACTAAACCTTATAGTCGTAATTTTAAAACTGTCTCTCCAGCTTTATCACCCAAAAGCGGCCTTTATACCCGCTGTACAAATTTTAAATCCCTTTGCGTTCCGCGTACTCTATTGAGTTAGCAATGTCCAGTGTATGAGAGAAAAAAGTAAGAATTCGCCATGTCTGACCATTTCCGGCGGCTATTATTCTGTCTCCCCCTATATCCCTTTCCGCTTGTCGCGAAAACAAAATACTGGTTGTGGATAAAAAGGCTTTACTATTCAGCGTTCCTTAATATTGACAATGACCCCTGCTTTGATTAAGTGACAATAATGGCATTGAACCTGAATGCATCGTATCTGATGGGAGTGGTCATTGCACCTTTATAACATAGAAATTAACTACCTATTCTTAAAAACAAATAATTAATGCAGGATTTTTTAGCTGACTGTACATTTTGCTGACTTTGCTTGTATTGTCATGCAAGTTATGCAAATAAAATATTTGAATTTGTCATCTAAATTTTATAATAATACCAAATTTCAAGTCAGTGCGACCGCTGAAAGTGGAACAAAAATAAATAGCAAGATTTGGAACAAACAAACAAATATACGAGATCATATACCAGACGTCAAGCCAACATCGCAGACGCAGAGCAAAATGTCTATCACACATCACGTTACGTTTGACATAAACAACTTTAGTATACCAATCAATAAGCTTTTATATTACTACGAAAAACTGCACTACCTATCTACACTGAAAATCATTAATTTACAACTACAGTGAGACGCGGACAAAGTTATTAAAATAGATACACGGATCACTCACGTATTGCAAGTGGTTAGTGTAAACGAGACTATAGAAAGTGTTTTGGTTAGTGTGACGTGCAACTCTAGTTATGTATGACAGTAATTGTGGTGAAGTCGAGGGTAGTTTTTCGCGGGATCCCCTTCAATCGCATAATTTTTTTTAGACTATTATTGTTTCGCATAATTGATTTGGCATATTTTGTATTGGCATAACAGTACTGTCGCATAGTAATACTTTGGCCTACTACTTTTTTGGCATATTAAGCTATTAGAATAATTTCAGTTGGACTAGTTTGTATTAGTTGTTGGCTATTGATTATTTGTTATAAATGGGCAACAAAATTATAGGTAAGGTTAGATCACGTTAGGTACATTAGGTTAGGATAGGTTAGTATGATACCCAGGCGCAAAGCGGCCAAGCAACGCAGAAATAGGAGGTCCGCTTCGCCGATTTGAATTCGATTGTTTTAATTGGAAGCAGGTTTTCTAGCGATGGTTCTTAGACATGTTTCATCAAAATCGATTCGGCCGTTTTTGTGACATTGAACTTTGAAATGGCAAAGTCAGGGGTTTTCCAACTTTTTGTTGGTTGGGTTATAAAGCAGCCAGTTCGATAGAATGGCATATTACCTATGTTTATGAAAATTTTAAGATGCTCATTTGTCATTACCTACTCGGACACTTCAAAATAGTACCTATTAACCATTAACGAGCTTATATTCACATTTATACGGGCAAAATAAGCACAAAACAAATAAAATTGCATTAACTAAAACAGTTTCACCGACGTCAGTTGAATCTGTTTGAAGCAAACAGATTTTGCCCTTTACAAACACGCCATCATACATTTGAAAGCTGGGTTTTGCGAATTTTCGCGACGCCAACGCTAGACCAACAAACAAGCGGTGACGGTAAGTGAAAAGTTAGGTTGTTTGTGCTTTTAACCAATCTCTGGTGTGGAAAAAACACCTAGTATTGACTGTATTTTTTTTTGTATGATAAAGTTGAACGTGCCAATAAATATTTTTGTAAATCAAGCTTTGTTACTGTTTATGCCGAAACGGTATGTTGTTTTAATAACGAATTTGTACAAACTGGTAAGCCGAATGATTGTCCCAAATTACATATTATTTTTATTTAAAAATAATTTCCATCATTTATTAGTTACATTAAAAACTAATAATAATATAGCTGTTGCTCGCGCGGGAACTATACTAGATTTGTCGTTATCGTGTGAAAAACGGAGTATTGATTACTAAAATCAAATTAAATTGTGGGATTGTCATTAATTGTAACAATCGTGTTTTCTTTTCATTAATTATAATCATACTTACTCGTATGAATGAACAGATAATAAAGTAAGTTTGTCTCAAAAAATGACAGTGCAAAAAGGTTTGAATGACGAATCTATTGCAAACAGAAAAACCGGCCAAAAGCGTGTCTGACACGCCCAAGATAGGGTTCCGTAGCCATTACGAAAAAATCAAGTAATATTTTTCTAAGGATTTCGTATGGTGTGTGGAATCTTCCAAGTTTAGGTTTAGGTTAATTCTCAAGCAATCTTGGCCGTTACAATTTACCTTGTAAATTTGATATATGTACTACCATCGTGAGTTTTTTCAAATTTTTCCACCCAACAGTTTAGATTTTAAAGTTCCCCCCTTTAAAATCTAAACTGTTGGGTGGAAAAATTCGATTCCCATAAAAATTTGCACTTTAAAGTTGAATAATTCGCAAACAGATCACTGAATTGAAAAATTGTCTTAGCAACCCTCAATGGTTTTAAAACACCTATTTAACGATACCCCACACTAGTTACAGGGTTAGTCAAGTAAAAAAAAAACACCCACACTACGTCTATGGGAGGTACTTACCCTAAAATTTTTTTTTACTTTTTTTATTCTATCACTTTGTCGGCGTGACTGATATGTATATTCATGGCAAATTACAGCTTTCTAGTACTAACGGTCTCTGAGCTTAGCCGCGGACAGACAGACAGACAAACATTCAGACGGACAGACATGGCGAAACTTTAAGGGTTCCTAGTTGGCTACGGAACCCTAAAAACGGTTAAAAATTCTTACAGCAATTGTTATATAAAATATAAAATGTCTATGAGTATCTATAGTAGTTCCCGAGCCTCGTAAATCAAGATATTTATTGCGCTCCGCTTGTTTCCACATCATAGACCTAGAGTTATGAGCTCAAAGGGAACAAAACTCCTTAATTACCACATAAAGCAGTCTTCACCCTTTTAATCATATCAAAAGAGCAATCTTCCGGCCGGATGGACGACGAACGACAGTTTACAACTCACTTCATAATAATCTGAAAATATTCTACCAAACTCTATATCAAAGCAGTAAAGACCAAACTGCTTCAGACAAACCCCAATCCGCGACCAAGTAGTAATTAGAAAAGTTCCAGAAATAACGCTGTTCTATCATATTACAAAATCGTTTTTGATTTTTGAAAATCTAATTTTGAGATTAACTCGTTTGCCGCGGCGACTTATGTTTTAATTAATCTTTTGCCTGAACATTTTCTGCGCCCTTTAATAGGAAGATTTTAATTACGTTTTATTACTAACCGTTCAATTTTAGGAGGAAAAAATTAGAAATTACCAACCCCGCGTATTTCCTTAATATAATAATTTTACGAAAATTTTGAAGCAGTTCTCGAAAAAATAATAACATTTGCTTATATATTTGTGTATAAGATTGTTATGTAAGAACATCACTTGTATAAGTACATTAGTAGGTACACTAACCCGATTATACGCGGTAATAAAATTACGAGTTCAAATTATCGACACAATAACGCATGCTATGAATTATAGTAGCGGCTGCTCTCTCTGTTTATAAACTACTAGTTACATGTCTCACTAACCTTATCCTCCTCTCTTTCCTTCCCTCCAATTATAAGCAGGACGTCATATTAGATCCTATATACATAATACGAGCACAATGCCGTTTTATTGCATCATAAAGTTAGCATTTTATCATGCAAGGCTTTACTACAATGTACGCCGAGACATTCATATTAATAAATATTAATATAAGGGCATTAATTTTATGAAGCCTAAGAGGTGGAAACAAACAGGAGGCAAGTGAATATTTATAGCTTCACGTACTTCCGAAGTATAAAACGTGTGGTATGATGAACTGCCTTTGCATTATGTGGGAGGTAAGATTGCTGTTCGTTTCTACACTTTTATCAGGAGAGAGTAAATTTTCATTAAACAGGTATCTACTCGACGTGAGTTATTTAAAGCTAAACATGACTTGGTATCGAATTTGAAAAGTATCTTTACTTGGTTTTATTCAAGACAAGATAATAATATTATTATTTACTTGATACTGGATTTTTTCATTACTTTAAAACGTTTTCCATTGATTACAAAACAACACAATACAGTGAGTGACTTTTATTTAAAAATACAAGATTTATTTTAATTTAAGCACTTCATTTATTGTCTTTAATTGCATTTTAAATATCATTAAAGTAAATACATTTTCGAACTCTGTTAAAACAAAGTGAACGCTTTAAACTACCTACCAATCTACCTGACAACAGTTTTGGTCGTTAAGAAACTCGGAAATAAAATTATGGCGATAAAGAAATTCGTGCTAAAAATACACTCGAAATGTCAATAGATGGCACCGAGGGAGCAAAGTTTGTAAAACTGCTAAAGAATAACGATGATACCCATAACTCAGACACGAATGAAAGTAAACTAAACAAAAATAAAAGGCACTGTTTGTGAATCGACGTCCAAGTTTATTTTTCAAAGGGCCATAATCATCGAGAGGCGAACTTTATTACGCTTTACGAGGATCCTTAGATGTGAAAAGTAAACAGAGGCTAAATATTGAGAAAATTACAGTGGGAAGTATTTAAATGGGTACAAAAATGGGACATCAAAAGAAAGTATATTTAATAATTTTTCGAGTAATAACAAGTTAAATGTATGAAATTGTTCACGATCAAATCAATTCATATTTACTGTAAATGGGTTTTTAAGTAAAGGTAGATTATTTTAGTTTTCCGGTCTGTAATGATGGTACTTACATTTATAGTGTGACTAGTATTGCTTTAAATATTATGTTTACCGCATAATCTTCGCTATATTTTAAGCATACTTTTTTATATTAAATATAATGACCCGGATAACTCACGTCTTAAATCGAGTTTAGCTCGACATGTTTCGGGCTAATCCGTAGCCCTTCGTCTTCGGAGCAACGCGACTCAGCGGCTGCTGCAACACGCGCACTGCGCGCCGCCGCTCTGCTCGCGCGACTACCCGACGAAACTGACACCAGCACACAACTACCCGCGTTTTCATCATCATTACAACTGTCAAATGTAGGGTAGCACACAACACTAACAACATCGCTCTGTAAAGGTACGTTCACACACACCGATGACGCAGCACGAGTATTTAACACCGTTTTCCAACTCGGAGGTACCGTCCAACCACTATCCCGGTTGAAATTCGGCCGACGACTAATCTCGATGGCTTCACGCACTTTCCGCGGAATGAAAAATTTCTCTCTCGCAAGTACAGATACCCTATCAAATCTGATATAGTGCGTCGAATCCGAGTTCATTGAGTGCTCGGCCACAGCAGACCCCTTGTCGTCCTGTTTCCTCATACTGCGTATGTGCTCCGATACCCTTGTGGAAACGTTTCGTCCAGTCTCTCCAATATAGCTCTTGCCACAGGCACAGGGAATCATATATACCCCGGGGCCACTCAGCCCCCTAAACTCGATTTAAGACGTGAGTTATCCGGGTCATTATATTTAATAAGAGTGAGTCTCACGGTAGTTTCATACTTTTTTATTCAGAAATAAATCTTTTCGGAGCAAAAAATTTCTAACTACCAAGGTACTAACAAATTTATTTTACAATAAAAGTGACTAAGACAAAATTAACATAACTAAAACTAATTAAAATAGCTAAATAAAAATTAAAACTAAAAATTAATATCTAAATTTGGAATTAAGTAGGGTGCCCTTCACGCAGGCAGCATTCCCACGTTGTATTGCTATAGCAAGTTTTTGCGCGAGAAAGCAGCCTGCGCGAAGGTCTTCTGTTGCCTCTCTCAGGCGCTTGCTTAGAGCTCTGCTGGCTCTTCTGGTGTTGCAGGTGTCCAACGGTAATCATTTACCATCAGGTGATCCGTTTACTTGTTTGCTCCCTATACCATAAAAAAAGGCTTTACCTGCGGCTACATATGCGTAATAGGTATGTTAGACTGTTGAATTAAAATTCCGGAATGTTATTGAATTCTCATGGAATTTCCCAAAAACTAAAACACATCATGGTTTTAACTGGAGTTGCATATTAAATGCAAATTTTATATAATATAATATTATAAAGAACCCGGTGTTGGAGATTTTAAGATTCTCTCTCGATCCTATGAGGATATTCGGATAAAAACAGCCTATGGCCGCTTGTAGATGTCCGTTGTTTTCACCGGACAACGGAGCGTTTCTTTTTTGCCGGACTTGCGGTGTTTATGGTTTTGAATGTGTGTATTGTATATGCACCGGACACTTGTCCGGCGACTTAATTTTGCCGGATGCCCCTCGGCGCGACGGTCACCGGGCCGGCGTAAGAAAGGCGGTCATCCATGCCAGATTATTGGGGTATGTAGACGCTACCGGACGTATCGCGTGTTCTCTGTTAATTACTTGCTGACATTCATCCGGTAAAAATATTACATGTACCTATACAAGGATATCCATTTATACACGGTCTGTTGTCCAGTGAAAACAACGGACGTCTACAAGCGGCCTATGTGTTATTCCAGACATCCATCTATCCACATATTATGTCATGCAAATTTGGTCAGCTGTTTGATGTGAAAAGATCTGTGTGATCGGGTAAGAAATATATTACTAATTCTTAAGATTAGATATGGGGTATAAATAACAGTCATCGTGACGCCGTCAAAATGTGTTACTGTGATTATTCACAAAAGAACAACGTTACAAAATAACATACGTTCCTACTATTCCTAGCGCCTAGCGCAGTCTCTGTTACTCAAATCACGACGCTGTGCTGTGACTGTAACTCGGCTCTAATAGAGCTCAGTCGGGAGTGTTCGGCAGTGGCGAACATCGAACATCGGATGATGGTATGAAAAATATATATTTTTATACAAAACAAAGTCGAATTAAATTACAAAGCATACTTACCAGAAAATGCCAAAAAATCAAAATTAATAAAAAAGGTAATAAAAGAACACAAAAAAATCAACTACAATGTGTTACAACCTTATTTTTAAATTTGGTACGTTATTAATAGGTCTATTCTTGATTATGGATGGTATGACAATATCATGTGGTGATATGAGTAATAGGCGTGACAAAGTTAGGGAGATTTTTCACTGTGACTTTTTTGGAACGCGATCGTCAGTCACTGATATTAAAATGTAACGCTTTTCGCCATGTCTACTTCAGATTACATTAGATTAGTGTTGCCGGTTTTTTAATAATAAAATGCAACAAAAGAAGTCTAGCATTTCTTACCAAATTTTATAATTTTGATTGCAAAGAATGTAGTTACCGTAAGAACACACTACTTTTACTACCACCACCACTACTACTACCACTACTGCTATTACTACTAGTACCAGTCGGTGCCCTAACTTAAGTATCCACTTTTGTAATGCAACTAGTATGAGAAAGTGGATAAATAAGTTAGGGAACCGACCGTACTACTACTAACTACTAGTAGTAATAGAACAACTAGTAGTTAGTACTACTAGTACTAGTATTGTTACTAGTACCTAATACTAACGCGTTTAAAAATTCGGCTGTATCTTTGTTTCTTCTGAGCCGCAAGGGGAATATGCAAAATGTAAACAAATTAACGGACGAGATACCCCCGTGTATTCACGAACATTGCTCCGGCAGCTTTCGTTTAATTTTTATTTTCGCGTTCCAGTAAATTAACTAGTTGTAAACTGTATGAAGATAGAGCTCATTTTAATTTTTAACGCCACTGCAGCAATCTACGCCGCGCCGGGCAGTTAAATAAAAATGCAACGGTTACCTTTGTGTGTAAACGTATTTTATATGTGTAAAGTAAATTAAGTTAGCGGAATGTTACGGAATTACGGAATGTAATCACGTTTCCAGGGAGCCCCTTAATTCTTAAACATTTGAGAAAAAGCCTGTAAATAAATTCATAAATATAAAACATAGATCGTCCTCGTCAATCTGAACAACATTAGTTAGTTCAGCAACTTTTAAAAATAATGAAGTCTTTGAATTTTCCTTTTTTCATATAAATTAAATACTGCTAGCAATGTACGCCATCCTAGAAAGCAACTACAACTGACGTCGCCAGTCACGCTACAAACATCAAGCTTTTTGCTTTACATTGCTTCTACGAATAAACTTAAAAGTGTAATAAAATGTAAAAGTCCCTGAACTAATGTTTTTTAGTTTGACGAGTATGATCTATGTTTTAATTATTTGCTCATATTACAGGCCACACCCGTTAGAAGAGTATAATAAAATATAAATCTAGAACAAGTTAATTTCAATGGCCAATTTACCCTTCAGGGCTAAAGTAACCCGATTTTACGGTAGACAATTTATTCAACGCATTACTTGCCCTAACGATAAAACTGTCAGCGCCAGAAAGTGATAAAAAGTGTTTTAAACACTGCGTTTAACATCTCCATCCACGTGTCAAGTAACTGTCAAGGCGTCAAAAGATTTGCAGATGTATTCTAAAGCGGATTTACACTGGGTCCTTGAAGCTTTACCCATTTTATATCATTTTTGCTAATAAGGAATTGTTAATTATTTGTAAATAATTAAGTAATAATAATACAAAATAGAAGGGTTTAATACATCATTTCTTATGATTTGTGATAGTTGCGATAGATGGCACTACACACCAATATTGGCGTATGAAAGCGATCAGTATTTAAGGATGGGTTGGTGAGTATTGTGGTGCTGTTGGTTGTGTAGCCAGGTAAGTGTAGCTAGGTTTAAATACAAAAAAAAAACTTGAAATAAAACTAAAAAGCATGTCTAGTAATCTATCTAAAACTTTTTAAAGTATTTTGAAGTTCAGCAGTGGGGATGGGTCCACTGCTTGCACTGTCACTCGTAATAATAGACTACTTACTTAAACTTTTCATAATAAGCGGGCAAGGAACTACATAACAGGCAATTAGGCAAACCTGCTGCGTTGTTAGACTATAACTTCGTATAAAAAACACGTTAAATATTGTTTATTTTACCTACATTGCGCATTAGTTGACGATTTCTTCTAAGATCGGGAATAAAAGTATGAATAAATCCTTACCTTTTATTTTCCTTATAGGCGGAATGGTAAAACGCTGACGTTTTCATGCTAAAATATGGAGATAAAGTCATTAGCAATTTTTACTTTAATGAGATGATGTCGCTCGGGTCCGAAGGGCCGCCATTCATTCTCTTTTATGGTCAGCAAAATATTATCATACAAATTTCGCTATCAACCGACAAGCGAATTTCGTAAGAATGTTCAAGTTTTCTTAAATGAAAGTCGGGTTTAATTTTTTGAGTAGTGGTTAGGTGGTTGGTTTTATGAAAGTTTTTCCACTTCGTTCTATTATTGGAGTACTTTCTTACTTTGTTATAGTATGTACCTATTTGCGCAGCAAAACCTCTTCTCTTGCCTATATACATCTTACTGCTAAGCACGGGCCTTTTTTCAGACTGCGAGGGCTAGAATGTAGTTACTTATCTTGCGTGACCAGCTGATTGGACAGTTTTGCAGGCGCAGTTCTCGCAATTTTTTACCTTAGCTCGTTGTAAATTTTCAAGTGTCATTTCACTCATATATTTCGAAGAACTTAGAAATGCGAGCCGATTCGAACACACGGCCCTCGGTTTAATAGGTCACAGTTCAAACAACTTGGCTAGGTACCAAGTCCTTTTTTTAACACAATTTTTTATTAACTTCAGTTGTAACTAAGTTTGTAACTAAATATGTATGTATAATGATCAAATCTTGGAAGTCAATTTAAACCTACTTCTACTTGTCATATCAATTAGAAACTGCGAGTATATGCATTGTTATAGAGAGAGAGAGCGAGAGAAAGATTTATATGCCTAAATGCATTGTCATATTGTACACGCAGGGCTTTATACTGCCAATAAGATGCACATTTCGTTAATTCAGTTTTTCTATCATTTCCTTCACGTTCCACTTGCACCTTCGATTCCGGATTTCATCAGATAAAAGAACGAAGACAAGTGAAACAGCAGAGAACAAGTGAAGATCGCAGATACGATACCGCGTGTAGGTACTTGCCGGAATTTAACCTGTAATTTATAATAATTTGATAGTATCGAGCTAATCTGATAATAGAGGGACGAGCTCTAGACGGGCTGGATAAATATGTCATTTTTACGTAAGTAAGATTAAGGAAGCACATGCTTACCTTCAACATTCATGTTCACTACAGACGCAGGAACACTAACAAAAGTCACAGTCCCACGTTTAAAAATCCACGGCACTGCGACATTATTTTAACTCCCAGGCGCAGCGTATTTTTGGACGCTCACTGTTATTGTAGCATCCCCGTTGGATGACAGCGCCCTCTTAATTTCCAGTAAATCGAGCCACTCTTTAGCGATGGGCTGCATCTGGATAAACATTCCACGACCGCTGATTAAGGTCTTGGACAGACTGACGATTAACTAACGCCTATATTAAATCATCATACTATGTAGAGAGATATTGACGCATTTTTGTGTGCGCCTCAAGAAAACTTTAACTACTTTGTAACATTTTTGTATTTTCTTCTTAACTTTACACTTAAATTAGCCTAATGCTAATCTGGGATAGTGTAACTTAATATCTTGGAAAGAATTTTTGTTAACTGTCTACAAAACATACAAAGCTAACTTATTTAATATTTAAGAATTGATTACTTTAAAGAAATAAATGTCAATGACTAATAATTTTATGATCCGAAGCATCTCCTTTGAAAACTCTCCATGAGAACTGCCAAAGCTGAGTTCAGATGTGCTATGTCAACATTTAGGTAATTATTTTTGAAATAAGATTAACTTCTTTATGGTATACAATATCAACTAAGTATTTGTTTATACAGAACATTCTATTTGAACATCAGCCTTAACATGGTAATAAAAGTGACTACCAAACTCACTTCTTAAAAAAAAGTCTTAACGATGCATGGTCTCAATGTGTGATGCGCACTTGTCTGATTCTTCATAATGACAATATTAATTGCACCTTTGCGTCAGCTCTTATAGCAGCAGTGGATAATCTCATCAATATATCAAAAGAGCCTGACCTGTCCGAAAGATAATAACGTACTGCGTCCAGACGAGTTGCAAATATTTATTTTACGGTTTTGAATCGGATGTTATTTAAGTGTTATTTAATTTCAGGGAAACGGATTGAAGTTGTCTGATTGTTCTGTTAATTTATGGTGTTAAATAAAATGTTAGAGCTATAACTAAGTACAGTAAATTAAAGCAATCAAAAGCTTAGACCCGTACTGTCTAAATAAATAGCGACAATGCATTGTCACCACTCGCAATCGGCATTCGGCGGTCGGGCGTTGGAATTGTGTCTTAACAGTGGAAATAGCTTGTGTTTTGACTGGTGGCACAAATAAATATTAAATTCTACCTATAAAGGCTTACATAAGTGTGAGTAGCCCCAGTGTAGATTATGTTATCAGTGAGTAGGCGTCAAATCCTCTCTAACGGTGAACTTTCCTTGTTATGGTAGGCGAGTTAATCTAAACACATTCTCGTTATACTGTACCTATTTAGTTACCCTTATCTATCATGAGTCACTACAAGTGTGAGTACTTTGATAATCACATATGAGGATAGGGTTTGATAACCCTTTGGTACTAACTTAAGATGTCGTGACGTGACTCAACTTGATCAAAGCAGTGCAGAAAAACTTTTAATTCCTAAGCTCTTTCGAAAAAAGAAATGGTCGTGTGAAAAAGCTGCAGTCTATGGACGCTAGTAAAACCAGAGTTCTGGCTTCGGCGTTGGTGATCTTATTTACAGGGTGACTTGTATTTGTATTTGCATAGGAAGCATTATATTCACTTGTTGCTCTCAAAATGGTTTAGAGACTTCTTAACGTTTTCAAACGTTTAAATAGGGAAGTGTCATCTAAAATGTGTTAAAATGACAACTTTGTTTGACCATTACATTTTTGAAGAATCTCCAAATAGGTAATAATCGAGAAAATGTATTTCAATAGTTGCGCTATATCTGAAGATTCTTGATAAGCAACCATGAACTGGAAGATGCAGCGTTGGTGGACTTCCCACTAGGTGGACCGGCGACATCGTGACAGTTGCTAGTAACCAGTAGATTTAAGTAGCCTTCGTTAAACTGTGTTTATTTTAGCTGATGATGGTGATGATCTTATTAATAATAATTATACCCACAAGAAATATAAAAGAGCCAACCCTGTCGTAGAAACAGAAATGAAAATGTCCTCTTTCTATCTTATCCACACACGATAGTTTACGGGCACTTTACGTAATGACCGATTTCATTAAACGCCTCGTAAGACAGTCTGAAGCACTGTATAGTGCATCTCGATAACGAAAGCTCATTCTCGAAATGGTATTGTTAAGGCCCATGACACAGTGATAAGAGATGGTAGAAGTAATTTCCATTATTTTAGTGAGACTATTTGTAAAAGCATTTGCCGGAAATTAGGTCTTAGGTAGTATCTTAGTGGCCGTGGCAGCCTAGTGGTTTATCTCTCAAGCAAGCAAGGTCGTGGATTCGAGTTTGGGCCTGAGCCCGAGCATCTCTGAGTTTTTCAAAATTGATGTGCGATATTTGGTGCATTTGAAATTTACCATGAGCTTCATAGTAAAGCGCAGTGGGACTTTTATAGGCCGAGATGATGGTCTTTAAAACATTTGTCGAATTTTGAGCAACAATCTAGGTACTTAAACAAATATCGCACCACCATATCTCTTACTACGTACTTTTACTTTATCACGTCTACTTCTGCAGGCCCTATTTATCTGTGGTCTTATAAAACACGTTATACATAAACAGAAGAAAGTATAATGAAACTATATGGCTTTTTTTTCTATCCGTCACACTAATTAAATCGTGATTTATAAATTGATTTTGTCAATTTTCATAACGTTTGATACCAAAGAGTATTTTTTTTAAATAATCACGACTTACAAAAGGATTTAAATTTAACTTACAAGCCCAAACCGCTCATTTCAAAGCGCTGCGCTCTGTCGTCTACCTTAGAGACAACTGAACGCAAAGTGAGTAAGCGGTAATCTGGTGAGCGACACGAATAAACACCTCGTCCCGTGACAAAATGCATTCGGCCAAGAAACTGATGGAACTAGTGAGCGACAGGTTCAGTGCACTAAGGTACTAAAGGGTATGATGTTCTAGCTGTCAGCTATTTAAGCTATTCCTTAGTTTGCTTCGTAGGTTCGTACAGGTTTTTTCACGATATTTACCTTTACCGTAAAGCTCGTGGTAAATTTCGAATGTAATTTCGCATACCTATGTATGAAATTTTAAAATCTCAGAGATGCAGACCCGGGTTTTGAATCCTTTGCTTCAGAGTCCATTGGTCAAGCCACAAGTCCAACACACCTAAGAAAAAATACACAAGAACTTAATAAGTATGCATAAAAATAAAGTCAGTTTACTAATAAAAGAAAATTGATAAATTGAGCAGGCAGCGAAAGCTGTCTAAATATTTCCGTGCGAGAAAAATATTTATAAAAAATTGAGTCAAATTGAAAGCTAGCTATTGTTAGCTATTCCAAAAAGCTTGGAGCAATTTTTCGAATAAGAAAATTTATATTATGTTTTCTGTGTGTTGTATGTATACAATATTTAACTTCAAACAGGTACGTTAGCGCAGGTTTCACATTATCCATTGAAAACGTATACATATATAAGGCAAACAAATTAATGTAAATGAACATTTCGATATTACCTCCACCAACTGTATTGAAAAACCATTTTCATGTTACACTGCGAACGCAAGTATTGGGCTTGTATGTAACTACCAGCTGCCCCATGTTGGTTTAAATGAGTACTTGTATACAGAAAATTAAACTTATTATTTAAACACGCTTGCCTTGTTAATTGAATTTACTTTAAAGCTCCACAATAATCAACTTTTTATCAACAAATGTCACGGAATAATTCACAGCCGATAGACCGAATCCCAAAGTAAGCAAAATCTGTGCTATGAGTACTATTTAGCAATGAATAAACATTTAAACAGATAGATGCAGTCGAATGCAAAAATATATATACAGCCATAGCGTCAAAATGTGTATACATACATCGACCTTATGTTTAGTGACAAAGGTGTATAGATATTTTTGACGTCTTAGTAACGTATTATTTGATTTACAATTTTATTTATACCAGGGTGGAACCTTTTCATCACCCATTTCGCTATGATTTCTTTGGCAGATGTATGGGATGTCAACATGGCATTAGTAGCACAAAGATTCCTACCTACCTACCTGCCTAGGTAACTAACTTGATTCAGATTCCTTGACTGTACTTAAAATGAATATTAAACATCCAAAAATCGAGAGCAAACATTCGTATTTTTCTTACATTATAATATACCCAGACAGGATATATCGAACTCGGGATCTTTGTCTAAAAAAGAAGTTTTCAGTTTCATTCAAAAAGATGATGATGGATTAAACGTGACAGTAGTGAAAGTCGCCATCATAAACATAGGATGTGTCTAGGTCAAATATATCTGATGAAAAATTCACATGATTGAGAACGCCTAGACAGCTCCGATGTTTGAATGATGGCGGCTGTACAGTCAACCTATTTGATTCCGGAACCTTTTCATCGAGACTTTTGCGTCATTCATTAGTATAATAGTCATAGAATTAACAAATATGAAGAATATTTATAATGATGAGTTTTTATGGTGGCTCAGGGATCAAATTGGTTGACTGTATAAAGTAATTCTAGATACTGTAGATATTGTAGATACATCTACGATTCTTACACCAGATAATTTCCGAGTGAATCTTTGGAATTGCACAAAGTCGGCGTCCCAGACAAACGTTAATGGAATGAAATGAAGAACAATAAGGAATCTGATATAAGTGGTCCGAACGAATGTTATTTCAATAGCACTGGTCCCGGATCTATAAGTGAAGTGGAGCTCTCTGTTTGTCTTACCTTACGTGTGAAACTCGCCGTTTTAGGCTTCTTATTTGAAGCAAGGGATAAGGCTAAGCAAAAGCAAAATGAAATTTGGAAAAATATTTTTTCATCTCTCCTGTTCCTCTCTAGGGTGGAAAGTATTCTTTTTTTAATTTTTTGATTAGCCACGGAGTTGAAGATAATTGAGTTTTGTCAATGACATTTTTTTTCACGTTTCGGCATGGCCATCAAGATGCACGTCGTGACCAAGGAGCTTATATACAACACTGGAGGTTGAACGCCGAACATCCGTTTGAAACAAGAAATTTGATCTTTATTACGTCACGAACATATTTCATCTCTTTCTTTAGTTAGGTTAAGAAAGAGATGGAATTCATTCGTGAAATGTGAAAGAAAGGGATGGAATATATAAATAAGTAATAAAGGTCAAACTTCTTCGTTCGGCGTTCAATCTCCACTTTTGTATATAAGCTCCTTGGTCGTGACCAACTCGATTTTTTTTATAGTCGGCCGTGGCAAGTGGCCAGATCGAAAAGGTACCGTTGGAGGTTGGATATAAGTAAATTCAATTTATTATGATTCTCATTTTTTGTACTTAGTATTTTACTTTCCTCACAGGCGAAATGAAAAGTATACTTAGTGTCTAACTCGGGTGAAATTACCCATTTCCCCTCGAACTAGTGGCGCTCGAACGAAGTGAGAGAAATATCTCGGAATGGGTCACTTTCCACCCTTGGTTATCAATCTACTATTGTTTGTTCTTACCGTATTTTATTTTCTGATCAAACACTACTTATTAATAGCAATAAAAATCATTTGTACTTAGTGATACAACCATGATATGTTTTGTTAATTAACAAATCATAAAATTATATCAACCAGTACACCAGATGATCGTTTAAAATTACTTTAAATACTTATCGCAGAAACAAAACAAATTTTGTCGTAAGTAATTCCGCAACCGTTGAGATGATACAGGCGGTGAGTTATTAATACATAAAAGCTAGCGCGTTATTTGCTTTGCACTGCTAAAATACACATCCTGTTACGGCATAATGAACAATCCTGTGATCCTTAAATTCTGACGATATTTTTAAAATGGTAAAAAGGTCAAGTACCTAATTGAAATAAAAAGAAACTATTTGGTAAGTAATTAACTAAATATAAAAATGGGCTGCATTGCTATAAAAAAAAATTGAAACATGACTTATTTCATATAATCAAAACAAGTGCTGCGTAGTTTGATCTAGTTAATTACAACATTCAAACATTACAAATAAAACAGTTCCAATTGGATTTATCGTAAATAATCATATCTCTAGACTTTGTAACTTGGAAGTTTCTTTATATCGGTAAAAAGAGGAAAAAAAAGTACAACGGATCCTGTTATAATAAATTATAAACAAAGTTATTACCCTGTTGTTGACATAGACCAATTAGCCAACGATCAAAGATTTATGTTTAGCCTGGGAACCTGTTCCAAATGTCCAAAGTGCTCTTTTTTGAGCAATATTTATGGCTCTAGATTAATACGTTAGGTCGAGTTATCTCCCTGGAGCCTTAACTAGGGAATTATGGGTCATTTTGTCCAAAGTTCAAGAGCCCACCTACAGATATAATGAATCAAATTGTCGGCCACCCGCGCATTCCAAATAGTACAAGAGTTTTGAATGATATCTTTTTAATCCTTTAAAGAAAATATTGTTATTTAATATGGTACTGTGTACGTTCCTTGATTTATAAATGGTGTTTTATTTTTCTTTATAAGGAAGGTTCTCGCTAGATGGGTAGATTAAGGTTAACAAAAGGTGGTTAACGTTATTAAAACTAGTCAATCATTTGGCAAATAGAAGTCAAAAAGTATAAAAATCTCACATTACCTGATTTATAACGTATTGTGACCATGCGTTTTCTTTACAACATTTATCTTAAAAACACTGAAAGATACGAAGGAACTAGAATGTCGCTAAAATACAATAGCGATAAATACCTAAGTCAATTTGCATGTTTCAGTAAACAAAACCTTCCAAAACCATTTTCCGTTTTAACTTAACGTTAATGTCGCACTAAATAAACTTCAAATTGTCGATAATCACGAGCGTAGATAACAAGTATTCTGGGGTCCAATCAAAGTCCCCACTCTTGTGAGCTTTCCTCCTAGTAAAGCGTGGTTCACGTCATGTAACTCAATACACGTGACTTTACCATATCAGCGACGATGAAATAGAAATTGTACACCCTGATCAATGAACTACGCATTAAAATTCGCAATAAAAACCTTCTTCTCCTAAAAAGCAGGGTACAAATTTAATTGGTAAGATAAGTTACGTAAGGTGTTTCGAAGCTGACGAGTGACGAACGTTATATTGGCTCGAGAAACAAGCTTCAAAGTTTTGATGTGGCGTATTAGCTTGCAAATATAGAACCCATACAAAACACTTATTGATCGAATGTTACGTTGGTGCAAGTTGCAAACTGAAATTTATGAGCGTGCAGTAAGTAAGAGCTCTTCGAAAGCGGTTACTTCACTTCACTTGAGTTGGAAGTCTTTGTTTATTGCTTGGCTTCACTTCGCCTGAGAAACAGCATCTTGTGTTTATGAATATTGATAACTGCATTGCTTTTCGTTCCAAGTTTTTAAAACAACGGTATTAATATTAAATATATAGTAGTAAGGTATTGGTTACCTTGTTTATTCTGAGAACGGTTAAGATACGGTTGTTATTGGACGTTTTAATATTTTATCAAGCATATTGCTATCGATCAGAAATACGTAACATACTATAAAAGTTATGCAAAAACCTTCATTCGATTTGAAGGATATAACGTAAATTCTGAGGCTTCATATTGAGCTATGTATTTCGTTTAAGTATAAAAATAAAATAAAATAAAATAAAAGTCATTTAATTCGGAAAACAGGTTCCATTCCATATGTTGTCAGTTAGTGACGTTACATGCTTAGGATTAACAGCTTTAGAATAGTTTTGCAATAGGTAACCAATGACGCTCTACCAGATGGTATCAGATAGATACAGAATTGGGCTTCTATCTATTGATCGCAACATTATATATTCAGCAACAAGCACCCTTGTTAAACTTAGTGGATATCTGACTCCCCTTCCTTGATGTAGCTATCCCGTTCATTGCCATTTCACTTGATCTCGTTGGCCTCATCAAATATTTAGGCCGTTTAATCTTGAGTGAGATATACGTGGTACAGATAGATTAGGTGCACTGGCTTACAAACGTGATGTTTACTTCAAACAATTTTTAAGATAAGTAACCGTGACCTAGTGTTAATGTTTTTGAGAGAAGATTGCCTTGTCGTACATTGTTCTATTTTTGATAGTTACTTTAATTAATTTTATCGAGTTTTATGAAGGAATGTTTTATAAAATTAACTTCATTATTTTTTTAGGGTGCCGTATCTCTAAAAAACGGAACCCTTATAGGATCACTTTGTTGTCCGTCCGTCCGTCCGACTGTCAAGACCCCTTTTCTCAGGAACGCGTGAAGGTATCAAGCTGAAATTTATATCAAATACTCACGTCTACTGTCCCTTGAAGCTGTGAAAAAATCAAACTTCTAAGCCAACGCAATCAAAAGATACAGCCGTGTATGCCGCACCGCAAATTTTCGAAACTCGCAAGGGAATCAAAACCTACCGGTTACTTCCCGTAAACTCAGAATCTTGAAATTTGGTACGAAGCAACGTCTTTTAGCACAGATAAAGGAAAAATTGCGAAAACCGTAAATTTTTATTAACATCATCTAATAAAAATATTTTAAATAATTTTAAAGTTACTACCTACAGGTTTGTATGGAACCCTCGGTGCGCGAGTCCAACTCGCATTTGGTCGATTTTTTTATAACGTTCATACTAAAATAAGAAATTGTTCACATTTTTTGGATTTTGGCTAGAGCTCCCATGGAAATTTTGAAAAATCCCTTCTCAGTGCACCTCTGTGACCTTTTTAGGAATATACTCGTATGTCCGACAAACTTTAGTACATAATATAGTAACTGAAAAATATATTGTTCACTCCAAGGAAATATACACACGTTGGAATCACAAAATGTCTGCCAATTACCCGACCCTTAGTCCCTTTGCATGCTCATACATACTCTAACCCATTTAAAAGTTTTTCCTCGATGATAAAAATCTGGACCCCAAATGCGAGTGTCGAGTAAATTTGTTAGAGTCGTTATCCAGACGGGTTCAGGGTCTTTATTGGGCTAATTGCCACATTTGCATAGTGCGAGTGTGCTTCTATTAGGGGATCATCACTAACTCTGTGTTTTAAAACAAAGGGCTGAGTAGCCTCGAGCTTGTATACTAGCTAGCTTTGGGATTTGTGAAGTCAGTTATGAAATAAAAATATTTTGTTATCAAAAAGTGTCAATGTGACTGATTATAAGTTAATCCTTTGTGGAATTTAAATGTTAAATGACGTTTAAAAGGAATAAGTAGTTTTCGTGAACGACCTGATTGTTGCAAAAGTAAAATAAATGTTAATAAACTGCTAAGTAAACTTCACAAAACAACTAACTATCACAATGGCCGTTATCACATTAAGTTTATATTTCAAAGTTCCGACTATAAATTTATCAAGTGCAGAATCCCGGCAGTTCGGGGTTCGCCTAATGCTTTTAAAAGTTAATAAAAGGTGCAGCGCTATTCAGTTACCTCATTAAAAATATCACACGGGAAATAAAAATAAGGCTGGCCGGTATAAATAACCACGACCTCTGTATAAATCTTAGTTTGCAGTTACCAGGGCTGCCGATGGAAAAAGATTTTGGAGCTCGCTTTAGAGACCAGTACTCGAAAGTCCACAAGAAGGGTTTCGTAATACGCAAACGATGTTCAACGGAACACTATATAACTAAGCTTCAGTTGTGTGTCTATCAGTCCATTTCATCAGTATCTTTTGAAGCATAACTAGCTGATTTCAAATTTTCACACAGTTAGTGGCCGCTATTACAACAAATAATAAATATGAAATAAAGATTTTGTCTTCAGCTCGCACTTAGTCTAATGTCGTTTTAAGGAAAGTAAGTATCACCTTATATTTATACATAACATTCTTATTAAAATAAATGTTTCAAAATTACATTACAGGTCTATTTTTACTCACAAAATAATTTACCAGTTTAGTTGTATAATTACGTGGTATTTATGGTAAAAATATTTTCGGTAACGTGAAACGTCACGTTCGAGGTTGGCCTTAAATTACCAGGTGTGACATCCCTAACCAGCCTAGCTTGGCTACCCGCAATGAATACACGAGTTTTCTGCCTCAACTCTGGGGTGGAAATGTACGGGAATATGGGAATAAAATCCAGGATTTAATCTTCGCCCAAGTCGCCGTTTAATCTTGCAGTAGATATCGCAAGGGTAAATAATAAATGTATGATATGCAATCACGTTAAATTGCATTGTGGGGAGCGGTAGATACGTGAGCTTGGCCGTTTGAGGGTTAATAGTTAGTAGTTTGGTTAAAACTTATAATCCCTAGTGCACTTTGCATGAGATTGTTTCTAATTATGATACCCTATTATTTGTGTTTTTAGAACACCCTGCGGTGGAGTTCGATGTTGTGTTAGTTATGAGCGTTATGGTATTAGTGTTAATATTAAATTTTCACAACCGTTACCGAGGAATTATGAATAATAAACTTCATTCAACGATTAATTATCTCATGATCAAGTTCTTCCGAAAAGGCCGAAACTGGTCAGACCGTTCCCGACTTATGGTACGAAAATTTAAATGGGTAACATTGTTTTTTAATTATTTATTTATTTAGGTATAAATTAAATTGTACAGCTATGTTAATGGGTGGCACAATATAGTAATGTATTGAATGTCTTATAAATCTAATTAACATTACAAATAATACTTTAGGAATCTTCCAAAAAACAAAATTAATTATTTCTCAAAATAAATCATTAATTTACACAATAGTTGTGTGAAATGTATAAGAGGTGTGTGATTATGACTTTGATACTAAATACACTATCTGTATATTAGTTACTTTCACTTTTCTTCTATTTCACTACGAGTATATCGTTTAAGTAATCCTATCTTAAATTCTTTTGTTCACTACTAATTTGTTCAGTATTCTATTTTTGTTCCAGCTATTCACACACAAAATTTCAAAGAGTAAAAAACACACAATCTCAATTTTTTGCATTTACTTATAATAAAAGTAGAATTTAGTCCATGATATTTCTGTAGAACTTCCCTGGTGTCGGTACAAGCATCATCACAAAATTTCTTAGCAGAAAAAATCGGCCGGCACAAAATTAGAGTGTATTTGTCATTTAAGATTCGTTGTTCCTTGGGGCTGAGCACTCATTAGGAATTCCTTAGTCGGTATTTGTGTCACGAAAAGACATGAGCCGGCCAAGACACTGAGCCAACGGGAAGGGAGGGATAAGACAGCGAAACGAATGTTGGGATTTTTACCCATTAATTATCAATTTGTTTTGGAGAATGAGAAAAAATATGCCAAAATAAACGCTTATATGATAAATATATTTATTTATTTATTTGTAGCTACGTCTGTGCGCAAGACAACGTATAGGTAGGGGAGACCGAGGAGAGTTGTGACAGAGGAGAGTAGTGACAACGTCGATTTTTAGGAACTTATTTACTGCTAGCGAGCTCGCAATAGCGCGCGTTTTTTAGTTCAGTGCCCTTAGTGTAAGTTTTCGGTTACAAAATACGTCTCGACCGCGTTCGCGTTAAAATCTCAATTTTTATGGAAACACGAACATCGCAAACGTTCCGCTAGAGGCGCTGTTCGTGTTTGCATACAAATTGAGATTTTAACGCGAACGCGATCGAGACGTATTTTGTAACCGAAAACTTACACTAAGGGCACAGGTCTCGAGCTCGAGCTAGCAAACGCGCCTTATTGCGAGCTTGCTAGCAGTTAAGAGGTTACCAAAAATCGACGTTGTCACTTCTCTCCTATGTCACAACTCTCCTCGGTCTCCCTTACAGATGTCGTGAATAATGTTTGGCCATCGTATTTTGTCGGTAAAGTTCGTATTTACATATGTTGCTTTCTCAACTAGCTTACTGAAATTTACTGAAGCTAATTGAGCAAAATAAATACGAACTTATTCGATAAAATACGATGGATAAACATTATTCAATAGATCTGTATAAACTACAGCCACTGTAATAATGTCATAGGACATCGACGGTTGAAAGCCTAATAAGCCTAAGCGACATCTTTGTGAAAAATTCGAAACATTAGACACACAACTACAGAGAAAAATTCACTGATTCCGAACATGTAATAAATAACTTAAGTATCTCAAAATTGTTCAGAGCAAATAGCCTTTTAACCGTTGGCATGGATATCTATTAAAGTAATGCATAAAGTACTGACGAAGAAATTTAATCGCGTGTCAAGGTAAAACCTCTTCGCTATAAAATGTCTGTGCCAAAAATGTACCAAAGAAATTGTCGTGGAATTTATTTTATAATGAAAATATTCCCCTTCACGCGATTTAGATTTCCAATCGGTACGCTGGAAAGTATAAGAAATATACTGGCGTTTACACAAATGATATTAAGTATAACAAATTAAATTATAAATATTTCTATGAATCATTTACTAAAACAGTATTATAACGAACGAAAATTATCCAAGTAGGCCGTCAAATCTTAAACGCCCACACATGTGGCGTACGGCCGTGGTTGGTTTACACGACGCTTTTTAAACGCGTAATATATTTAACCAAATCAACTGAACAAGCAATCCCACCAACCGAACCAATCTCCAACCGAAGCAACTAAAGGTATATGTCCAACAGTGGACGTCCTACAGCTGACATGATGATGATAAAGATATTTATAGGCACCCCGGTGCGTATCGGGCAACGCGAAGTGTCAATACAGTACAGCCCGCGGAACGTAATTTTAGCGGTGATTTATTAAGTTTTGGCCGACTATTACAAAGCTGTGATATTTTTCCTTTTTACCGAATTGCAGCGAAGCCCAAAAAGAGGGTCATTTTGTTGATCTGTTAATATGTACATATGTACAAAATGTATGTCAGTTTCTAAGTCCGCTCGTAACTATTAAACTGCTGAACCGATTTTAATGGACGATACTTCATTAGTTCTTGATGACGCAAATGTCACTAGGTAGATATACTAACTTTATATCGAACATCTTTTAGACCTATGAATCGTTATACGCCATGAAATTATCTATTTTGGTGTTATACGAAATGTTGTATATCCAGTGAAAATATAATTTATATCTAAAAAATAAACTTCCGATGCTTATACACCCTTAGTAAATAGTATAATTAAAATACATAAAATACAGCCATATCAAGAATATTTTTTTTATTTTTTCTTCAATCAGTTATAGTTTAATGTTTAAAAACATTTATAAACTCAATTATTTTATACCGACGAAAGCATTGATAAAAGACATAGTGACCAGGCTCCATGAAAATTATTATTGATACAGTCGGGCTGACCGTGATGTGTAAACGGGACCTTATCACGAACAATACTCAATTACTTTTTCTACCTACTTAGATAGTCGAATCAGGCTTTATTATCTAAGTGTTGCAATAACTCGTTATAAATAACTTTTTTTTAAGTACGAGCAGGTAGTTTGTTTTTCCAAGTTTTTAGCGTATTATTTACTCGTACCAACTTGAAACTGCAATGCGTGAGTTTAGAACTTTCTCGGCATAAAAGCCGTAGAAAACATTACATATATCAAGCATAGGTAAACGATAACCGACTGCGGTGGAACAGGTGCCTAAAATTATTAATTCTCTATACAATATAAGGCGCAATCGAATTAATGTGACTAGGTAACTACGTAAATAACAGTTGCCTAATGATTTTAAAGCTATAAAAAGAACAAATAAACCCAACAAAGATTTATCTCGGCCCGTAAGATAAGTTAAAAAGTAAAACGTGTGCGGTACATGTCTTAAAAGCGTACAGGGTGTTGTAAAAAACAGCACCAAAATCAAGGATCGTGTTACAGAAATCCATTAGAGCGACCAATAAAAATAGATTCCGTGCGTGTAGCATTGGCCCTAAATTCAGTCATACGAAATAAAATGTCGATAAAACGGCGTCTCACTGATTTAGATGATAACGTGTTTTTAATGCTCGCTTAGAAGTTATTTATTAAATAAACGTTTGATAAAAATGAAAGAAGTGTTTTTTTCGTAACTTTTTTGCAGGTAACATTATTCTGTCTTATTAATTGTTAGCATACTGTATATTGAAATAAAAAAATATTAGAGATAACTGGGAAAGTCACATATTTTTATGATAGGTATATGTATTTTGGAAAAGCCGCCAAATACCAGTTGGATTGTTTTAATTATGTTTGTTACCCACTTCCAGTGATCGCTTTGACTTGTAATTTGGTACGGATTTGTACTTACCTACTTCGGACGACAATCCCTGTACATTTAACAAAGAGTAGGTAGGTACAGTCGGCAAAATTAACTTTTTACAAAACCTTATTTCGTATAAGGTATGATTCCTTATATCTCAATAAGGGCATAAACGGATTTATACAAGGCTTATCTTTAGAATCAACATGTCGCCGCCCACATCTCCCATAATGTTCCAGCGACGGACCATCGCCGTGATATGTACGTAAAGATACAAATTCAACAAGAAAATAAAATATATCTTAGGATAACTTATAATAATAAAAACTTTATTATACAATACAACAAACGCCATTATGACTACTATACAATGAATACAAGAATATGTATACCTATACTGTCACACACACCGATAAATACGGTATATTTCACCCAAAGGTTAACAAAGTCCGAATAAATACCCCTGCAACTACTAGAGGTACGACAGAGAATGATTCAAAATAGGGCACCTACTAAAAATAATCAAGAAGAAACGGATTTTTTTGTTGTTAAATACATTTCTTACCCGGGTCAACCTAACAAGTTCACCTCGGTGGACTAAGGACCTGTTCTGGGCACCGCTACAAATCTTATTCCTCTTATTTTGTGGACAATCATTTAAATAAACTTTGAAAGTTAAACATTAACTAAACAAATATAAAGGTATATATTTAAATAGAAAGAAAAAGATAACGCCCATTTTGCAAGTTCAACACTATACCGTTGAACAGAAATTCTAATGACAGAGTTATCGAAATTACTAATCTTGTTGTGCGTGAAATTTACACACCAAAAACAACCACGAAACTCAAAAACACATGTTTTCCCAGAAACAGGACCAACCTAAATCGATCGAGTGCTGTACGAAATTCAAACTCCTAATCCTGGTAGTTGATATCAGTCAGTTAGTTAGTCATTCAGTCAGCTTCTTCTTGTCGGTCTATAGTATATAGTATAGTATGTATTGACTCTATCTAATCTATTGAATACCTTTAAACGAGCAATTCTTGTATCATAATGTCAGCCAAATAAACACCACTGCTGGACACATACATATACATATACATTCTTGTATATAATATATTTATATATTATAATAATAATCTTTATTTAGCAAAATACAACAATCATTATAGGATTTTGCAGGTGGAAGGACCTTGTGCAAGGTCCGCCCAGATTGCTACCACCATCTTGCTCGCTAATCCTGCCGTAAAGCAGCAATGCTTTCACTGTTGTGTTTCGGCGTGGAGAGTAAGACAGCCGGTGAAATTACTGGCACTTGAGGTATCCCATCTTAGGCCTCTAGGTTGGCAACGCATCTGCAATACCCCTGGTGTTGCAGATGTTTATGGGTGGTGGTGATCTCTTACCATCAGGAGACCCACTTACTCGTTTGCCATCCAGTCGAATAAAAAAAAAATCTGTACAATATAAATGTAGGCTCCAACAATTTCGATGAAATTTGGTATGAGGGGGCTTTCGGGGATGACAAATCGATCTAGCTGTCTTATCTCTAGGAAAACGCTTATTATCGAGGTTAAGCCCGAGCAAAGCTCGGTACCAGGTACTTATTGTAAATAAAGATATTTAAAAAAATAAATTTAACTACAGAAATACTTGTAAGGGAAATTCTTCTTATCTGCCTGATTTGTAATCTGACTCAGTGTGTGCCAAAATTAGGCTCAGCCCTAGTTCGGTAATGCTCTTTCTTTTTGTAATCTTTTAATTTGTATTAAATAAACTATTCTATTCTTAACTACACTAAGGGGCTGTTTCACCATCCATTGATTAGTGTTAACTGACGGTTAAATGTGATGCCGTCTCCGTCTATTCGAACAAAAAAAATAGAGACGGCATCACATTTAACCGTCAGTTAACACTAATCAATTGATGATGAAACAGCCCCTAAGTTTCTTATTTTATACTTAGTTATCTCCAGATACATCGCGGACTACCTAGTGAGTGACTGAATTTTTACGGCTCACCATTTGTGAATGTTGACAGTGATTGTCCGACCAACAAACGGACAGCGTCGAACGTGTCGAATATTTAATCGGCGAGATAACAGAGATAATGTGAGCACTTGGCTATAATTTACTTTTTTGTCTATTTTAAGTCATCACCATCATCACGACGTCCACTGCTGAACAAAGGCCTCCCCCTTAGAACGCCACAATGAACGACAACTCGCCACTTGCATCCACCGGTTTCCCGCAACTCTCACGATGTCGTCAGTCGACCTGGCGGGAGGTCTCGCAATGCTGTAACAATACATAAAATAATTACCTAGTAATGTCGGGGCAGATATTTGTATGAAAATACGAATGTTTGTTCTCGGGTCTTGGGTATTTAATATTTGGGTATCTGTACTTACATTGATTTCTAGCAATAAATGAATTGAATTGAATTGAATTGAATATGTATTTAAGTATGTATCTATCTATATAATTATATTTATCCGTTGCTTAGTACCCATAACACAAGCTTTGCTAAGCTTACTTTGGGACTAGGTCAATTGGTGTGAATTGTCCCTTGATATTTATTTATTCATATAAGTAGAATGAATAAAATGAATATCATGGGCTACTTGACACCAATTGACCTAGTCCCAAACTAAGCAAAGCTTGGACTATGGATACTAGGCAACGGATATAAGTACTTACATAGATAAATACATACTTAAATACATAATAAACATCCAAGACCCGAGAACAAACATTCGTATTATTCATACAAACCCCCCGGCCGGTAATCGAACCCGGGACCTCAAGCTTCGTATAATTAGGTTCTCTAACCATTTGGCCATCCGGTCGTCTTAGATAGTTGGAAAAACTAGACACTGTTGTTTCTTTCAGTTTGTATCGTGCATTCTTTCTCTACTAGCGAACTATAATGGTGGCACTTCACTTGGTATTGCGTATTCGCGTTGCGTTAATGACATCTCTGTCACTCACGCTATATAAATATTTCTGCGAATATGCCAAGTGAAGTGCCAGCATAATAAGCAATTACTTTGCTCACCCGCGACGCATAAACGTAGCTATCATAAGGCCGCGGGTGAGCAAAGTTATTGTTTATACTTAGTTCATTTATGTCTTGGAATATTTCTCTACTAGATTCAATCAAAATAAGAAACCAAAGTATTGAACATGTTTTCTTTAAATATGTTCCGTTGAAGGAGATTTGAAACAATTAGTTACTCCTTTATTTTAAGTGGATAAAAGTTTTAGCAAAGAAATTTATGTTGTCGCTCAAAAAAAATAATACACTTTGCTTTCTAAAACAGGTCAACTGATATAATTTCACGATGATTGCCCTAAATAATAACGACAAATATCGTAAATAACGACATTTTCCCTTTAAAATTGTTTGATGTGAACGCATCCAAGGGTAAAAAGTTAATGGCCAATATTGATAAAAAATTGGATGAACATCTTTTTATTCCGAAACGCGATTCTTTTTTTTTATAAAGGTTGTTTTATTTGAACAAGTTTACCTCGGCTAAAGGTTATTTTTGTTTAATAATATAGGTATTTTAAGCGGGTGAGGTCCGGGTCTTTATGAGCCGCTCTTACAATTACGAGTAAAATTCCTATCTTCTTTCTATTATGAAAGGTTACCTAGAAGAGATCACCTCCTATTGCTTACTTAGTAGGTACTTTGTTTCTGTATGTACTTGTTTTTCTGCTGCTAGCTGCTATACGAGTAATGTCGCATTCAATAACGAGTGTTTGTAATTTATTGTATTATATTATAGTCTAGAGCTACTATCAATTAATATACCAATTCCCACCAGCGATATTATGCTGAGCCGGGCCTTTTTTATAACGGCAGCACTACTTATGTATTTTTTTTAACCTGTGTAATGTGTCACTGCTGTTATAAATAAATTATTTTCTTTCTTTCATTTGGAAATTCGAGTAAAAAATAATAATAATAATTTATTTATTTATCAGACAACATAGTTCCATTCATTTGTTAGTACATACACACTTTTAAACTAAGTTAGTTCTGTTTAAAATTAAATTAAAAATTAATTAAAAAGCTATCGTTATTAAGTATAATTTGACATCCATACCAGGTTATGGATGTAATACCTACTTACCCATTTTGCTTGATATGTTTCCTGCAAGACTAGTAGATACGAGTAACTTGACTTGACCACGACATCGTACGGGCAACTGGTGGATACAAGCGGCGAGTTGTCGTTCATTGTGGCGTTCTAAAGCCTTTGTTCAACAGTGGACGTCTTTCAGCTGATGATGATGACGGTGATGTTGTAGTAGATTAACTAAGTGATAACTTTCGAACACTTAACTAGTATAAAAAGTCGAGATAAAAATAATACTGTTTATTATCGATGACGTCATTTTAATGGATTCTGAGCTAAATTGGAGAACTATAATAAGATGACATACCAGTTAGTGAAAAAAGCCAAATTTAATATCGATTTGGTCAATTATTTAAGTGTTTCTTAAAATAATCGTGATGGTTACAGAAATGACGTAAGTTTGTTTGATCGATGATGAAACAGAAATAGCATCATGAGTCAGCAATAACGGGCTAAGTACTGGAATGACACGCAACTTAATTAAAATAAAGCTCACTGATGGCTATTAACATTATTTTAGTTTAATTCTAGCAGGTAGCGGTTAAGTTGGGAAAATTAAAACAAGTTTTGAATTAGGTACTTAATAAAGGGTTATTTTTATAATTATTGTCTAGAATTGTAATAGTTAAAATTGCGGTAATTTTTACCCAAATGCCCGAAGGAAGGAATATTATTGAAACTCATATCATAAACGAGTGCGATAGTGAAATAATTTTAAATATTGAAGTTACTTTGACGACTTTATTATTTCAAACGTATTTTCAAATTCACTTTCAATTTCATAAAATGTAATTAGTGAAGTCATTAACTAACTACATACCTTAAAACAATAAAAATATGCGCGCACGCATCGCAAAGCAAAATGGCGGCGGTGGGTGTGGTGATCATAAGGCGGGCATCCGATTGGCGGTTCGTGGCGTTTTATTATTTAATTATCATTCGTTACGTGAAGATAGATTGATAAACACGGTAGCCACTAGTGTATTTTTTATGTTTATACCTACTAACCATATGAGTATGACTTCTGCTCGTTTGTTGATTGTTAACTAATGCATAATGGAATTTGAAGTTAATTAGAATAGGAACTTATTCCGTCTAATCAAAGAATCTGTATTATGCAATACTTGTAGATTCTCTTTAATTTGTTTAATATGGTCCTGTGCCCGAATGGTCACCAACTTAAATCTTAATGTCAGGACGCTGCCCGCTTGTGTCACAATTTAAGACTGCAAGGAAAGCATATTAAAATGTTAGTTTTTAATGTGTACGTAGTTATACTCGTATTGTTGCTTTAGGTAATAAAACATCATCATGTCAGCCGAAAGACTTCCACTGCTGGACATAGGCCTCCCCCAAGGCTCTCCACTCATACCGGTCTCGTGCTTTCCGCATCCACCGCGATCCCGCGATCTTAACGCAGGTCGTCGCTCCATCTTGTTGGAGGCCTACCGACAGCTCCTCTCCTGGTCCGCGGACGCCATTCGAGAACCTTCTGACCCCATCAGCCATCAGTCCTGCGAGCAATGTGCCCCGCCCACTACCACTTCAGTTTCGTAATTCTTCGGGCTTTGTCGGTAGCCTTAGTTCTACTGCGGATAGGTATATGTAATAAAACATAATTATTCAAATTAAAAATTAACCAATAAAATTACCCCACATGGTATATTTATAATAGTATATTTTGCTTAGAAACAGGGATCTGCTAAACACTGGATATTTATAGATAACTGGATGTTTATAGCGTACTTTTTGACAATGTAGGTGCCGCATAAGTTTTCTCGAGAATTATTATTAGAATATTATACATAAACTTGGAATATTCCGTACAAAATACGAAATCCTTAGAAAAATATTACTTAATTTTTTCGAAATAGCTATGGAACCCTATTTCGGGCGTGCCCGACACGCTCTTGGCCGGTTACATGATTGGAGTTAACTTTAGTATTACGTTGCCATGTTCGATTGACTACTTGTAACGCATTGGCTGTCCGATTCCGCAATACAGGTATTTATACTTATACAATTTTTCCAACTGTGTAATTGCTTTATACTCCAACTACACTGGAAAAGACGTACATTTTATTGAAGTAAGTAATTATTTACTGAACCAAACGAAGACAAATAGTCTTTCTATTCATGTTATTTGTAAAGCAAAAGAATTGAAAATGTTAATTAACTGCAAGGCGGTGTTTTAGCTAATAATAGCTTTTAAGATCATTGACACAGAGTGCTAACTGTCTCGGTAAAAATACGGTTGGTGTCGTAATACAAACAAGACTTAACTTTACATTAGTTAATAAGTGTGTATATAGAAAGGTTAACAAATAAGGCATTCCTACGAAAAGATTCGTTTGTAGGCATCCATATATCTAAAGGGTAAAAACGGGACCCTATTACTAAGACTCCGTTGTCCGTCCGTTCGTCTGTCACCAGGCTGTATCTCATGAATCGTGATACCTAGACTGTTGAAATTTTCACAGATTATGTATGTATTTCTATTGCCACTGTGACAACTAATACTAAAAACAGAATAAAATAAATATTTAAGAGGGGCTTCCATACATCGTATATTCAATTTAAAAACAAATAATTAAATTAAAATAAAATAAATATTTAAGGAGGGCAACAAACGTGTTTTTTGCTAATCTCTAATTTTGTACAGATGGTACGGAACCCTTCGTGCGCGAGACCGATTCGCACTTGGCCGGTTTTTTATACTTTGAATTTAAGATAAATTGTACAAACCAGTGCAAAACTGTGACTTTTCCTAGTTTTTTTTTCTAAAATTACCCTTGTATTATGTATTTTAGAATAATAACTTAGGTTTCCTTGAGCATTATGAATTTCTAAATACCCATTCGTTGCAAGTACCTAGGAAGTGTTCCGATTATTCTCTTACTTTTGCTTTGCTCGCGTTAACGTTTAGACCCGTTATTAAAATAAAAATTCTGAGATTTGACATAATTCCCGCGGTAATTCCAAAAAAAAACATCGTGGACATATTTTATACATATCAATACAAATGACTCTACTTTTATTCTATCTTAACTCACCAATTTTCATTTACATGCAAATAACATAGGTATACACAAAAAAGAAGAACACAAAAACAAACCATAGACCGTACAAAAGCCCTAAAATAAAAAAATAAAAAAATTAAGCGTGTAGTTTTTTTTATTCCCGCGATTGATAATATTGTTTTAAAAAGTCCAACTTAATCATCGACATCTAAATATGCTTAGACTGCATGTAGCTTACATCAAAACGGTGCACAAAATTTGTTCACAGCGCGGATTTGTGAACCTTGATTGTTTGCGTCCGTGACAGGGGTTGTGTCAAAGTAGTCAAAGTAATATTAATGATTGATGCGCCGCGCGTTTTGTTCCAAACAGCCAGTCTACTGCTTTAAGGTAGGTACATATATGTCAACTAGCTTTTGCCCGCGGCTCCGCCCGCGTGGTATTCGGTTATCGCGCGCTGTTCCCTCGGGAACTGTGCATTTTTCCGGGATAAAAAGTAGCCTATGTCACTCTCGCTCGGGCCCATAAACTATCTCTATGCCAAAAATCACGTCGATCCGTCGCTCCGTTACGGTTTGAAAAACGGACAAACACACAAACACACTTTATATAATAATAATATTAACACACTTTAGTATGGATGAATTTATTACAATAAATGGAACGATCATATTTTTAAACTAAAACTGTAACATAATTTATACGGAACCGTTATTTTGTGTAACAAGTCTCAAACTGACCGAATTTAATATTCACGAAATCTCATAAAGAGTTCACTTACCTTTGAAATTGTTTACATCACGTACCTACTTAAGGCAGTCGTACTACTAGCGGAAACTAGCTTACGTCTCAGATACCATACTTATCTTGTGGGATGTTTGTGATAGTAAAATTCCGCGTAATAAATTTAACAATAAATGGCAGTCACTTTCTTTATGAGTAGGTAAAAAAATTGCATACTGAGACAAGGTTGTATGTACTGCAAGTCGAGCTTACAGCTATTTGCCAAATATTGCCGCATATTAATTTATAGAGTTCACCTAACCTAGAGCTGACCTGCAATTAAAAGGCAAAATACAACCATTACAGAATTTTATTTCATTGCAATGGCAAATATTTGTTTTCGCTGAAAATAAAGTTGGCTCATTGAATTGCAAACTTGTTAAATCAAAATCACATTAGTTTCGAATAATTTTATGACTCATTGATTCGATTAATCGGATCATTCACTCGTCGAAGCTTAAAATATTACAAAATCAAAACTATAGCAAGGTCATAACAAGTTCAATTAAAATCTGATTTATTAACGACTTGATAGACCGGTCAATTTTTAGTCCGATACTCACGCGCATCCAAAAACCACTTTAAAATCTAAAAGATGTCGGAAATATCTGTGCACTTGACTAGATAAAATGCATGTCCCCGCGCACTCCTCTGTACTTTGGCTTGTATTCACGTATACATTATTATTAAAGCGTAAACGCAGACGCAAGCATGTTGTATTTGTTTTATAATGGCAATATTTGCAAACCTTTAATTTACTATGATTTAAAATAAAGAGATGCACAGATATTTCCGACAAGTTGTGCCTTGAGATTAAATTTTCTACAATTAGCTTTAGGTAACTCTTAACCGGTGCGTAGCTTGTTACAGTTTTCGAAAAACGCAGTCCGGTCCCTCGGGCGGAATTGATAATTTACTCGTTCGAAGGGCTATCATTAGGGTCGTTATACATAGGATGATTAGTGGGTGCTGGCGTACCCACAAAGCATTCCGAAGGCAGTTTAGTTTGGTAAGAAGAACAAACAATGTCTTGGGTCGTTAACAACAAAAAATGCGGCGCGCACGGTTATTATGACATAACCCGGGTATCCGGATGAACCGATGGCCTTTAAATGGGTTTTTAAGAACAGTCTTTACTCTGGTTTCGCAAATTCTGGGAGATTATCGTGTGTTTATTAAGAGATAACTATGATTATTAGTGTCTTTGGGCTAGAAAAAATCAAACCAGCTTTATCTTATTGCAAACTAGGTCGTTGACTGCAAATCCGTTTACGATCCGCGGGTATAATGTTAAAATTAACTTTTTTTTTAATTCGTTTCGTTATTATATTCCAGACATTAAGGGGCTGTTTCACCATCCATTGATTAGCGTTAACCGACGGTTAAATGTGATTCCGTCTTCGTCTATTCGAACAAAACAAATAGAGACGGCATCACACCTAACCGCCTGTTAACACTAATCAATGGATGGTGAAACAGCCCCTAAGAATAAATACATAAACAATCAAAGTTTACCTTTCTATTATCTTTATATAAACAGACCAACTTAATATTCAGTTCCTTTTATTTTGACAAGATAATTGTTATTTTATAATTGGGCGTTTTCTTTAAATATTGCAAGTCGAATTTGACTTGGACTTTGGTAGCTACAAATATTTAAAGCATCTAAATTCAAATTCTTTATTGCATGTCACATTACAGTAACTATATGATCTATGTAAGATGACGATACAGGATAGTCACCCAAAAGTATAGACAGCAAAAAAAGATAGTCAGCATGGTATTAAGAAAAAATTGTTATCCGTACGTCACCGAGCAAACCATAAAATTATAGAGTCGTTTGTCAGTGAATTTCAGGAAAATAATAGATATTTCAACCGCAGTACTCAATACCCACAAAGTATTGTGGCGAAGCAAAAAGCTCATTTTTTCCGCGATGCTCGTGATCCCTGATTACACTGCCCGTAATAATAACGGTAATTTAAAAAATAAAACACAGCCCCATTCTAAGAAACGATTTCGCTCGTTGGCTTCTAAACTGCATGTGATTAAAGCTTTTTTTTAACCAGGTAGTGTTTCAATCTATTTTGTATTTTTAGCATAGTGACAAGCACCTATGTTTTTTGTATGTATACATTCGCAGATGGTATTTTCACATGTTGTAAGTCATTAACGCAGTTTGTGAATATCTTATTATGTAATTATAGTGTATTATTTACAATAGCTCTGCTCTTAGGCGATAAGGTCGCCTATTGCTTACCTTGTAAATTTCTCTTTGTATCTGTTTTCTGTATCGCTTACTATTTCTCGTGTATAATAAAGAGTAATTGTATTGTACTGTATTGTATTGTACATAACGAAAATAAATAAATATAGATTTTTTTAACAAAAAAGTAAAACCGACTCCAATAAAATAAAAAAAATAACGAAAAATGGAACCAACTACAAAACTCTTCAAAATGTTTTTCTAGGTACCTACTAGCTCGAAGTCGGTGCCTTAGCACGAGCCAGCAGGGAATGGAACAATAGTCGTCTACCTCACCTACATACTATGGGTTTCAATCCATCCTGCTGGCTGGGTCGTGCTGAGTCTACCTTCCGGCTTCAGCATCAGATCAGTTCGAAAGAATCATTAACTTAAAGCTCCTTCTTAGTCGCTTATCTAGGTATATTAATCATGATCGTTTATAGACGAGCGAGCATTACTTAACTTTGACGAGTTCCATTGGTCATCTACGGTCTTTTTTAACAGGTCCAGTTTACCAAATGATACTTTCTGAATGTGAATGATTATTTTAATGCTAAAAATGCCAAAATCGCCATAGGTGTACATATAAAATTTGAGGTTTGCCCTCGATTTCCCTAGGATCCCATCATCAAATCTTGACTTGGTGACAATGGGACCATCTCAGAAGAGTATCCTTTCGAATAAAAAACAATTTTGAAAATTGGTCCACAATTGACAGAGTAATCGGTGAACATACGTAAAAAAAATACAAACATTGGAATATAAAACCTCCTCCTTTTTTGAAGTCGGTTAATAAATATCACACAATTAACACCAATTGACCTAGTCCCAAACTAAGCAAAGCTTGTTTATGGATACTAGGCAACGGATAAACATACTTAAATAGATAGATACATACTTAAATACATATTAAACACCCAAGACTCGAGAACAAACATTCGCATTTGCATTTTGCATTTATATACTTAATAAAAAACCGGCTAGGTAGTTTGAGTAAGACTGGCATGCATGGAGAGGGTTTGGAACTTTCCTAGACATTCCAGATATTTCCTTGTAAAATAAATAAATAAATATCATGGGACACTGACACCAATTGACGTAGTCCCAAACTAAGCAAAGCATCTACTATGGATGCTAGACAAAGGAGAAACATACTTAACTAATACAGATAAATAGATACTTAAATACATATTAAACATCCAAGACCCGAGAACAAACATTCGTATTATTCACACAAATGTCTTCCCCGGCCGGGGATCGAACCCAGGACCTCAAGCGTCGTAGTCAGGTTCCCTAACCGCTTGGCCATCCGGGCGTCTAACCCCAACATGTTATCATCATCATGTCAGCGGTTGGACGTCCACTGTTGGACATGTTTCCCCCATAAACCTCCCGTATCCCGTTGCTTCGGTAGTCAACCCGCGGCTTTAACCAAGTCATAATATATGTCCACCTTATATATACCTACGTCAGTATGAGTCTAACATTTACGAATCACTTACGAACCAATATTATGACGTTGTACTCACTTTGCGCTTTTAGGAACTTGTTATATGCAAGAAAGCACCTAAGCATCAAAAAGAGGTGACGATCATAATTATTCCACCAGCTAGAGGCAAAGATATGCTACGCCTGCCACGAGTGCGATTGGCGAAAACTAGAAAATGTTTTATTTCCCAAAGTTTAAAAATGTACAACCATCGACCCGTGTCAGTTAAATCAATGAATGATGTCAAATTTAAAACCTTCCTTAAAAAGAAGTTGCCTCAAGAGGCTCTGTATAATATTAAAGACTATTTTGACATAAAATTTTAATCTGAAATAAATATTGTGTAAAAATGGACATATCTGCCAATTAAATTCATGTTATTAATTTTATATTTTAGAATTTTAATTATTATTATTTGACATCAAATTAAGATTACATATTTCGTCCAATTGTAATCAAATTTTTGTAATTTAAATATTTTTTTTCCTTTTGTTAACTAGGTACTTTAAAAATAGGTAGGTAAGACTTGTTCTAGTGCCTAATTTATTTGTTTCAATGGAATAAAGAGATATGACTATGACTATTTTTAGCAACTCAAACTTCGTTACTTAAAGCACGTAACATTATTTTTAGCTTATGCACTCCGGATATGGTTTCCGATGAATGGCACAATTGTAACCGCTTTCCTGTAAAGTGATACTGGGTTATCGTGGGTGGTGCATGTATCACATTGCCTCTAGGCCGGGTGCCATTTAATACTGGTTAATGCTAGTTCGCTATAAATAGGTGCAACTGATTGGTAATGTACGTATAATAAATGTTTTGTTGGAGACTTAATTTTTAGGGTTCCTTACCCGAAGGGTGACAAATGGAACCCTGTTACTGTTGCTTCGCTATCGGTCTGACTGTCTGTCATAGAGCGGTATCTCAAAAACCATAATAGATGATAAACAGTTGAAATTTAACCATAATGTGCATTTTTATTGTCGCTACAAAAACGTTTATTTTTAATTTTATTTACACAATTTAAAAACCTAAGACTGACCCTCGCTTGACTGGTTTTTTTATTATTGATATGACAGAAATAATTTTTTTCAAAACCTAAATTATACTACAATTTTAATCAAAATAAATTAGAAATAGGTAAAGATAAAAAAATAAAAACTAACGTAATTTAGGCACACACTTTAATAGTATTTTAACTATTTAAACTTTAGTACTACTGTTAACTCTTAAACATTCAACATAAATGATGAAACGTACTATGACACAAGAATTACAAAAGCCTCAGAATTACAAAGGCTCGCTTTACACTGTAGCTAGTTACAATGCAGTATTGTTGCATTTGTCAATCTCGAAAACTTAGCCTGTATTGTTCAATTATATCTTAAACTGTGTAACCACTGCAAATTGCTGGAAAAGATCCAAGATTATTGATCTTAAATTGTTCGTATTTCTTTGTGTGAAACTCTACACGAAATCTAATACATTTTGTTAGTATCACCACTTGCATTTTTGTATTTTTTTTTGTTTTACCTTATGATTATAGGGTAATATTTTAGCGAGCTTGCATACGAGTACAAGTGACAAGGTATAAATTACGATTGTAGAATTAGACATCAAGTTGAATTACTGACTTAGCAAACTGTTCGATTTTTTTCAAGTAGCTAGTTAAGGTAGTTATTTCAAAATAAATGCAAAAAACTAATTTAGAATAAAAAACGCTTTTGGGATGTCTCAAGTTGTAATTTTTTTTTTAATGTTGTATAAAAGTACAATCAACTCGCCCTGTGAATTTACGGGTGAATTTTTAGTATAGAAGTTCTGCATTTCTTATTTTTTTTTAAATTACACCCAGACAAGTTGCTAGTAAACTAGAAATAAACGAAACTAAAACAACCGGCATTCACAAAGTCAAACCTTGATTGCTCTCTTAGCCAATAACTACATAAAAAGTGCATCTTGTTATGCATATCGATGCAGCAATGGCTCAAATGATACGATGTGGTTTGATGCAACAATGGCCCCTCGTTAAGAAGCTACAGTATAGGAAAGTCTTGAATTTGGTAATCATTGTAGAGTATGCAGTCGCGTGTGATGCATTGAAAAACATAGGCATGAAAGCATAGAGCTGTGGATACCACATTTTTTATTACGGAACAAAATAGAAATCTCTGTGTACCAAAGGATGCCGTAGAAGTTTTTAATTTACTTTTGATGCTTTGGTAGGTAATCTAGTTAAGGTCTTTACCTAGACTATATTGTTAGGAGAACAATTTTTTTCTAGTTAGGTAGGTAAGTACATATTTTGTAATAACAATTCATAATGAACCTGGCTAATAAATTACATATTTTGAAGCACCTCTGTAAAAACTTGTTTATTTAAATTCATTTGTGTAGTAACATGTTTAAGTTTCACCTAAAACATAAAAGCTTTTTCAAACTAAAGCAGTATCACAGCGCAGCCACTCTATAAAACACGTCATTACAAATCCAGTAAAGCACCGCGTGATACAATAGGCCAGTAACAATATTTTGAAAGCTCACTAAGAATCACATTCATCGGATGGCACAATGTGTTGCCATTCACGGTCACATAAGCCTGGCAAACGGAAGTTGACATTTATTTTGTGATGTGGTAACTTTTATCTCCACTGCCTTTGTGTGTTGCCTTAACTAGTGACGTTAAAACGGTGTCATTGAACGTCGCTGCTTCTTTTAAGGAACAGTGCACTAATTGGACCTCTTTAAGATGTGATTTATGCTTGTCAATCTAATGGTTAGAATACTTAGGCACATAATGATACGAGACATTCGATGTACCTGCACAATGAATGTCCAGTGTTTTTTTGTGTTTGTGTATCTTGACCACTACTCTTTCAAACTAAAATTTGGTATTTTTAGGGTTCTCTACCTCAGTCAGCAAAAACGAAACCCTAGTAGTCCATCCGTCCGTTTCTAAGATCGTTTTTCTCAGGAACGCAAGGAGGTATAGATCTACTGAAATTAATATGAAATACTGTGGTCAATTTGAAAATTTAAGTCATCGCAATTCAAATTTATAGTAATAAAAAGATTCCACATAATATTAAATTGCCAAGGAATCAAAACCTATAGGGTACTTCCAGTAGTCCTAGAAGCTTGAAGTTTGGTACTTATACCTACAACCAATATGAAAAATATAAGAACCTTATTTTTTATGTCTGTGTGTTTATGTCAGTAACTAATATAAAATGATCCCACACTGAGTAAATTTTGCTTAGGAACAGGGCTCTACTAACACTAAATATTCATAGATATTTACAAAGTACGGAACGCTCGGTACGCGAATCCGACTCGCACTTATTCAGTATTCAGTATTTATTTATTGCAACACCTTTTACAAAAAATTATAAAAAATGATGCCCTGTTGGGGCGCGGCAATTTTAAAATTAATTACATGAATTAACTTATACATAACATATTATGCTATTTTAACCTCATGTATTTTTTAGGAAGAGGTTTAAGGAACACTTATAAATTAACTTTATATAATTAACGTATCTAAATAAACTACTTATACATTTATCTAGAAATAACACAAACTTAAAACTTATGTGGTATCACAGAATGAATAGATAATAGGACAAGTAATACCTAGTGTAATGAGATCACCTTAATGACAATAATAATAACAGTATAACTATTTTTATTTATTCTTCTAGATATTCATTTATACTGTAGTAACATTTCTGAGTTAAAAAATCCTTTAGTAGTCGTATAAATTTTTTATCTTTTGTTTCTGATTTTATTTGGGTAGGTAATTTATTGTATACTTTTACAGACATGGCGTAAGTACCGTATGAATGAATTTTGAGATAGGATGGAGGCAATTTTAATTTATTTCTGTGGCGTAGTGAGTAGGTGCTTTGTTGATTATCTCTCTGTATGAAATAATCAGGGTATTTGTGAACAAACTTGCATATTTCTAGTATGTAAATGGAAGGTATTGTTAGTACTTTATGTGCTTGGAAATGGGGCTTGCAGGTTTCAGTGTTGGAAATATTTGCTAAGATCCGGATCAGTTTTTTCTGTGCAGTAAAAAGTGTCTGAGCATCTGTACTATTACCCCACAAGATGATACCGTAGCTAAGCCACGCGTGGGCATAGGCATAATAGGTTAAAAGAGCAGCGTGTAAGTTAGTGGATTTCTTAATCTCTCGTAGAGCGTACGCAAAGCTAGATAGTTTACCTCTTATCTTTTTAATATGTGACTTCCAATTTAGATGGGTATCAACTACTAGTCCAAGCAGAGGAAACTCGTCAACCACCTCTAATTTAAAATGTTTGTAGGAATAATTTATGTCTAATGGGGGTTTTGCCTTGTTACTTAGCCGGTTTTGAGAAATCATTTATACTTATATTTGTAGAACAACGAAGGCGATAGAAATTTGCTAAGTTGTGATTCATTGGAGTCATTACAGGTGGTCGTTCAACCTTGCACTTTTGTGTACAGTCGAGGGCATAAATATCTATACAGCCATAGCGTCAAATATATGTATTCATCGACCTTATGGTTAGTGGAGTAAAGGTGTTCCTATAGATATTTTTGACGTCTTGGTAACGTTCATATATTTATGCCCTGGTCTGTATCTACCTATTTGTTTAATAATTTTCCGTCATGGATCGCTGTTCCGGCACTATCGTTATGTATGTACATTTGATACATTTTCTTAGTAACTTTTTGAATAAAAAATAATAACTAAGATTTTTCAAAAACATGTTCCCATGATAGATTGATGTTTAATCTATCTAAAAATGTAATAAAACCAAATTGCATTTTTTGGACATTCGTTCATCTGAATTAGGACGGCAGTAGGTATATAGCATTCAATGATCGACCGGAACCTACTTTGTTCCATATCGAATTGCTTCTAACTTCACACAGTCAAGTAAGACAAACATGAACAAACAAACCGAAACTAAACCAGCCCTTTTATCGTCGAACTACGGGTTAAAACGGCATACACTTTGTAAATTGTCGCGTATACGGGCGTTTGGGAGATTCGTCCAGAGATTGTAGTTCATCCATCAAGCCGAATGTCAAAACTAATACGAAGGTGGTCCCGCGAGAGAGAGGCTATCGTTCTCGTAATTATGCGTTTCAATGCAGCCAATATTATCAGATTAAAATTGGCAGGCGATAGGGGATGACGCGATAAATTAAATAGATTTGGAGTGTGATGCTTGGTTGGGGGACAGGCCTTTACTTAAATCTTATTAGAAATGTATATCAATTAGAATTTAACATTCTTTCAACTTCCTATTTAAAGTTGGTTAGTGTGTGCGTCTGCCTGTGAGTGTGTATGTTTTGTGCTATGCCTCTCTTTCAGGTTGGACGAATATAGGTAAAATTTATTTTGGTATGTAGGTAGCTGCATAATCACTGTATTGACACAGATTTTTTCGATCCCGATAATCCTTCCAAAATCTCACTCGCTGGGGTACCTAAGAGACATAAAATTTGGCAAGAGCGGGAGTTCTTTATGCAACTATAATGAAGGAGACGATGTGTAGTGTTTGGAGATGTCCATGATAAATTAGCGAAAAAGATCAACAAACAAACTCAAATGCCAGATTTACTGGTTAACGCGAGTGAAATGGCAGGTAAATGCTAGTTTCTAATAAGATTAATGTAATACGTCTCCGCTCTTCCCTCAATTAAGCATTTCACTCCAATATCATTATCTCCTCTTAATGAAAATACCTAAATAAACATTTTGTAGGCAACTAGCTTCTAACCGTGGTTTAAAGTTCTTTTCCTAACATTTAGCTGTAAATATGTACCAAATTTCATCTAAAGTTTGTCTAGATGTTACAACGTGATAGAGTAGGTAACAAACATACGCACGCACACATTATTACAAACTTTATTATATCCATGAGGTGCCTAAAATTAAAACCTATTTAAGTAGGTTCATTTAAATTAAAAAATCTTAGTGGATATCTTGTTAAAAATCAAACTTTGGAAACCGTTTCGATAGAAAATATTCACTCACCAGATTCTGTCTTAGCGCTTTTCCAAATCAAGAAAAAGTAACTGGGAAAATGTTCAAACCTTAGTAAACCAGTTACTTTCATGATATGAAAAAAAATGACATTTAACGCACAACACGATTACACACGACCATTGGCTTTCTATTGCAATTTCGTGAGTCACATTCAGCTGGTTTTTGTGATATCTCGACAAACGTTCATTCACAAGAGACCGCTAGTTTTCCCAACAAAATGTATGTCAAATTAATTTACGCTTCTTTACACAGTTTCGTTAGCGTAGTGTAAAACGCGTCTCTATTTGTTGAAGAAAATAACGAACTTGCATGTAAAACAACATGTTAAGGGGCTGTTTCACCACCCATTGATTAGTGTTAACTGACGGTTAAATGTGATGCTATCTCTATTTGTTTTGTTCGAATAGACGGAGACGGCATCACATTTAACCTTCGGTTTACACTAATCAATGGATGGTGAAACAGCCCCTAAAACTTCGTAAGTACCTAAAGCTTAGTCTTATTGTAAATACAAACTGAAATATAGATGCACAGAAAAACCAGAACAATAAGACCATGTTAAATAAGAAACAAACAAGCTGAGATATGAGGTGCATAGGGGAAATTCGTGTCGGTACCGTTGACCATCAGTGGTGTAGCGGTATAGCACGCGGTACGGAATACCGAGGACCTGGGTTCGATTCCCACCCCATACATCCCTGTATTTCTTTTATTATTATTTTTTTTTCTTTAATTGTATAATATAGTTTTTAAGTATTTTATTTGTAATTATATTTTTATGAAAAAATGACTTTTTGCCAAGTTTCTTGCGGCGCATTCTTCTTGGCAATGATGGTCTTTCCGAAAGCGCCGGTAGTTTAAAAAAATGACGTGTAAAAGTGCCCATTGCGGCCTATTTACTCAGTGTATTTACTGAATAAATCATTTTAATTTGAATTTGAGTGATGGTCTTATTTTTCTGGTTTTTCTGTGCATCTATATTTCAGTTTGTATTTTCAATTAAGGTTTTTAAAAGTAAAAATTTGGAATTGAAATAAAAAATACAAAAAGATTCCAAAAAACCAATCTTAGTCTTATTGTGCCTAAATACTTTCTCTTGCCTTCACGAAGTTAATCCTAAGGCACTTTATTTATATTAAATATATTTTAGTGACAATTGTATTTTTGTTTACCTGCTGGCGAAAAAAAAAAACAAATAAAAAAAAAGACAGAAGCAACAAGTTTTCTAGTGTGTTCAAATAAGATATTTATAAGATTCATGTATATATTAGGTCTTCATTAACAAGCGTGTCAACCGTGCAATGAATGTTTATGGGTGGTGGTGATCACTGATCACCAGGAGACCCGCTTGCTCGTTTGCTAACCAGTCGAATAAAAAAAAATGAAAAAATAATATACGTAAGTCGCCTGTAAAGTCTTACGTGAGATTTACAGTGTCCACTAACCAATGAACTGTGGATCCATAAGGATAACAAAACAGTTCAGACAATGGCTGATGCTTAATGTTATGATAAGCATATTGACTTACTATTAACATGAAGTTTGTCATAATATTATGATTAGTCATAATTTAATTACTGACCTAATCGCGACGTCAATGACCCGTTCTAGGCAGAGAACAATGATAATGTAGTTATAATATTTCTTTTCCTTATAGACATAACACGAGGAAGGAAACTGATACTCGGTTTAGTTTAATGATACATACATTACATTTGATATTTTAATCTATACACTTAACAGTTATTATTACAGAAATCGTTTTTAATAAAATTGGCTGATTACTAAGTAATAAAGAGAGAGAGTGATGAAACGACATTGCGTCAATGTTGCACGACTTAAGGCGGTTGTTCGTCCTGAAGCTGCATGCTTTACCATCGCCTCAACCTTGCTGGATAATGATTCCTTGAGGATAGCCGTAGCACCAAGGTATCTGATGGTAAAGCTTCTTCACTGCATCAACAGCCTCATTATGGTGCAAGCGAAGAGTTGATAGTACTTAGGCAATGCGACGTGCGTGAGTAATCTCACTTGGGTTGTACGTCGAGGTCAGCTGGAGCCGCGGCTGAGAATGCGATCTAAGAGTACTCAGCTTTGTATGATTGGTCCTTTAAAGGCTTGCGATAATACAAATTATTATATGAACGCAGGTTGTAAGTAGTTTACGTTAATTTTTCTATTATTTGATCACTCTTAATAAAGAATTTTGTATATGACAGTAACTAAGTAATAAAGTCTAATAAGAAATTAATTTAATGGAAATCCAATTAGATTTATACAAATTTAAATTTGAAACCTCTATGAAGCTTTGTCACAGTGACAGCATTGTTTAGTATTAACAAGCAAAATGAACGCAATTTGCATAATTCCATTTGTATCTATTTTAGAACGCATAAAATTAATACGCGTTATAGTAACCACGAGTAATTATAATACGAAAATCTTATGCATAACTTTAATACGCATAGATTAATTATAATTAAGCATAATATTAAATAAGCATGAATTTAATACTAATTGTAACGTTGATATTCCTAGACATCAAAAACTAAACTTTAAAAACATGATTATGACGTCAGTATCATAATATCAGTAAAATAGAAGTATACCTATTTAATAAGATCATAGGGGGTGAACAATGATCCTTACGCCCTTTGGCCTTTGAAAATATTTCTTACACAGTGATTAAACAGTAAGTAATGAAATAAAATAAAGCTATAAAGCTATTCAATGCAATTCAATGACTTATAAATTATGCGATAGTAATGATTGCTTTGGCTTATCTTGTATCTTTATTGACGTTACAATCAGCCAATTAGCGTGTCCACACACAAGTGGCATTGTCGACGCTTGTATCAATACAAGATTTTGTTTGTCTGCATGCAAGTTATTACCCTGTATGCATATGAATAACATGCGCATTTTAATACAATGAGCCTGTTGCCTTCTTGAATTCATTCAGCAAGGTTTATTGGACACCTGTAGTAATACCGCCTGACTCCATACAGCGGTGTAAAATGTTTCGTCATCAATTTATCGCTCATCGTTATCATCAACATTTTTAGTAGTTGCACTCTTGTCGGTGGAATAATTGAAAGTTATCTCTTTCTTCTGCCAGCGTGTTGTCTTCTTCTAATGACCTGGTATTACCGTTCTACTAAATTTAGAGGATGTAATTAAATTTTGTTTCAGTATAAATCTTAACATCTATGTAAGTCTAAACTGTTTATTTTGAAGTTTTTTTTTTCATAATATGTGTCGAATAAATATGCATTGCTGGAGAAGCCTCTTTTTAATATGAAAACCGACCAAGAACGTGTCGTACACGCCCGAAATAGGGTTCCAAAGCCATTACGAAAAAATTGAGTAACATTTTTCTAAGGATTTCGTATTTTGTACGGAATGTTCCAAGTTTAGGTATATTTTATACCTTAGGCTGCTATTTACTATACTTACTACCATCTAGTTTGATATACTTACTACCATCCTGAATTTTTTGAAATTTTTCCACTTACCAGTTTAGATTTTAGCGGGGGGGACGCTCGATTTTAATGAACATTAGCACTTTAAAGTTGAATATTTTGCAAACGAATCACTGAATCGAAAAATCATTTTAGCAATCCCGCAATGGCTTTAAAAGACCTATCCAACGATACCCCACACTACAAGGCTGGATGAGAAAAAAAAAACCACCCCCACTTCACGTCTATGGTAGACTAAAAAAATTTTTTTTTAAATGTTTTATTGTACCATTTTGTCGGCATAGTTTACATATATATTCGTGCAAAATTACAGCCTTCTAGCATTGTTAGTCCCTGAGCAAAGCCGCGGACGGACAGACGGACAGACATGGCGAAACTATAAGGGTTCCATATTTGCCATTTTCGCTATGGATTCCTAAAAAGGCTGATTGGCAAAAAAAAGCTGGTTGATTGACAGACATAAGAATTTTTTTATCCATCATCATCATCATCTCAGCCATAGGACGTCCACTTGAACATAGGCGTCCCCTGTAGACTTCCAGTTGCTTCGGTTGGAAGCGGCTTGCATCCGCCGTGAACATGCGGCTTTAACCAGGTCATCCGTCCATCTCGTTGGTGGACGTCCTACGCTGCGCTTAGCGATCCGTGGTCTCGATTCGAGAACTTTTCAGCCCCAACGGCCATCCGATCTCCGTGCTATATGGCCTGCCCGTGCTCGTTGCCACTTCAACTAGCTAATTCGCTTAGCTATGTGGAAAAAATCTTGATAATCCACTTTAAATAGATAGTTATTGTAAACGGCAATGAAAAGTAGAACACGGCCTTATTCAAAATAATTTTACATGAAAAATGTGAGAGCACAAAAGAACCAACTCATTTTTTTAACATGAATATACCTACAGAGTTATTTAAATACTATTATTTTTTTGAGTATACTCAATATTCAAATTTTTTATACATAAAAAATATTTAGTTGATTGGCATGACGTGAAAGTTAATAATGTTTTGCAAAGCCACACCACTAGAATCCCTCAATATAATCCAGAGTAAATTGTGTGGAATTGCAGATGTCAAAGCGAAGTTAAGAGCTCATATTTCACATTCTCACAGGCGGAGCGAGGATCCGTTAGGTACATATAATCTTTATAACAAATATGATTTTAAAATTAATCCGGATTTTTCTAGATCCGGATCGGATTAATCCGGGCACTCATATAAAGAACTATCCGGACCTTTTTTCAAAACGTAATGACGCCTTAGGCACAATTTGAACAAGGGAAGGGTATGGGAACATTTATCGATGACAATAAAAAAACAAACCATGAAAAACAATTAAAGCCATGTTCGGTCAAATTAACCGAACAATCTGCTGTACCTAATGTCCCAGATAATTTTTAAAACCTATGACAAGGTTAAAGTTCACAAATACAAGAAAAAACTAGCAAGCGACGAAATCTAAATCTTGTAATATTTATCACGATTCAAAAACTTTTTAATTTGGATTCAAACCTCACATTTTAACTTGTTTTAGCATTACTTTGTCTATACTCTTTTATGATTGGACCAATAATAAATTCTACTAATTGAATACCTACGTGAATCAAATACCCCGAATTGTACACAATTTACGAGCTGAATTAGCAATTATTTCTCAATTTGTCATACTGATAATACAATGAAAACATTTTAATTCGTTTAATAAGGGAAATGAGAAATTAATTAATATTTTGTTCTCCCATTCTCTTCGCAATTTAATAATTTTTTGTATTACCAAAATGGGATAAATTAAAGGCATTATAAGTATCAAAACGTCAGTATAATTTAATTACCGCTTTAAGATATCTTTGTACATATTTATACAAAACAATAATTTTTATTAAGACTAATAATTACAATCCAAAAATTACATTTATTAAAGTTTATAATTGTTAAATCTAGTATCACGATTTAGCTTAATTACAGAATAATAGGTACATAAAGCGATTACACCTAAGCCCATTAACTTTAACATCGCAAACATAGATTATATTACTGTTTTTTTTTTCATCATTAAGTTAGTAAGCACATTAATTATTTGCCAACATACACTTAACTTGCTTTTAGCTACAAATAATTTAATTAGCCATTTCCAATATAAAAAAAAACTTCTTTAAAAGCGAATAAATAAGAGCGACATTATTATTGTTTTTAATTTATGACTAAGTAACTTAAGCTGTGATGATAAATACATTTGAAATAAAGCTTTACATTAAATTATCAATAATACTACATCTTAAAATTTTAATATGATTACTATAGGAAATCAGAAAAATTATCTTAAACTATTTGGTGTTGCTTTACAGTGGCTGCTCAGTGAAAATTTTTCACAGCTTCAATAAACTTTGTAAATACGATTAATATTAAATTTAAATATTTGAAAAGTTTCTTCGTAATCAGACTCAACATTTTCACGCGATCTTTGTACAAAATATTGTTTCATTATTATTCGTACTACACGATAATATCGTACCATAAGATGCTAGATTACGTATGTGAGAAATTGACAGAATGGTACGTTAATATTTACAGTGTTATATACAAAGTCATATAAAATACATTAAGCAGCTATATAACAATAAGTAAGAACGAAACGAATGCGGGAATAAATAACAAGATTGTGTCTTAAACAAAATACGTGCGGCCTTTAGCAGAAGCGCTGGCCGTTATAGAACGAGGAACAGTAGGAGAAATATCTTCTACCCTAGAATATACGTGACCACTGCTGGGAGACAGCCGCAGGTCATAATTAAACCGAGGACATGTCCGGTTGTCGATCGACATGTAGCTATTGTTCGAATTGTTTCCTTCCCCATACGTGTTATCCGATGAGGGAGAGCTTTCGTTGTGCGAAGATTCTCCGTCGTTCCTCTTACAATACTGTAGAGAATTCGTGAAATTCTGCTTTGAGCAACTATCGTTTGTAACCGGCATTGTAGTATACCTCAGCGTTGGAGTCTGACGCAAAGATTTCTTGAAAACACTCTGCTCTGAACCTTTTACTGTAATAATAGTATCGGTTGAATTGAGGAGAGCAATGAATCGGTCCCAAAACCGAGGGTCGTTCCATGAAGCATTTTTGAACTTATCTAATACAAAACAGAGTTCGTCGTTTATTTGGTTGTTGTCCACTAACTTAATAAATATCACTTTGTTCAAGTCACTCCTATTTAACGATTTTAAATAACTATAGAATATATTTTTGAAATGAATATCGCATAAATCGCCACATATGAAATTTGTAGTTATGACAATGATTAGCCGCTTAGACAATTTTGACGACTTGGAAAAACTGTCAATGGTGAGTATATTGAGTGGTGACTCATTCCTAACTGGCTTCTTGGAAATCATTTTCCTAAACTCTAGTTCTGACATTATGTTATGATTCACAAAGTTATTATCTTTGGTATTACATATCACGTAATAATCGTACATGTGGTTGGGATTTCCATCCAAGACATGATCGACTTCCGGGCATGATTGTTCTTTGAACAAAGGTACACCATATTTTGTGTAAAACCAGTCACCGACCTCATACCGGAATGCGTAAAATATAGCACCTATAAGACAAATTACTACAACAATAATTATTATGCCACAGACGACAGCAAAATAATTATTTGGAAGAAATATAGATTTTGATACAATTTCATCTCGAGAAATACTCGGATCGCTTATAGATCCCATATATTCTTTACAGTGGCTCAGAACTGAAGCTATAGTTATCTTAGTAGGCTTGCCATCTGTGTCAGTGCATAACATTTTTTCCGGGTCTCCTGGATCTCTACGTAACCAAGAATCTAACTCTGCAATACTTTTACAGTCACAAGAATATTGATTACCTTCTATAGATACGTGAGCTAAACTTTTGGAAGCTGATGCTAACAATTTCCAGGGGAAAAAGTTAACAAGTTTGTTGTCATCGATTCTAAGGACTGAAAGAGATTTCAGCGAAGAAAATGTATTGTTCGCTACATGAACAATAGCGTTATGATCTAAATATAATTCATTCAAATTATTCAAATGTAAAAATTCGTCGCCTTTTAGTTCAACTAATTTGTTATTTTCCAAATGCAAAACTCTAAGTGAATCCACGCCTTTAAAAGTTTGATTGTTAACTTCTTCTAACTTAGTGTTATTTAAGTACAAAACTTGTAGCTTCTTTTTGCCTATAAAGACATGATTACCCAGATTACATATATCATTTCCGTCCAAATAAATCTCAGTAGCATCCATCGGAATTCGTTCCGGAACTTCCGTATAGCCGGCATTCGAACAGTCTACTACATTCGCATTCCAAGTGATATCGTGATAACATCTACAGTTATTCGGACATATCATTTCACAATCGCATGCAACAAAGTCACAACAATGGCAAAGAGCGAAGCAATGACTTTCGTAAGGACAAAGAAAATCGGAAGGTGACATATCTATTATAGTCTTTTTCTCCTTAGTTCGCGAGTATACGAGCGAACACATTGATTTATCTAAATCTAGCACTCGCGGGTATTGTCGACTGTGGCTCAAATAATTAATGCGTTGAATCCATTCCATCGAACAATCACAAACAAATGGGTTTTCACTTATAAAGAACTCGGGCAGGTCGCTATCTTCATCTATTTGATCTAACCTAAATGCATTCATGTCAAGTTGGACTAGTTTGTTATTATTTAACGTCACAATTGATAGTCTTTGTAGTTTGGAAAACGTGCCGACTTGGATATGCTGTAAGTTGTTATGGTTCAAATAAAGCTTCTCCACTGATTTAGGTATTGACGTTACAGTTAGTTGTGATATATTATTGTAACTTAAGTCCAATAATTTGATATTTACGTCTGACTGCATGTCATCGTTAACAAAATTTTCAATGAAGTTTTGATGCAGATCTAACCATTCTAAACTGTTAGGAAAACTTCTAAAATCGAACGACAAGATTTTGTTTTGAGACATATTAAGCCAGACTAAACTATTTAATGTGCTGAAAATACCATCAAAAGTAGTGATTTCATTTCCATCCATACGTAATAGCTTCAAATTTACATTTTTACGGAAACAACCAGGTGCCACATGTTTGATGCTATTGGAGGCTAAATTTAATACCTGCAGCTGAGGCAAGTACTCAAAAGTATCCTCATTTAAATATGTAACTTTGTTATCAACAAGACGTAAACCAAAAAGCTCGGACAGACCGCGAAAGTTTTCCCGGTTCAGATGGGTTATATTGTTGTTTCCGATGTCCAATGACCTCAGAGAGCGTAGTTTGCGAATCGATATTGGAATGGAAGATAAAAGATTATCGTTTAAGCCTAAGTCTTCAATAGTAGTAATATTTTCAAATGCATTCTCTTCTATATGTCTGATCAAGTTGTTGTCAATAAAAAGTTCATGCAAGACATGCAAATCGGTGAACAGGTGAGAATGAATATGAGTTATTTTATTGTTCGATAGCGTCAAGGAATGCAAATTTCTTAGTTCTTCGAAGGCATGTTCATCTATAGAAGTAATATCATTATGATCCAAATTTAATTTTTGCAAACTGTATAAATCATGAAACACATAACGCCCAATCTTATTCAGGCGATTATGCGAAAGGTTTAATATAACCATTCGCAGTAATCCAGTAAACGTATCCTTATTTACCCATTGACTTGTAAGTAAGTTACGAGATAAGTCCAAGATTTGCAGGTGTTCTAAACCATTAAAAAGTGCCGGCGGCAAAACGTTCATAGTATTGTTACTAAAATATATTTCCTTCATCGATTTTGTTTCTAAAAACAAATCAGGTGGAACATCATTTAAAAAGTTACTGGATAAGTTAAAAACCTGTAGACTTAGAAGTCCTTCCAAAGCATTATCTTCGAGGGTAGAGATAACATTATTTTGCAAAAACAATTTTGACAATGATCGCAACTTTGACAAACTATGGTCAGTTACAACAATCAAATCGTTATAAGACATGTCAAGAACTTCTATAACTAAGTTACAACTTCTTACACTTAAATTTTGCTCTCGAAACGAGTCAGAGAATCCGATCGTCTTTATATTTTGCAAGTGATTATTAGTCATATTTAAAGTTTTTAAACTGTACAGTGAGCAAAAAGTTTCGGTTTTAGTGCTCCAGATGTTATTGTCACTTAGATTTAATTCAATTAATTCGCTTAGTCCTGCGAAGGCTTGCTCGTGAATCTCCATCGTCATAGCCGACCATTCACTGTTATAAGTTGTCACGTGCAAGCGCTTGAGATCTTTGAAGTTCTCAAACGCACGTGCCGGTATCTGCCGTAGCTTGCACTTATCGATGAAAAGTTCTCGCAACTTGGACAAGTTTGTGTGCTTGCTGCTTTTTTTCTCCGTTTGAGCGGTAAGAGTGCTCTCAAAAAACAAAATTTCGCTGCATTGAACGTGCAGTGATGTGGCATCATCGTAATGTGTCCTGGAGATATTCTGCAGCAGGAGTTCCAAACTGCTTATGGTTCGGATCTTGCAGAAGAGCACCACATCCTCCGACGTTTCCGTCTCGGGGCTGCGGTAAGCGCATTCGTGCGGCATCTCTGCCGCAGAGTTCCTTTCAACCACATGACAATAGACTAACACATACACTATCAGACGGTTAAAAGTTCGGCGTTCTTTCGCGACAGTTCCTTTTATTGGCATTTTACGGTCATATGCGTGCGATGTGGCATGGAGGTCGGCTCTGCCATTTATGAGGACGCGAAGTGGTTGATCGCATCATAAATATTCACGCGGTGTGAACGACATCGCGAGTCGCGTGGCATGGGACCTTGCGGCGCGGGCGCGGCAGGCGAGTGGCTTGGACGGCGGCTGCCCACCGACTGAACGGGTTCGGTGGCTCCGCCCCGCGACGCCGGCCGCCGCCCCGCATGCCGCCCGCCCCGGCGCCTCTAAGAAACTTCATCTCACATTATCAAGGGTGCATAAGCCGTTGAATTATTCCCTTGCGGCTGTATCGGACATTAATTATAAACAAACTGAGACAGAGTGTGTATTAAATAAGCAAATTCCTGTTAACTTTATTAAAACGTTTATTGTAAATAACAATAACTTGAAAACAACACTGTTTTGAAATTCTGAAAGTGGGGTAAGGTATACTACGTAAGATATTGCATTGAATAATAAAACGAACTTTTTCTAAACAATACTCCTTAAAAGGCTAATATCGTCACATCGCGAACACCTGTTGTGTTCTGAACAACTTCTCCTAACTTTTTACTCAGGCTCGTTTCCCTCGAAAATGAGATAAAAGCCTTGCAAATAGTTTTGTGCGACACCCCACCACATGTTTTAGAAGTTACCGTTCTTGCTCCGTGGTCGACAAGAACCGCTTAAGACGGTACCTATAAAATTGGCGCATGAATTTGTGTGACTTTATAAAATGTAGAGCCCGTCCATAGGTACTTAGTTTAAGTAGGTATGTTGAGGGTAAGAGTTTTGAAATGAGGTCCTATCTAGGTGAAGAAAATAATCTTAGGTGAAATGGCTAGTAGCATAGGCTATTTATTTAGCAATAACACAGTTGCAGAATTAAACTATTTCGGACTGCCGGTCGGAACTCAAAACCGAAAATAGGTTTTCTTTACTTTCTCATATGAATCTTCTGGAAAACGAAGACAATTTGATGAGTCCCGAGCGACATTAACATTCTATTTGTATTGTAAAACTATTTTACATGAACAATAGTAGTGTAGGAGGATGTCTTACAAAATATATAATATATTATTGGTCTCCTTCAAACCATATATTACTCGTATGAAATTGGCATTCAGAGTGTCACTAAATAACTTGTCTGACTAACTTGACTCTATTTCATTACAACTCGACGAGGGTTACTTTTAGCCCTTATAATTTATAATTGTAACACCTAACTTTTGTTCGTGTAAATGTTTAAAAAGACTCCTTATTAACCTGAGGCCTGAGGCCCACACCTATTCATGTTTTTACAAAATTTGTCAAAGCAATTTAAATCTAACTGTTTCGGGAATAAATATTTTGCAAATCCAATAATAATAAATAGCGTAAGTCGGTGTTAAGAACATCGACCGTTTAGCGGTTTTTTTTTCTATTAGAGATGTAAGGAACACTCAATGCGCAAACCGGACTCGCACTTAGCCAGTTTTATTTCCTAATATTTAGATGTACGTAAACCTCGGCGCGCGAACTCGAATCGTACTTGCCGGTTTTATATTTTTCTCTTTAACTACGAGTAAATTTACATTTATTATCATCACCTATGACGAGTCTTCTTTCAAAAATTTGTTTTGCATTAACAAACAACCACGAATGACCTAGCCCAAACAAAGAAAAGCTTGTACTATGGGTAATAAAAAGACAACGGATAAACATACATTATATAGATAAGTATATACTTAAATACATATTAAACAAACACTCGTATTATTCATACAAACATCTGCCCCGATCGGGGACCGAATCCGGGACCTCAAGCTTCGTAGTCAGGTTCTCTAACCACTGGGCTATGCGGTCGACGAAGTTAACCGATAAATCGTTTCATTCAAATCATTCGACTTAACGCAAGGAAGAGAATTAGGTCATAACAATAAAACCTTGTGGAGCCGTGGTGGCCGAGTGGTTTGACCTATGGCCTCTCAAGCAGAGGATCGTGGGGTCAAACCCCGGCTCGCACCTCTGAGTTTTTCGAAATTCATGTGCGGAATTACATTTTAAATTTACCACGAGCTTTACGGGGAAGAAAAACATCGTGAGGAAACCTGCATAACAAACCTGCGAAGCAATCCAACGGTGTGTGTGAAGTTCCCAATCCGCACTGGGCCCGCGTGGGAACTACTCGAGGCCTGTGCCCTGCAGTGGGACGTATATAGGCTGGGATGATGATGTTGAATAAAACCTTGAACCACAAATTAAGGCTTATCCAATGTTTTCCTTAATCTGTATTCAACTTAACCATCCAGTGGGTGGTCCAGCCATCAGGTATCACGAGCAGCAAATTGCCGTGTACTTGTTTGTGCATACCCATGGCTCAATTGCCGTACAGGGCCAATTATTAAGTAAACTCTTCCCATGGGCTAGTTGGTCTTCAAGCCTTATTGAGTCCAAGTATGTAATTACGTGAGCTAGCTTTTTTGTTTTTTTTTAGATATTGAATTATTTATAAGTTGGTAAGTAAATAGTTGTGTTGTTATGGAAATAATGAGAGATAGTTCTTATCTGGTATTTGATGCATACTAACTTTACTGTCATTATTTTAAATACATAACACATTAGTTTACATTTTGCTACATGTTTAGGTCATCTTATTTTATCACAGTAATCAGTTCTTGTTTCTAAATTATCATATAGTTTTATTTTGGTCATTTTACTTTTAATTTACTTCTTTTCCCTTCAGCCGGTAATTCAAAGTCATTGCAATGCTCAATAAGCAGCATTAAAAATACATTTCATGGCATAGTATTTAATTGAAAATTTTCCAGACTGAATTGTGATATTACCTATAGAACTAACTGAAACCCAATTTGAATTATAATGAAACTTTGTGTCAATACGTTGTGAGCTGAAGGATCCAATACAGCAATATGTGACCCTTTCATCTATAGAAATCCACTACAACGATCGTTTGTCAATAAGAGGCATGCAAACATGGAAACTGACTCGATTGTGAGTACCTCCAGCTATGCAGATGCGTAGAAGTAATAGTACAATAGTATATTGTGTCTTAAGGGCGGTAAATACGTAATTACGAACGAGAGCCTATTAGAAGCCCGAAGTCGAAGACTGTGGGCACAATACACAATAATTTATTGTTACGTATATTGTGCTGTGAGCATTAATGAGTTGATGTTCGTAAAACCAGTACCGCCCAAGTGACATACAATGTTTTTCAATGTTTCGTTTAAAAACGTACAACACGAAGGCGTATACAGCCAAATTGGCTGAAAAAATTTGCAATTCCTTTATGGGTGAAGACCAAAAAGTTGCACACTGTTAAAGCCGAGGCGGGTCGCTAGTTAGTTATAATTTAGTCTCAGTTACTCTGACATAGGTAGGTACTTACCCTAATAAAGTTTTGTGCATGGAAAACGAACAAGATAATTATAAACGTAAAGTCGGTTTTACGAACCTTATTATTTAAAGCTCTGTAAATACCTAAAGCAAAAACTAAACGCATCGCTGATCACAAGCAAGCTTATTTGGGCGTTCTTTGTTTTATTTTCCCATGAGTTGTTTTTTTGGTAATTATATTCACCGCTGGAACGCTGTAAAGAGCGGTTATCGAGTGAGCTCGTCCCGCCCCTAGCAATAATCACCTTGTTAGTGTTAAGGATGGGCTAATCATCGATAATATTTAGAATATTTTTGTTATTATGCAAGTATAAATAAGTAGTAGGTATGTGAATATGAATACGAATATGAATATTAATATGAATATGAATATAATTTTATTGTTTTCGTAGACTGTATAAACAGGAATATTAGGCAAAAAAAAACAGAAATGTCATGAATAAATAATGATAAATTGAATAGAAGAAAACTCTCTGAAAATTATTTCAATTTAACAAAAACTGAAGAGACTAAATAAACTCCATTACAAATCTTTCAAGTGAAATTCGATCCACTATGTAAAGAACTCCGATAACAATACAGTAATTGAGTGATGCCAGCAAATAGACTCGCGTTAAAAAACCTTTACTTGTGTTACATTTCTATCACAAGTGTATTACAAAAAGTGTCCATTGCTGAAAATAATTAGGTGATGGTACATAATTCAATAACCCGACAAGAATACATCATTAACAATATATCGTTAGAAAAATTCAGCCGAAAAGTAAAAAAAAAATGTCGCTACGATTTCATTTTATCGATATTCCCGTCCAGCACTCAATGAAAGAGGCTAAACGGTATGCATATTAAATTAGATTCGCGTGCTAAAAGCGTATTTTTTTAAACCAGCAAGTGGATTCTCGCTTTATTTATTAACCTTATTATTAACTGGCGCCAGCGAAAACTTTGAAGTTAAACTTCGTTATGTCACACTCTGCCGGTATCCTCAAACAATATGCATTTTTAAATACTACTCAAAACTTTTAACTCTCGAAATGCATGAGTTTTTTCCTTAAAAGCTTACGTGATGCAATATTTCATGGTTAATGTTACATTACTCGGTTCTTGTAAGTTATTTTCTTTTAAGATATTGCTGAAACAAGTCAAGACCAAATATTCCCAAAAGGTTTGCTTGTCGTGTAGAGTTCTATGTTGTTTTTTGTAATAATTCTTTTCAGTAAGTACCATCCTTTATTCGTTTGGTACTTGGTTGCCTTGGGTAAAAAAATTACATAAGCCTTCTATTTTTTTCTCATAGTGAAGACATAGAGTATATAGGAGTGGGACGTATATGGGTATGAAATAGTGATGATATCATGCAACAAATATCGAAAGCGAAAAGATCGTTAAAAATAGGAAAGTTCCCCTCTAAATGTCGTGTTTATACTACAGCTACCCTTGACGGTGAAAAATTAAATCGTATGTCAGACTCGTAGCTAAAATGACAACGCAACGTGTGAGCAACGTCTCTGGCTTACCAACCGATCTGCTCCATTTTGAGAGATCCCTATTCCGTATTACCATTACACTATAAAGACAATTTTCCTTCGATAAGTGACGCATTACATGTAAACTTAATTGTGTATATTGTAAAATAAACAGTGTAAATTAGTGCTAGAAGCATTCGGTACAATTAACATATAAGTAGAAGAGAGGCAGTTGGAATCCGACAAGTCATTAATCATGTTCTGGTGATAATCTTCGAATAACACCGTTTGTCATTTCGGTGTAACTGAACTATTGTGTGAGGCGGGAGTTACAAAGCATGCTACGTATTTGGTATGGCTAAAATGCGTAACAGTATTTTGTTTCAAAGATAGAACTAACGGCGTGGGTGGGACGTTAAGCGAGACCATATATAATGAATTTGATAGTCTTAGGTATATATTACTACAAAAACAAGCAGTTAAAGTAAAGATTAAATTGAGGTAAATTTTAAATGTAACTGTCTACTTAGAAGATCAAAGTATAATACATCTTTAAGTGAAGATGAAAATCGATTCGAGGAAATCATGAACAAAAACTAGGCAAATAAAGATAAAAATACACTATTATACTAAAGTACTATCTTATAATAGAAATAATTAATTTATAACTTATTCTTATAATCATCCAAAGTATTACTGAAGACTTACAAATTTTTAGTGAACGTAAAAACGAGATTCCTCTTTGAAATCATACCCTTTTAACATGCTTTGCGGATGAAGATAATTTAGAATAAGATCACGAGTAAAAATTTGTATACCCATTAACATTGACTATGTACCTTACGGCACTAGACTGGCTGTTTGGAACATAACGCGCGGCGCATCAATCATCAATATTACTTTGATACAACCCCTGTCACAGACGTCAGCAAACTATAGTGAAAGGTTCACAAATCCGCGCTGTGAACAAATTTTGTGCGCAGTTTTGATGTAAGAAACATGCAGTCTATACCATAGGTACATAAATACGAAAAAACCATTTCATCATTATCAACATCAGCCTATAGGAGACACCTGCTGGACATAGGGCTCCCTCACCCCAATGAGTACCATTGCGTTCTGCCCTCGACTCGACGCATCCAGCTTCTACCAGCAGCCTTTCGCAGATCGATGAAAAGTTTAAATGACCAGCATTTATAATCATTACTAAAAGCATTTAAATAATTGCATGTAACGTTGCCGATCGCAATGCAACGATAAAGTCAAATTATTGTGTATTGGCTTATCGGTGCTATATCGATAATTCGGCTTATATATTTCAGGAAATCATACGCATTGTTTACATATTAAGCGAATTAATTGTATACGTAAAACTACATTGATTTGTTTAAACGACGGATAACTATTTTGTTATTCATTCAATTTAAATTATGAAACATAGATGTGGCGCCCAGCAGCGGGTTTTTTAAGGTTGATATTTTATAATAAACACTATTTTGATGCACTGAACATTTCACACCATAAAAAAACGCATTTAAATAAAATGACGCTGATTTGTCACGCCTTATAATGGCATAATAATATAATCAAATAAGTACTTTGATTTCGTAATCAAAGCAGTTACTTTAATCAACAACTTACTAAAACTGGACATAAATTAAACAAAAAACCATCAAACCTTTCATTATAAGCTTTAACAATATTACTCCTTATCTATTCGTTTAATTTTATTTTTATGGGTACCAATAAAAAAACTCGACTAAACTCAAAAACTAACGTGCAATAAAACGCGGTTTATTTTCTAGTCGTAAACAGTATCAGATTTCCATATTATTATGTGGCGATATAAGTGTGGAGAAACAGTTTCAAATGTCATTCAACCCTGGATGATCATTTGACTCTACTTTGTTTTGCTATTTTATATATTAGGTATTATTATGTAGGCTGAAGTCAAAGATCGATTTTAGAAACAAATAAGATTTTTTATCATCATCTCGGTCTATATACGTCTCACAGGAGGGCACAGGCCTCCTCTCACAATGAGAGGGCTTGGGCTGTAGTTGGCATGCGAGTTCAGTGTGAATCGGGAACTTTACACACACTATCGATTTCTTCGCATATGTTTGTAAAGGTTTTTTTAACGATATATGTATATTCCTTCAACGAGCTCAAGGTAAATTTTAAATATAATTCCGTGCCTACATAAATTCCGAAACACTCAGAGGCGCGAGCCCAGGAAAGAACCCATAGCCCTCAGCTTGAGAAGCCATAGGTCAAAACACCAGACTACCACCACGCCACGATTTGAGGATTAAGTTTTCACGGTCTCGTTGTTGGAATCATAATAAAATTGAATTTATTATTGAAGTTTATCAAAAGGTCTCACTTTTTTCCACGTATTTCTTCTTCTTTAACTTAAGAGTTATACTCTTGTCAGTGTAGTATCTTCCACACATCCCTCCTTTGAGCCATCCTCTTGACCTCTTGATAAGACGCGCCGCCGACTTTCTCCCTTATCTAATCGATGTAGCTGCGCCTAAGGTCGACCTCTTCCTCTCTTCCCCTCGATGATTCCTACCGGAATTGTTTTGAAGAAGTCGTCGTGTCGCATCAAATAATCACAAGGCTTTTATCCCAGGCCCAGGCCTTCTTAACGGAGGCTTAGGCTGGTGCGGAGAACTTAGTCTCCAGTCTCCACAGGGGTGGAGTTTAACAAAATTGGAGGTGAAAGTAATAGTTAAAGTGGAGAAAAATAAATTCATGGTTTATCATCGTAGATAAACCCGTAGGTTGTATAGAACGGTTGTGTTCAATTCAATTAAATTCAAATTTTATTGCATTGCTCTATTGTGTTGCTCTAAGGATGAACTCTGGTTGAGTTCAAAACCCGTCAGTGTGTGGTGGAGGCGAAAGTTGGTTTTGTGTGATTTCTGTGTGTTCTTACAGAGGTGGGTGAGCTACATGAACACACGTTAATTGCGTAGCTACTTATCGAAAGATCGCAGCAATAGCAGTGACCCGTGGATCTATTTAAATAATTAGTTTAAAAATTATTTAGTTCCATATCGTTTTACCTACAGAGAAGGGGCTTTACTTAATCATAACTTCTTTTATACATTTCTTTGAATTGCACCCGCTAAAGGATTAAGACGAAATTTCATAAAGCGAACCAGCTAATTGTGCAGTTCCCAGTGACTATTGCAGCAATATTAGCTAGAGGCCTACAACATAACATCACAATGAAATCGTTACCGACGCCAGAGCCTTAAATTAACTACATTAAAACAAGCTACTCTCATTCAAGATAAGACCTTTCGACGGGGGAATAAATTGGACCGCATTATGCCTTAAAGTCGGGAAAAAATTTAATGCATCTTCAACAAAAAAACAAAGCTTGGACAAAAAATTGTGCAAAATGTGGTTCTTTTTTTTTCCATAATCGTCACAGGTGAGTACCTCGTGCTCGCCAAGTAAATTATAATATGATCTTTTATATTGCTAAATAGGTATGAGTTAAACAAATAAACAGCTCTATATTTTTTACCACTGTCGTACTATTGCGTTGTTGGACCATTGTCTGCATAGAAATAATATCACTGCAGGGCTCGAACTTTACATACTGGATGATGTGGTAAATAAAATAACATTTATGAAACTTGTTATCGTAAAGTACTATTATTTATAATAAAAGTAGATGTATTAAAGCCATAAAATACATTGATGTTGTCAAATGTGTTGCATAATATTTAATTCAGGGCATGTTTGGTTGTCTCCAAATGTCTTTTGATATTTCTGATCTTCGTTGTTATATTTTGATCGCAGCAAGAGCAATACACGTTTTTGTCACGTACCTACAAAAACGAAAAATTGTAAGATTCTTGGAAAGATGAAATTTTTAGCAATCGTACACATAATTGTGAAAATACAACAACTACACAATCACAACGTCAATTATTCATTGTTAATCTGAATGACAATGTGAGTCAAACACGTTAGGTTCTGCTGCTCATTTCAAGTGGCGATACCGTTTAATTAAAGAGGTTGATAAGTGGTAATTGTGTACGAAATAAATGTTGCAATTGCAAATAAAAATATTTGAATTTGAATTTGAATCTGGAAAGACTATTTGAAATCATCCTATGTGTGATTTGACGTCATCCGCACTCAAATGTTGAGCCCTGAATATCAGCCGTAGGACGTCCACTGTAAGACAAAGGCCCCTCCCATTATTTTCTTCTAGTGCCGATTTAAAAAGTCTCTGATCTGATCTAAAGTGGTGATTGATGGGTTTGTGTAATTTGTGTGTGTTCTTACAGTGTGGAGGTGGAGGATCTGCATGAACACACATTTTTCGCATAAACGACCAGACGACGACCAGATGGCCTAGTGGTTAGAGAACCTGACTACGAAGCTTGAGGTCCCGGGTTCGATTCCCGTGTCGGGGCAGATATTTGTATGAAAATACTGTTTGTTCTCGGGTCTTGGGTGTTTAATTATGTATTTAAGTATGTATCTTTATCTATATTTATCCGTTGCTTAGTACCCATAACACAAGCTTTGCTAAGCTTACTTTGGGACTAGGTCAATTGGTGTGAATTGTCCCGTGATATTTTTTTTATTTATTTATTTAAACGTCAAACGTATTTTGCCGAAGCCAGAGACGAGTGGAAGGAGAAAGGGGAGGCCTTTGCCCAGCAGTGGGACACTATATAGGCTATTAAAAAAAAAAAAATTAAACGTAGCTATCATAAGGTCGTGGGTAAGCAAAGTAATTGTTTCAGTTCATTGATATGGACCTCCACAAAATAACGCCTGATTCAATAAATTAAAATGTCTCTGTCATTTGGACGCATATGTGCGTTCGCAATAGGTAAGTACTTGGCAAAATCGCAGTTTTGTGTGTTTCTTCAAATGCTTTTTATATGGTGTGTTATAATTATCAATTAAAAAACCTAAATCGATTAGCGTCAAATATATTGCCGAGCCAGCATTAAATTGTTGTCGAATACGAACAGACTTACGGCATACCACCATCCACATTGTTGGTGTATGATATTCTTAAGGTCCTCTTGCAAAATTACCCCCTAACTCGAGTCACGTTCGGGCTATTAGTCCGCGGTACTTATATTAAAGTTTCATCGCGAAACGATCAATGAACCACTTTACCGTTTCGCGAGGAAAATATTTTATGAGTGTAGCAAGTGGACCGTGCTGACTGGCCCAGGCAGGTGGCTTAACGGGCGGCGATTGATCCCGGCTCAAAGTCGATGCTTGAGCTTGCAATCAGAGTGGTCATTGAGTCGTGCAGCATTAAGAGACTCTCGAAGAGGCCGATGACTGAAAGGTATTGCGGGTTTTGACCACTCCGGGTTATGAGCTGCGGCTGGCGTGATAGAATCTGTTTTTTTTTTGTTTTGAAGTAGGTGGGAGCTGCAAGTGGTCATTTTTGGTACACCATGCAAACAATAAAATACCACAAAAACGATGTTTCTGTTCAAACAACAACAAAAATAGGATGAACCCTAGTATGTCATGTCAATCAACCTGAATTTTGGCATCTATCTGTAGACTTCTTGAACAGAAGTCTAGTAAAACTAAAAAAAAAATTCAAATCACTATTTTAGGTTAGGAGCGGTCTTACTGGTTTTGATCTTTTCCGATGCTCTTTTTCAAGGGTGTGTGCGTTCACGATGATGGCGTTCCCTCTGCTCTGGTATCTACTTTTATTAACCCCCGACGCAAACAGAGGGTTGTTATAATATAAGTTTGACCGCTATGTGTGTCTGTATGTCTGTGGCACCGTAGCTCTTAAAATGGTGGACCGATTTGAATGCGGTTTTTTTCTTGGAAAGCAGGTTTTCTAGCGATGGTTCTTAGACATGTTTTATCAAAATCGGTTAAGCCATTTTTGAGTGCTACATATTTGAATATCTAAAGTTAAAATACCTACGGGTAAAATGTCGATGTTCAAAATATCGAAAATTAAAATATCGACTGTATCGAAATATCGAAAATTAAAATAACGAAAGCTTATATTGTCGAATGGTTAAATAACCTACGTCCAATATATCGAAAATATATACATCTACAAAAGTGACATCGACAGATATAAATATCGAAGTCCAAAATGTCGAAGTACAGAGTACCGAACGTCCTATGTATGAACTATCATGTGACAGGGTCGACGGAGATCCGCTTCGCGGAGCTCCTATTCCGCTCAGTTGATGCGCTTCGCGCCCTGACGCAATACTAACCTATTGAACATGAATTACCAAAAATGTTTGGTTCGGTTAGGTTAGAACTGTGACCACAACACCGCACGAGCCGAGCGAGCGAAGCGAGCGTACCGCGGCAGTGGCCGGCGAGTTTTAAAATTTACTAGAGTATGTAAAATAAATGATATTAAGAGAAAGGAGCATTAAATAAAGCAGATTTGTATGTACGATATTTTAATTTTGGACATTCAAATATTATTATGTTGGCATTTACAACTTAAAATCGCTCTTAAAATCTAAAGTTAGTGAGCTAACTTTGGGGGCGGCAGACGTGAACTTGCCTTCGAAATCCAAAAGCTTAATGGTTACTTGACCTGAAATGTATATTTCAGAACTAAATTATTGTTATTATTATTTTAAAATTTATGACGGTGGAAGCATTCTACACTTCCACTGAACGTAGATATAGTTTAGATACAGTTAGTGTTTAGTATTGTAACTAAGGGACCCCATACATCCCTGTATTTTTATTATTATTATTTTTTGTATTTTTTTTTCTTTAATTGTATAATATACTTTTTAAGTATTTTATTTGTAATTATATTATTATGAAAAAATGACTTTCTGCCAAGTTTCTTGCGGCGCATTTTTCTTGGCAATGATGGTCTTTCCGAAAGCGCTGGTAGTTTAAAAAATGACGTGTAAAAGTGCCCATTGCGGCCTATTTACTGAATAAATCATTTGAATTTTGAATTTGAATTTTTAAACCGGTGGGTGGTAAAATTTGAAAAAAATCAGGATGGTTAAGTATATCAAACTTACAAGGAAAACTATTACGGTTAAGTTTTCTTGAGAATTATTAGAAGTTTAAGAGTAAATAGCAGGCTAAGGTATAAAATATATATACGTCCCACTGCAGGGCACAGGCCTCCCCTCAGAATAAGAGGGCTTGGGCCCAAATAAATATACCTAAATTTAGAATATTCAGTACAAAATAGGAAATCCTTAGAAAAATAATTATTACCTATTTTTTTCGTAATGGCTACGGAACCCTATTTGGGGCGTGTCCGACACGCTCTTGGCAGTTTTTTTTTGTTGGTTAGGTTATCTTCTTCGATCTATACAGAGTATTAGATACATTACATATTACAAATTAATTCATAATATATTTAATTTTAAAATACCAAATGACGTATGTATCAAGTCTATTCAGTAGGCATACAAAGTCTACTTTAGGTTTATAAATGAAATGTCATGGCAACGTGAAATAAATCACAATTAAAACTCCAATTAATTTCGCTAGCTCATACCAGAATCCTCATAGGGGTAATGTGATCCATACATGAATAATCCTTGAGTTTAAATTGAGCTCATAACTAGTGACTAGTTAAACAGTTTACATTGAACCTTCAAAGGTCCCTTTATCTACAAGTTCATAACAGATCCGCTAATAAAGCGTATTCACCCCAATTACGCCGTGTACATATCGGACCTCTCGTCGCGTTCTGCTAACAACCAAGTTCCGTATCTGATGCCTTGGGCGCTTTAGGCTCGAATAAAAAGGGTTTCATCACGTGTGGACTAATTGCTATCGGGATTGCCGAAGGCTGATTAATGAGGGATTGAGCTTAAGTATTTGTCATATGCGTACAGGCTGTGGTTAAAAGTGATTGCGACCGACCCGCATCGTGGTGTTAACATCGCTTTCCAGTCAGCAATCTAGACTCTTATTAAATCGAACAGCTGAGGCCTACCCCCTGCACCACAAAATTTACAAGTGCTACAAATCGTCAAAATTACTAACTTTCTTATACTAAAAGTAACAATTATATAGAATTGTAGCATTTGCGATGTAGGTATGTGGTATACAAAAGGCTTGATTTTTGAACTGAAATACCATTCGAATGTGATAAATAATTCTGGGTTATTCTTTTATTTATTCTGGTTTCCTAACGTAATGTATACAAAATTTCATAGCAATCGGTTCAACAGGTGAAACGTAAAAGCGGAACAAATAAACAAACTCACTTTCGCATATATATGCATAATGACTTTAAATTATGTAAGTTGATGCTTTAATGTCTTATTTCCATCAATATACGTAATACCGCAATATAAACCCCACCGCAGAATATTGTAAGTGCATATATTATAATGTGCTTCCCTTAGGGCACCCTGCTGGTGACATTTCACTGTAAGAGGACAAAGAATATATTAAAAAAAAATGATATTTGAGTTATCCCCATTTATCAGGCATTTAGTGCCCCTTTTCTTAAAGAAAATAATCGTTTCTAAGTATAAGAAAAATGAAAGCTGTAGGATCAATAAGAGTAACAAATTTTCTTCCTGTTTGTAAGTGCTAATTTTGAATGTCATTACTTTGACCAACGGAAAGGTATCGCTGAAGAACTGACATGGTCACTGACATAGTTTGAAAAAGGGGTACTTTTTTTTAGTTTTAGGTTCTATTTTTATTTCATATAAGTTTTTTTTATTTTATGTAGGTAAGTTTGTTAAGTATAGGACTGTTTTTAATTGAATATATTTAATAAGTTTGAAAAATATGCAAATTAAAGTGGCGTATATCCTCGAGTGGTGACCAGTGGACTTACGACATCGCGAGAGTTGCGGCAAACCGTTGGATGCTAGTGGTCAGTTGTCATTCATTGTTCAAAGGCAAAGGCCTTGGTTCGAAAATAGACGTCTTCCGGTTGATGATGACTTGGAAAAAATCGCAATTTTTTTACTAACACATTTTCCTTTTCCGCACCTTACAGGCATTTTTACAAGATAGCTAACAAAATACGTATACCCACTACCAAGCAAGCGCACACTATAGTATTCTCATTGCAAGAATGTGTGCTCCATTGTATAGCGTAATCGTTGTCATTCCACGCAACAGCCTTTCCACGGATGTGCAATTTGCAATGGAAGGATGAACAAAAAAATAAGGGTGACGAAGCTTGAGGCAAATCCTGTTGGGGTTGCGTTCATTTCACGCTCTAACTCTGAATAGGCAGATAAGTTTATGTGAACAAAGCCTAATACGCATCCATTCTGCAAGAAGGCAAAGCGATGTAACGGGAACTAGGAACGAGTCGATAGTTTTGAAATACATTGAGTGATATCAACAGCGATGAAACAGAACATGCAGCACTGGCCAAGTAGTGTATTGGATTTTTTTGTTTCATTTCAACTGTTCATGTTTCGAGGGGATAATTTTTGCTGCGAGCGCTTATGGATATTGCTATTATTCATAGTGCATTTAGATTATTGGCGCGTGTTTTTGTCGTTGTGTCACCGCCAGTGTATTTGCTATGTAGATTTATGCAGTCTTTAGCTTATCATACGGTCCGTTTGCTCAGTTAAGCCACGCTCCATATCTTTGAGCTTGTCGATACCATGCATTTGGTACGTACGTAGCGCATTTCACATGCATTGTTTTGCATGTGATAGTAATTGTTCATAGTTTGAGTAGATAATTAAATACGTATACTTAAGTAATGGTTTTCTTTTTGAAAACAGATGCTACAGATCATAATTATATCAATGACATAAAAAAATATTTTTTTTCAACTTGCTAATTGCGTGAGCAAGTTTGTAGAGCCTTTGTTAAGAAAAATCTAGAATTTTCTATTGTTATTCCAGTAAATAACAACACTGATGTAATATGTGTGTATGTTGGTTGTTTGGTGTTTGCTCTACATAGGTACCCTAATCCTTTAGGTAACATTTACCTTTATAGCTTGAGCTTTATAGCGGTTTTTTCTACCTTCAATTAACGAAAGGAAAGTGGTAAATAATTGTGGACCATTCATTATCAATTCAACAATCGCGCTGAAACAAAGGGTGGGTTGTTTACAATTAAATTGTCTCCCGAGGGATATCACTCTTTGTAACTAGTTCGTTAATTTATCTAAACCAATTACAGAATTGCGTCGCGACAGACTACACTTTATTTCATTATTTTATATCTGAATAAAGATTACATTTTGAGATGTCTATTCAAGAAAAAAAAAGAAGAATTCAAGAATTAAGGAGATTTTTCATGAAGTTTTTTTTTAATATACAAGAAGAGGATCTTCGGACTGGATTTGAACCCATTTCTCCTGTGGCTTTACGCGCCAGAGGTGGCTTGCCGTCTGATCCACCAGAAAATCCCACCAAGCAGGCGAAAATCTTAATGTCTTGCATTCGCTGATACCCGCAGTTAACCACCTAAGACCTAGTTCTGACCTATTGAATAAATATTAATAGGTTAACCCCCTAATTCATTGATTATTTTTTTGTGACAGATATCCGTGATGCCGTTTCTGTTTGTTTTGTCCGAATAGACAGGAGACGGCATCTGTCAAATAAAATTTATCGATGAGTGGTGAAACAGGCCCTAAATGTTACTAAAATCACTGGATAAATACCTATGTAATACGTCTAGGGTCATCTACCAGTAGTATCAGTAGTAGGGGGGTACCTGTCAGTATCATAACGTCGTAACTACTCTATTCCCATGTGTAGTTAGTCGCGTTCGCGTGTAAAAGTCTGTGCAGTCGTGTAGCTACTTGTTGTTATACTTACAGAACTGCATTATTAACCACCTATTAATTATCCCAGGAACTCCCATGTCCCAAATTACGTAATAAACAACAGCAATATAAACTGAGATTTAGACACATTGGTATCTTAATGTCAAAGTTAATACCAAGTTTAGGGACTTCCAAATTGTTTGAGTTTTCAAGTATGCGGCAGGGAACGTGATGGGTCGTTATATTAATGTCATATTTACACAAAACTATTGGTGCCTACGTAAATATGTACTTTGGGAACTGCGTTACAATGGATTGTTGGTCTCAGTTGTCTATTACTAGTACTATATTATGTATATTGGAATGTTTTTAACATCATTAAAGTTTGGTAGTTAGTAATACTTATATCTATTTACAAATTTAAAGCGGGTGCTAATAAAAATTATAATTAACACTGTTTGTAAGTTTATCCTAGTTAAATGTGAAACAATAAGAGGTTTATTACATTAAACATAATTCGAGTTGAGATATAGTTTTAGATGCTTCAATATCCAACGTGATGGGTAACAACTTATAATAATTTTACTATTTTAATTTTATTTTACATAATATAGGTACATAGATAGCATAGGTTTATGTATTTAAACAAACGCTTGTTTGCGAGATTTTATTTATATATAAGAATTATTAAAACTTCGGTGAATGTTCGTCACGAGTTCATAATCCACATCATTATGTGTTTTAAGAGATGTGAAGAAAAAAAATCGCTTACCTATACGCAGTGTTTGAATTGTGTTGGATTGTACTTAAGTAGATTTTAAAAATCTATCTCTCTCATTTTTCATCTCTAATTTTCAGTAACAAAACTAATCCCGCTCTTGGCTTGTGTAATCCGGCAGGAAGCAAAATGGGACGTCCGTCGTTTGGGAATTTTCTAATTACGTTTTCAAAGACACCTCGTTTGTTGAACTTGTGACATTCGAGTAGAAAAGGTCACGTATAGAAAATTGGAATTTCGCCCGGGTGAGAGAGGACGTCGGTTACCAGAATTTGCCTTCTGATTTTCCTATTAACGAATCTCATTTGTTAGATCGTTGAGGATTGCCGAGAAATGTCCAGTTTTGGATTGTGACAAATGAAAAGCCATAATATTGAAGTTTTAAAATCTAATTTATACTATGATATCTTCGTTTGTGTTTTATTTCTAAGATCAAAATAAAACCAAATTTTAATGTTTATCATTAGCATTAAGATATTTAGTTACTTTAAGACATTACTTAGTTCGAAGTAAAAATCCTTTGCTGCAATATCGACACAATATTTTGAAGTACTTATTCGCAGTTATATTAACTTAATTACAAAACTTATCCCAAAGTTCATTGACTGAAAATTTTCTTAGCTTAACCCCTAATTTTAATACGACATCTGCGCAACCCTATTGAAAAATAATTACCCAAAAGTAAATTATGCACCCTTTAAACTGCACCAAATTTGAGCGAATAAAGCGAACTTAAAATATATTATATTGCAGAGATGGAGCCACATGGCGAGTGTTTTAAAAGACAATTTCTTATGAGTTGCATCACACTTTTCCAAATGAGAAAGAGGGTCGGCAAAGTATGATATTGCGCGCTCTAGGCTTTATGCAATTGACTTATTACGTGAGCTTGGGTAATCGCTTTGCTATATTTATTTTGTTTGATTAAGAACACACCCATACACACACCACACACACTAACACACACACATTTCGTTTGTATACTGCTGCATGTTGCATTTGTTATTTTATTTGTAATGTTGCTCTGCTTGCCTTTTTGTTTTATATTCATTAATAATAACATTTTTGTAAGTAAGTTTAAAACCTATAAGGCAAAGTGTAATTAATAAAATTGATAAATTTGTAAACCGACTCAGTTGAGTGCCAAGATACAGGCTCAGCCTAGTTTGGTACTCATGATACATCTGGTATATTGTAATAGTGGTCATTTTTAGATAGATACAAATTATTCTTATTCTTAGTTATAACGATTTAGAAGCATAAAAAGTGTATTTCTTGCGGAATGGTACTTTTTTCAATAATTTATTAAATTAGACGTTAATTTGCGGAGGTCCATATAAATGAAGTGAAAACTTATCACAGCTACGTTTATACAAGAAATGTGGATGAAATAGTGGGATATATGTACGTTGCTGGGCGTCCAAATATCACAAAACATATAACATCATTTATCTTGAAGTTCTTACGGCATCCACGCAAAATCTAGACTCGTGAAGCATCATTCCACGGATATTCGTCACATAACGTAAATAGAAAATTATAATAATGTCATTTTTGGAAATCCTCATAAGAATTTGACTAATGCTTTACGGGATCGAAGCCATGGTGAACGTTAGTTAAGTAAGACAAAAACTCCTTCCTATTGCTTGTGCTGTCGCTATGAATACCAATTGCTATCACACTTAATCCGTCAGTTGGCGCAATACGCTCCAGAAATCTATCAATGAAAACACTCAGAATGGCACGCGCCAGTACCATTGTCGATTGGGCACAATAAAATTACTCGACCCACAGAAACCAGGGACGCGGGTGCGCAAAAAAGAAATACTTTTTCACTCCAGCAATCATCGTGGCTATAGCAATTAGTTCTATGCAGTTTAGCAATGGGACGTTTTGTGCTTTGAAAGAGTTTTAGTGGTGCTGGAAACCAATGCATTTGATAACCTATTGTTGAATAGCCACGCTGCCGCTAAAGTTCTTCTGAAGTACTCGTAACCTCTAAAAAGACCCCTAAAATTGGTTTTTGGAAAGATACAAAGTCTTATTTTTGGGATTACAAGAAACCTTTGTGGTTTCGGCATGTCCATCCATCCGTCCGTTGAGAGGTTAGATAGTGCTAGAAAGTTTACTGCGCTGACAAAGTGGTAAAAAAAATGTTGAATAAAAATATTTTTTTTATTACAGGGTTAAGTGGGGACTCTTACTCATAGTGAGGGGTATCGTTAGATAAATATTTCAAAAACATTAAAGGTTTTCCTAGATTTCGATTTAAGAACCCAATTTGCACCTGCAGTGAGACGTATATAAACTGAGATGACAATAAAAATTTACGTAACTGACAGAAAACGCACATCCTAAGCCACGGTAGCCAGAGACTTTATATTTGGTAGTATATTCCTTGAGGGCGATAAAAGTACACGAAGAAGAAGAATTCATTTTTGGAAATTCCGACGGAATAAGTAGCAAGCCGTTTTTTGTTTTATACGAAAGCAGCATTCATGGCTGGGGGACATTAGGGAGTGGATTGGGATTAGAACTGCAGAACAACTGTTCCGGAAGGCATGACAGGGAGTCATTTTAAGAGCTAACAGTCAGCCAACCACCAGTAAAGGAATGGTACTTTAGGACGGAGGCAAAGAGTCGAACATAAGCAAGTCAATTATTGTAAATGCGAAAGCTTGTTAGTCTGTTTGTTTGTTACCTCGTCACGTCTAAACCGCTGGATTGATTTAGATGATGATGATGAAATTTTGTATACAATAATTTGTGTGTGTATAATTTTGTATTTTGGATGTGTTTTGTAGTTTGAGTCCCGGGGAATTACATAGGATAGTTTTAATCCCGGAAAATTGCATAGCCCCCACGTTACATCGATAAACGGATTCTACGCTGACGGAGTTACGGACAACAACTAATTTTTAATTACAATCAGTTGTTTATTCAAAATCAAGCATAATTACGAACTAAACAACGTACGAACGGTTTTTGAAATTTCATACTGTTAAGCAAACCTTGAAGCCGTGGTGGCCGAGTGGTTTGACCTATGGCCTCTCAAGCAGAGGATCGTGGGTTCAAACTCCGGCTCTTACCTCTGAGTTTGATTTTTGAAATTTACCACGAGCTTTACGGTGAAGGAAAACATCGTGAGGAAACCTGCACAAACCTGCGAAGCAATTCAATGTTATGTGTGAAGTTCCCAACCCACGTTGGGCTATCGTGGGAACTTACGACCCAAGCCCTCTCATTCAGAGAGGAGGCCTGTGCCCAACAGTGGGACGTATATAAGCTGGGATGATGATGAAAAAAACCTTTAATATTCAACCAGCACAACAGTGCAAATTTTAATTCCGTTGGCTTTTTTGCCATTTCGTTCTCACAGCATTACGACTCACGAGTGAACAAAATTCCATCTAAGCAATTACTTTCCTTTTAGGCAAATCAACAAGCTAGCTGTTACCGTAGAAATTCAATCCGACCAAATCTGTATGTAAATGTATTGTAATTGCGGGGCCGATATTCGAATTACAATTTCTATGTTGATTAGCCGTGTTACAGTGAAATTTATGTTAGCTCCTCCGACGCCTGTTTCTCTAGTATAATTTTGTTTTTATGTACCATTAGGATGTGGAAATATTATCGAAAGTATGCGTATAATATGCGATATTGTTACAAGAGGAAAAAATACACTGGATGGGATCTCGGTCTTATGATAATTTTCCGACATTTTAGATGAATTTTTAGCAGTAAATTTATTTCGATTTAGATAAATACTGCTAAAAAGATCGTTTCAGTTTCAGTGAGCAAATATAAACGTCGTACTTTATGGAGATCTATGAATTACTGAAAACCTAATTACTAAATCCGCAACGTGTATTTTCATTGAGTACACTTGAGTTCCACATAAATTAAGAAAATTTATCACGGACCCAACTATCATAAACACCACAAAAAACCTGGGTGGTGTTTGTGTCGAACAGGCGTGGCTATCTCGCACGTGTAGTTACGAAGTAGCAAAGAAAACTTTCGTACTTAATTGTGCTGTTATTTTGTAGCCAAAAATCCTCATCCTTAAACTTGATCGTATTATAAATGCGAAGGTGATTTTGTCTGTTTATTTAAATTGTAGAATCAAAAATATTAAATCTGGTATGATCGTAGGTAGTTTAAGACTGCGAAGGATATAGGATAGTTTTTAAGTATATCAGAAAATTGCAAAGTTCCCGTGGGATCGCGATATTCGCAGAAAGAGTCGCGGGCAACAGTTAGCTAGGGTTCTTATTACTTTAATGCTATATAAAACTTTATTAGTTATTTGTAAAATTAGTAAACAAAATAAGAAATGTGATGCCAAGACCTCGTATAATTTCACCTAATGTTGATATATACTCAGCCGGAATTATTTTATGAAATAGAGACAATAGCTACAATACCTTTTAGGCTTCAACGCTTTGAAAGCATAATTGAAGTACTTTAACGGGCCTTATCTCGGTTCTTAATGTTGATACTCCAATCATAAGCTCGGCTGCAAAACAAAAGGCTAAGATTTTCTCGAAAATATCCCTAAGCCTTTGAAAACAAGGAACCTAAGATAATATTACTGTTTGTGCTTAAATTATTCATATTTAAGAGCACGCTTTTTTACAAAATTTCTTATGTGATCATCTAGTTATAATAAGCTAGCAACGACATATTAAAGTTATACAAAAACAAAACTTAGAATAATTATGTCTTCAAATGTATTTTGTAAGTGGCCTTTCTTTTATCGCTCCTATTAAATGCCCTTTTTATTGGCACACCCACTTGAAAATTATATGCTAAGAACACAACACGTTGTTGGGACCTCCCACATGAAAATATTCATCGTCTATCTACGAAATAGTAAGAGTGAATTTAGTCTCCGGTCACACTTAAAATAAATGACAATCCCTCGCGCAATTTCACACCCCTTTCTATCCCACTAATTGAACCAAAATACACTTAAATTTTCTTTGTGCCTAGTGTAATTTTAGCATCAGTTAGGGTCAGCAGACCACCCCTAGTAATTTAATGGGCTCGAGGATCCTTTTTGGTATGTCGAAATGGAGTTCCTTTAGTTTAATGAACAGATTAAGTTACACCAGAAACAGATTTGTTGTAAAATATTTCTGCCTTTGACCAAATATTTGGAGACGATAGGGACGCCAAAGTTTATCCTCCTATTAGGTAGATATTTATTTTCTTAAAACATTAAATCATTGAAATAAGACTCTTTATATGATAAATGAAAATACATAAATACTATTAGTTTCGAAATAAAGTGTCTATTTTTTGTTAACTAGATACTTACTAAGTTTCTTGGCTTTGTGTCAGACACTCTACCAGTATTATTAATTTAATCTTTTTTTTTTTTTTACTTACAAATTATTTATTTTCAGAATATTACAGGTCCAACTAAAAAAAAGGTATATTAGGTACAATAAAATTAAATAAGCTAAAACTATAATAAATCTAAAAATGGACCCTGTGGCATGGCAGCATTTCCCCGCTGGATCGCAAGACTGATGCGTTGAGCGAGGAAACTGCCAGCTCTCCTGTGGTATCTCTGAGTCTCTTTGATAGATCTTTGAAGAGACTCAGAGCGCCAGGGCCCCACGGACCAAGGGTCTCGACGCCGAAAGGTACAAAATCATATTCGGCACCGAGACCACTGTATTTTCCTGCTTTGGCAGTTTCTGCCATTTCTGCAGCTGCTGCTGCCCTTATTGATGTTCGGTGGAGATGAGACGGGGCCAGTGTGTCAACACAAGTTGCATCCCACACTAGCACACGTCCCGTCCTTTTTAAGTTAGTTGAAAAAATAATATAAAACAGTATAAATATTGATTTAATTACCCTACTGCCCGAAGGAGGGTTATTTTATTTATACATTATATTATCTGATGTTCTAATTGAGATTGTATCCTACAGACTAACTGTATTTTTTTTGTAAAGTCAAATAAATTATCTTAGTATGAAATCCTATACACCCTATAATCCACATATAATCCTATACATGTAAACATAATTTGCTAACTAAATATAGAGATAAAGGATCTTCAAAAAACTTGTATAAATATACCTATTACTCTGGAGATTTGTTATTTCTTTGCAAAAAATTTTTTTTCTTGAAAGGTCCAAATTGGAAATGTAAGGACATAAATAAACTCTTTTAATAGTTAAGCTTAGAATATGACGCAGTTCCGCTTACAAGCAGTCCACTTATGCAAAAATGGTTGGCACCACATCACATATGCACTGTGGTCGCAAATCTTCCGACCCGGTTGCATAATTTCTTATTGTCGCTGACAATTTATGGGCGACATTATTTCCTGGAGACATGTCTGCCTATTTTAATTACAAAATTCTTAATTATTTTCTGAACAGGCAGAATATTTACAAAACTTAAAAATGACAGTATCCATTCAGTGTGATTAATATTGGATGTTCAAAAAATATCACCTGCTTCAATAAATCAGTTTCTTAATTATTAAGCAGTTCATTCACATTTCACACATGCTGTTTTTTTAACGTCCTCAATATCAAAATACTTAAGTCACAGATTCTTATATTACTTAGTCGATGTTTCCGTATTAATGCATTTTTTTACTTCCGGAATTTACTTTTATTTTCATTCGTAGAAACTTTGTCCTGGAAATTACAAAAACAACATAAAATACTAAGATTAATAGTTGTGGCCTGAAGCGACGCACTTAAATACATTTGGCAATGAATTTATAGTTACATATTATAGTAAAGAAAACCAATTATAAACACACGATATGCAAAACGAGCACGCAACAGATGCGTAAATGAAACCATTTGCGCCACACACCCGTTGTGTGCATGTATAGCTGTTTCTTTATGTATTTAATTTGAGCACCATTGCACCAATGGACGTTCATTATGGCAACGGTATGCTACTGCGGTTTGGCGACCTCTCTCACACCGTGTCCCTAGGCTTGGTCGTATGATGTTCTGCGTTGCCATTAAATAAAGGTAGGTAACCACATATTTAAATTATCATGGACATTAAAAACGAAATTTCATTGTTGTATTATTGATTTATTCATAAACGCTTAATGTTTTTGTTTTAAATATTTATTATATACACTATTTATTGAGGCTAGTATTTCTCGTTATTATTTTTTATAAAGAAAGTATTAATATAATATACCTCAACCGCGTTCAACCTCAATTTTGAATTTGAAAACAATTACTTTACGAAACGAAAAAGTTACACACTTTTTGCGTAATTGAAACACCGAATTGAATGAACTATAAATATAAAATTAATTGAAATTGGCCGTGCACGGTGAAAATTAAACGGTCTTTCGGATGCACTTTTGGGGCTTTTTCCATTGGGCGTTTGCAAACAGGGCATGTCGAATGATAACTTCGACAATGTCGTAGAATTATTTCATGTTGCCTAGAAATTCCAACTTTAGCTTTTTCCACGTAGGGTAGTATTTAAAGAGAACTGGTTGAGTTATTATACGCAGTAACGAGAATTAATCGAAGATTTTGATTAACAACACTTGCGTTGACGCAATCACTTTAATTGCTTTATTTATTAGCGACTGCGGGTTATTTATGCGCTTATATAAATACTTAAGCATTAATTTCATTACAACAGTATTAGACTAAGGGAGCTTATTTATTACAACCATGGTAAATACTTAATAAGCTGGTAAAATAAAAACACAAATCCATATATAGACCCCAATGGAGTATAGCAAAATTAAAACATATACACTCAACACTCCCATTGATAGTAGAAGTACCTAATTCTTTCTAATATATAAAATTATCAGGTCACAATTTTTGTGACCAAACTCCTCTGAAACGGCTTGACTGATTTTATGATTTTTTTTTGTGTATATTCGGTAGGTCTGAGAAAAGGATTATTCATATTTTTACGCGGGCAACAGATAGTATTATTATAATAATAATGACATAAAAAAGTATTCAAGTTGTTTGAACTATGACCGCTCAAGCAGGGGGTCGTGGATTCGAATTCGATGAGTTTTTGGAATTTATTGCAAAATTACTAGCCAGAGGATGCAAATGGCGAGTTGAGGTTCATTGTGGCATTTTAAATGGCTTTTGTTCAGCAATTGACGTCTTCCGGTTGATGATGACGATGATGATGATGAATATAATAGTAGAATTATCTAATTCATTTTGCTATTTAAGTTAACTCTTTTCCATCACGAGTCAATTGCGCAGCGCCAGCCGCTGCATAGCGCACTTGCCTCCTATGAATGAGACAAACAAACGTCAGTAACCATCCCACGTATAGTAATAAAGGACATTTTTATTGCCCGCTGTTAACATAAAGTTTATCTGGCCTCATCCCCTAACATCTTTGAATGCAATCCAAACGCAGTAGAAGCAGAAATTACAGCCACATTTACTTTCAACGATGCACTCAAGATATTTTCAAGTGTCTAAAGCGAGGTTAAAACGTTGTTTTATTTTATTAAACAAAATGTTCTTATTGAGAAATATTTATTACTCAATTCGCATTTGTATAGTACCAGATGTAGCAGTTTTCTTAGTTCGAATAAGTTCGTTTAGTGGCTAAATTAAAATGTTTCAAATGCCTGCCTAATGAGTGTTTGAAATAAATAAAAATCAATGTTTATTAAGTCTTCAAGTATCTAAAAACACTTATTATTAAATCAAGATGTTGAAAATTCCATTGGATGGCGCGTAAAAGTTAGAAGGAAGCACCCATTAAGCTAACATTCCTTTAAACGTACACTTTGTATGCGGAGCTTGTCGCTCTGACCGTCTCTGCGTACCACTTATTTCGATATTGGGCTACACTAATTTTGTTTACTTATTCATTAAAATGGAGAGCGATGGCAATGGCAGGCGGAATGTTCCCTCTATTACGTTTTCACGGAAAACTGAATCTGTGAGCGTACACTTTTAAATATAAATGTTGAAATATTTTTCTACTTTTAAATCTGAAAGGTGAATACGGTGAATAAATTTACAAGGCCCTTTCATTTTCTCTTGGGAGTCCATTAGGAAGTATTTGGTCTTGATTACTATACTGACGCGTTTTTATTCTATGACTACACTTTTCTGCCATTCACTTTATAAGTTACTAGCGACCCGCCCCGGCTTCGCACGGGTAAAAAAAAAAAAAACTATATAATATACCCGCACGAAGCCGGTGTGCGTAGCTAGTATATTATATCTATCATATGTACATATAATTTATCTAAGTGTTAGTTAACATCGCATTGAAATACGTCGCGTATTTTAAAACATCTGAACGTATAGACAGCGGGATATTTCATACCATGAAAAGATAAAGATAGTACGATATCTACCTGGTTAAAGACAAATCAAAGCAAAAAAAAAATAGTAAGTAGGTATAATTTTCATATTCGTAAAAACAACACAACCTTGAATTAAAATGCATCATCAAGCTGTCAAATTACATAGCATGAAGAATACACTTGGATACGGTATTCTATATTCCAGGGAATAACATCAGATTTACTTGCTGAATGCAACCGGGCGGAGTGTAGTTTGACGGACTGCCGATTCGCATTCTGAATAATTCATTCCGTTACTCCCTAAACTTTGCCACAAGAAGCCGAAGCACCCTCGGAATATTGCTTTGTTTTACAGTTTACGAAGTACCTCCATCGTAGCTGCTTCTTGGATTTCTGTTTGAGTCATCTTCGGTTGTAATCGCGCTTTCTATTTATATAATCTTATCTTTGTCTGACTACGTTTGCTATAGCAAAATATGAATTTTGTGAGTCATGTACTTAATTAGTCTGAAAAGCATCATTCCCATAAACAAACTTAGGCTAAAATCAATGACTAGATCACAAGGTTGATGGCGAGAAATATCGCTTGTTTTGGAAAATTGTGGTGTGTGGTGTGGTTTTGTAAAGTTATTAGCGAATTACTAAAAAAGATTTCCAATAAGCCGTATAAACAATAAGTCTCGTCTCGACCGCTTGCTTCCTGCAACATCCGTTACCCGTTCCCGACGCACAAATCGGTTCGTTTGCGAAGACAAATGGCTACTGTCTGCTTCGCTAACATACGCCCGATCCCATTTTCAAAAATTACTCGAAGAATAATAGTCGAAAATTCAATATCGAACTGCAGATGCAAGCGGCACTAATGCCTGTTTTTTTCCAAACAGCCGCTGTATGGAAGTTTAAACTTTCTGTTTCATTATTTCTGTTTATTTTCTTGTGTGGTAGTGCCATCGGTCTAAGGCATCATCAAGAAAACGACGCCTCTGATATTTAGAATGACATTGCTCGCGCGTCTTAACTTTGTCACCCCGAAGTTGTCGCTGTAAACATTAACCTTTTTGTTAATGACTGAAGAATTTAACAGCAGCCTAATTATGTGGCCACGCATGCTATTTCCATTGTTTGATTAACAATCTGGTCTAAAGAAAGTCTTTTAGAGATATTTAACGCCGACGGTGGCTCGCAAGGCGCTTCGGGTGCTGCTTTTAGAATCTAAATTAGGATTTTAACTATTATTAAGATTAATTATTGATGATACGGACTTTAAAGTTACGTGTCGGCGTCGCCACAATGACATACTATTTTAGCAAACAATGCTTCTTGCCTTCTTTTTAAAATGCATTTGTTATTTTTGTTTTAGAAAATATGGGTATTTAGTTTTTGATATTATGTTATTCAATTATTTATTAATAATCCGCTATATTGTGATATATTTAGAAATCTTAATCATGGTTCTGGTAATTACAAAAATTATAACAATAAACTGAAAACAGAATGTAAATTGTCCCATTTATTCATAAACATTTGCAAAGTTTACGTTAGTTTTTTTATAAAGTGAATAAGTCACAATTTTAGTTTAGCTTTCATGAGTTAAAAAAAAAAGAATTAGAGAGGAAATTATTACAAATAGGTTACCTATAGCAGATTGCTTATTTAAATTTTATACTTACAATTTTTATTCCCACCACAGAACAGATAAATTCAACGTATCATAGGTCCAATAAAAACTGTTTTTGCCTACACTCAGTACGGGGGAGATTTCAAATTGAGCCCCAAACAGTCTCAATAAGCGGCTTGGCTCTCGACGCTTGTCGTAAATTCCACGCCAATTGTTTGTTTTCCACGCAAAACGCTCGCACGCCTTTCTGACTAAAAATTGAACGTGCAAATTATATGGATATGGGTAAAATTCATACTCGAAACAAAATGCATTTTGATTTTGAAGAGGTTAAGTTAAATTATCTTGCGAACCAAGTTAAAAGCATCTTCAAAAAATATGGATGATTTAGATAGCAAATGGTTATTGTTGCCTTTTAAAACGGAAAATGACTGGCAGCTTTCTTGGGGTTACTGTTCTTATAAGTTGTAATTGCTTGCTGTGAGTACCCGCTTATTCAGTTCATTTATCTCCCACTGTCTATATAAAAAACATAGTCACTAAAGTTTTCAAAATATCACATTGAACATAAACCATAATAATGTTAAAATGTAGTTTTAGCTATCAAATTGTATCGATTCACCTTTCAGAACCAAAATTGCATAAAGATAAGTATCCTTATTTTTATTTATCACGTTAATGGTCAAAATAGTTACGTGCGGCGTCTTATCCACCCAATTCTTTTTTCTAGCTACATATACCATTGTCAGCATCGCTACATAAATCTTAACTTTTGTCGGCTATCTGGTATAAATTGTTTTAGTGTTGGTACACATGTAGACACCTATCGAGTTTCTTATATTGGCAGCACTGATTTGCGAAACGCATTCGAATTTATATGTCTGGCCGAGAGTGGAAATACTCGTAAACTTTTGCGTTTGGTTCTTAGAGTGTTTTGTTCAGCATTGCTTTTGTTTATAACTTAATTTGGGCTTTGTAAAGTATGGTTTCAAAAGTTTATTCAGATTAAGAGAGATATACATTTTCATTAGGAATGATTTACTGAACGTGGTTTTATAGTAGAATGGTAGGTTCAGAAGGGTACCTACGGAAATCAAGCTGTGGCTAGCAGGGTAAAATAAATAGAGATCGACTTTATGAAGTCAAATTATCAATTATTCATATTATTGACACTTTATTTTCAAAAGTAATCATTTACACAAGTATAAGTATAATATAAAACAAAATAAAGGTAACTAAAACTACATACAAACTAAAATTATAAATAAAAAAGTTGCCCAAAATCCCTGCCAGGTGGTAAGGTGCCCATAAGGCTGGCAGCATTACCACGCTGTATGGCAATGCTTAATCTTTGTGCTAAGAAAAAGCCAGCCCTCTGGTCACCCGAAGTCATAATCAATTTGGACGACAGTGATTTAAAAATATTAACAGCACTCAAACCCCAAGGACCCATGGTTTCTACCCCAAACGGCTCAAAAATGTAGTGTGTCGACGCAAGTGGCGTCCCAAACCAACGGCCGTCCCATTTTCTATGGCATGAGCGTCATGCCGTCGGGCCTCTTGCACTGACCAAGGCCCGGCGGATGACGTCGTTAAGGGCTGCATGCCGCGGGATGCGTCCAGTACTGCTGCGGCAGGAGAGTCCATGGTGGCCGAGGCAGTCGACCAGCATACCGCAATGGCAGCGATGTGGGGCAACACAAGCCACTCCCAAACGGAGACACACAGCGAGCCGGAATGTGTTGTCGTCAAGAAGAGTGCCTGTATTTGTGGATGGTAAGGCGTGAAGCCAAGCACCAGATTTCCATTTCGCAACGGCAAGGAGGCGGGCGCGCTCTGTAGGGTTGGTATACGTATGGTAAAGGTTATCCCGCACCATTCTACAGAGCGGCTCATCCCATTGCCGCTGCGAACTGGGCAAAATAGGTAAATCAGCAGACGGGCAAGCTGACTTCATATTATTTATGAAGTTAAATTAATCAAATATCAATTTTGAAAAGTACTTAACTATTATCTTTTAATATAAGTATGCGAGTTAGTAATATTTAACCATTGATAAGAAACTAGCTATTGTCCTCGATTTCGTCTCCAAATATATTCAATATTTGCTATCCCATGGGAATAACTTATGTAATTTTTCCGAATAAAAAGTCAAATATCATTTTAATACCAATCCGTTGAGATGGAGAAACAAAAATCCAAACATCTGAACGACCAAGTATCTGGACATCCAAACTTTTACGTTTGTAATATTTTTGAAGAATTTGGTGGGATTATTTTTTAAAGATTTTAAAGATCTAGTCGACAATACATATTTACAACTAAATGTATGTTTGTTTACTTATGACTTTCTGTTAAAAGTTAGTTACTTTAGTTAAAAATATCCCAGTTTAATAGTACAGTTAGCACTACGTGCAAAAGCGACGATAACCCAATATCTTAACTCGCTCAAGCTAAATAACCAATATTTAATTTAAAACAAGACAAGTAGTCGATAAGACAAGATGCGGGTTTGACTTTATTGACTGCTAATATCTGTTTAAATCTCCTCGGAGCGTTAGAGCGCCTGTAAATCTTTGTTAACACGACGCGCCGGTCGTCTGATATTTATTGTGCGTGCAATCCACGCTTTACAATACAAGTATTTCGTCTTATGAACCGGTTTTATATTTAGATCATACGATTTTGCGTCGTGAATATAGTGTTAATTAAGCTATCAGATGTATTTAACGTCTTTGGAAGAAGAGTTTGTTTGATGAATTATAGCATTTCTAAATAGAAAATTGCTGTGTGAGTCTGGGATTATTAGTGTAATACACCCAATTAGTTACTTATTTATATAATAGGATAAATCGTGCGACATTTTCGATTCTATATGATATTCTCAGTCGTTGTTCGGCGCGATATCACCCACAACTTGGTTAATAATAAGACTGGGCTTCCATTTAGGCGGAGTTGAGCAGATACGTGCAGAATCGACCAATTACATTTTTTTCCGCCTCAATGAAAGCATATGAATGCGCAGCCTAACAAAGCGCCCTGATTTCTCGTTACTTCTAGATCACCAACATGCTATCAGAGTAATCACAGTAGTCGATAAGAATCGGTACGTTATTCTGAGCGTTCATGAAGACCTTTTTGGGACGATTGTGTGGTGGTCCCTTCCATCACACCGATCCTTTGAGATCTAGAATTCCTAATTGGCAACAGAGAGCACGGCCTCCAATCACTTATCGGGTCCGTTATTTGCCTTTTACGATACCCTCCGTGTGTAAAAGATGAGTCCCATTCTAAAACCGAACACGGCACCGCATACTTGATCCTAACTACTAATCTACCGAAAAGCCATTGCCACCCGTTCTCTTCAGTACGATCATAAATTCATATATCATTTTCCCGATCGGATCGTAATCGTTTCATTTAGTAGCACTAAGCCAGGCGTCTGTTAGGTTCTCAGTTTGGCACACTACCAACTACGGGTGTCGGGTGGGCTCTCAAATATTATAGCGATACCTATACCTCCATTTGCACTTGACTAGAAACTATTTGTTACTGGCAAGACGTTTATTAATTGTCTTCATTTGTTCAACGTTTGCTTTACACGTTTGTTGTGGGATGATTTTAAAGTCTTCTCTAAGAATAACAGGTGGTATGAGTAAGTTCTGAATGGACGATTTGAATTTTAAAATTTCCAGGACAATTGAAAGTATTCTACATAGAATACTAGGAGTAGTCAGTTACGACAATTTGTGTGGAAACACCTTGTTTAATGACTCTATCTTTTGGTAGCGTTGTTTGAAGTTTCATTTTTTCACTGCTTCAAGAGCTTAGGTAGGTAGTGAGTTTAATTTATTCATTCATTCAGTAGACTAGTTGAAAATACTTTCAGCTTGATGCCTTCACGCGTTCTCGAGAAAAAGAGTCTTGACGATGGACAGACAAACAGACAACAAAATGATCCTATAAAGGTTACGATTTACTACTCGTTTACCTACATAATTAATTTGAAAAGGAAGCAAGAAATAAAGAAAAGACACTGGGGTTTGATTATAACAAAAAAAAACCGGCCAAGAGCGTGTCGGACACGCCCAAAATAGGGTTCCGTAGCTATTACGAAAAAATTAAGTCATATTTTTCTAAGGATTTCGTATTTTATACGGAATCATCCAAGTTTAGGTATATTTTATACCTTAGGCTGCTATTTACTCATAAACTACCAATAATTCTCAAGCAAACTTAGCCGTTATAGTTTTCCTTGAAACTTTGATATACTTACTACCATCCTGATTTTTTACACATTTTTCCACCCACCGGTTTAGACGCGGGGGGGACGCTCGATTTTAATGAAAATTTGCACTTTAAAGTTTAATATTTCGCGAACAAATCACTGAATCGAAGAATCGTCTTAGCAAACCCCTAATAGTTTTAAAATACTTATCCAACGATACTCCACACTATAGGTTTGGATGAAAAAAAAAAATAACCCCCACTTGACGTCTACCCTAAAAAATTTTTTTTTAAATATTTTATTGTAATATTTTGTCGGCATAGTTTACATATAATAATATATCCGTGCAAAATTACAGACCACAGACAGACAGACAGACAGACCGACAGACAGACAGACATGGTGAAACTATAAGGGTTCCGCTTTTGCCATTTTGGCTCCGGAACCCTAAAAACGGTTAAGCTGTAACGGGGATGTTGCTGCAGTCCAGTACTAAGGGGACCGTCTTGTGCTAGCTGAGAAACATGCAAACATCACTTACTATGCAATTAGTACAATCAATAACAAATAAATAAATAAATAAATAAACAATAATTGTAGCCTAGATCTTTGTACTGTATTTTCAAAGCTGGTTTTGTGTATGTCTGCATTAAAGACGCATTTTTAGGGTTCCGGAGCCAAAATGGCAAAAATGGAACCCTTACAGTTTCGTCAAGTCCGTCTGTCTGTCTGTCTGTCCGTCCGTATGTATGTCACAGGCATTTTACTCGAAAACTACAAGATGTAAGTATATCAATGGAATTTGGAGTACAGATGTCTTGTCAAAGCCGGTTTTTAGTTTTGTACATAGTTAAATTACAAAAATAAATATTTATAGGGGGGCATTCCACACACGTAACAGAAATTGTATAAAATTTTTTTTGACTCGCATCAACGTGTTGCAAATACTTCGACAGCTCTATCTAGTAAGTGAAGATTTCCGGAAATAATCGGTCCCAAAGTAGCAAAAATTGTGTCCCGCCCCCCCTCTATCTTGTAAACCGTTTTGTTCAAAAAATATCCAAAAAATATGGAAAGTTAACCCTCAATAAATACTTTCAACGAAAATTGGTTTCAACATAATCGGATATACCGTTTTTGAGTTATTGCCGAAAAACTGCGCTTCTCAACAAAATGACATAAGTGCCGTGAAGATACGCTCTTATTCTGGTAATAGATTTTAAGACTGTAGTAAGTGTTTTAATTGTGTTATAACGCACATAATATTACTTGATTTTTTTCGTAATGGCTACGGAATCCTATCTTGGGCGTGTCCGACACGCTCTTGGCCGGTTTTGTTATCTAATAGAACCTGTTAGAGACTGCTTTACGCCGTTTAAGCACACCAAGTTTTTTGATTGTTGTAATTTTCGCACTTGAAACAATTGAACGCGTTGTCTACGAAAAATAATTATTTTCATCAAGGTATAAGTGGGCTGTTGGGGTTAAATCTTTTCCTCCTGCCTTATACTCCTATACACCAATGCTGAACGTTTTTTTTGCGAACGAGACCGTGCTCTTAATTTTATTCAAAATCCACATATTTTGAACAATACATACGAGTTGAATCACATGTTATTATTGTTATTGTTAGCCTATTCTTTCCTACTATTTCCTACTGCTGAGCAAAGGCCTCCCCCTTGAATCATATACATTTAAAAAAACCATATTTTATTTCAATAGCGGCTATTCTTATTAATCAGAGTACTGCTGAGTTAAGAGAAGTCTCTTCGTTCCATTCTCTATACAAACGTAGTCCCGGTCTCATTTGAAAACTAGGCAACAGAAATAGATTAAATTTTTGTAAGTATGGACTAGACGTAATTATCTATGCCTGTAGTTTTTCAGATTTTCGTATAAATGTGTAATATTAGAATTACAGGAACTCAAAAGTCGATAAAAAAAATGATGTCAACTTTGCACGAGAATTACAGACTAATAAACATATTTACAAAAATCGAAAAAACCACAGGCATAGAAAATATAATGAATATTTTGATTGTATAATATGAGGACAACGAAACCCAAAATTCAACCGCCCAAATCTTGAAAAGCCTACAGCTATCTCGATATAAATTACGGACGTGGTAGCTAAAATAACAGATACACATACATTCAACAATTATTTTTTTATAAAGATTTTATATACCTATCTAAATATTATTATCAATTCAAGATTAACTAACTAATGAACGCTACACATATCCACGCAAACATCAACGAACCGAACAAACGGTAAGCTCCGAATTCCACAATACTTTGTCACGTTATTTCCACTGAAATTCAGGCGGTTTTAGACCAGAATCTGTAATTACGGTTGTGACGCCTTTTGGCTCGCATGCCAGAGTTAAAAATCTCATTTCGTGTCTCATGCAATCTCATGATCCTTTGGCCTGTACCCGCGCCCGGATTGAACCCGATCTCAAACGAATCCGTCACGGTGTCGGCACAAATAGTCCGTTGTTTCAGCTAGGATTATAGGGATTGGCGGTGCTTGTCGATGATTGGCTTAAATCATGTCAATGTTAAAAAATAGGAAAAGACAGGAAGATTAGAAATTTGCAGAATTTAATAACAAAAAATATATTTGAAAAAATTACCTATCCTGCTGTTCTTGTTAAGCATAGAAATGTTTGATTGTTATGTATTTGATTGTAGTAAATTTTACTTAAATATCTAAAAACAAATACGAGAAAAAAAAAGACTAGTAATTTTTATCCGACTGCCCGAAGGACGGTTATATTTTTTGAGGGTAGGTATGTATGTTATGTATGTCCATTTCTTTGGTCCTCTCTGTCACTCTCTGTAGCCTCAACAGATTTTAACATTATGAGGTTTCATTGGATTTGTCATAACTGTCGAAGTGACATAGGGTATATGGTATAATATTTGAATGTCGTCCGCTAAAAACATATGGCAGAGGAATGAAAAAAGTGTTGTGTATTGTAACAATACGAGTATCAAATGCAAAGCTAAAATTAGACCACTTTAAATATATACGAGTTATGATACTTTTAAGCTACTATTTACAAATAAATATCAAAAAAAATTGAAATAAAATAATAATTTATGTAAAAAATCAAAAACCTGACTGCCTTTAAAGCTGCAAAGAAAAAAAAACTCCAGCAAAAATATACTGTTGCCACCACTGCATCGTATGTAGAATCAAATACTGATCAAAACGAATCCAAACACGACATATCTGCTATTATTTTTTTAAGAATATAATGGTGTGCAGGATATCTTGGCTGCAGCATCAGGCCAAGAATTCCATAATCTTGCATAATTATATAGCATACATTTGTGTTTTAAATTTTAGGTCCCACATATGTTTGAAAGTAAAGTAAATACCCATTATGCGTCTAAGATTTCTACCGCAGCGAACAAAAGAGCTGATGATCTTGAAACGTCTCAACCGATTTTGATAAAACATGTCTATGATCCATCGCTAGAAAACCTGCTTTCAAATAAAAAAAATCGCATTCAAATCGGTTCACCCGTTTAAGAGCTACAGTGCCACAGACAGACACACAGACATACAAACATACAGACACACATAGCGGTCAAACTTATAACACCCCTCTTTTTGCGTCGGGGGTTAAAAAATACAAGTGTAATGGTCTAGAATTCTGTTAAGTAAGTAACTTAAAATTCAACAGTCGGGACCCGTTATTTATTACTAGCTTTTACCCGCGGCTTCGCACGCGTAAACTATTGGGTCTGTAGTTGCAATTGAAATTTTCGTATTCTTTGATTTTCACAAAATCTGGAAAATTTCCAAAATTTATATCGTTGGTCTTCATTGAGGTTGTGTTGTCAATAACTGTACAAAACCTTCAAGAATTCTAAACCACATGTATACAGAAATTAAGTTAACTTGAAATTTCACAAATTACACAATTCATATTCATTATATTCAGTAAAATAGCCGCATTGGTCACTTTTACACGTATTTTTTTTAGTAACTAGAATTTGTCAAAAGCTCATAATTAGCCATAATTCGCAAGTAAAGTTGGCATAAGCTAGTCATTTTTCATTTAAGTTACTTTTAATAAAACAATAAAAAAATAAGTACAGGTATAAAATACCTATAAAATAATAAGATTATACACGATTGAACAAATACAAAATAAAAATTTCTAAATTACGAAAATTGTACTTTAAATTAAATTTAACTAGAATCCGCAGGACTTATTAATAGAAGAGTCATAGCAAATCTGTGATGTTCTAAAGACATTAGGGTACTAATAGTTGAAATTTAATAAGTATCCCAGCTACCTGTTTCGAATTTATCCGAAAAAAAATACCCGAATAAAAAATAAAGTAAGTCCCTACCTAATACAAAAATTCATGCATCTAAGACAGTGTGTTGTTATTAATATATTTATCCTGTAGTTATCCCATAACAATCGGGTCAAAAGTAATAACTAAGTGTTATTTCAGAGGTTCAGCTACCTACACACTAATTCATGGCTCTAAGCCCAGCGGTTGTTATTTCATTTGTTTTATACCAGGAGGTATCCAGTGGACTATCCGAGTCAACAAATTTCAGCCGTCCAATCTACTAAATTTCATGACTCTAAACCAGCTACTTTTCCACTTTTCCCTATTGGGATTCTATCGAAAAAATGTGATTTCTTTCAGAGCTCCTACATACTAAATTTCATTGGCTGTGCCCAGTGTGTCAGACATTTAGCAGGCGTCTTATCGTTGAACGAGTTTTAAGTATCGTTTTATTCCAGAACACCCTACTCCATTTTAATTTTTGACCCAGCCTGTTGTTTATTTCGATTTCATCCCTATCCCGTGGGAATATCGGGATAATAAGTATCCTTTAATCCAGGTTATAAACTAACTTTCCGCAATATCTTCATCCAATCCGTTTAGCGTTTAAGCGTGTTCATTGTTCAACCTCACTCACTCTCACTTCATTTCAGCATTTATAAATTAGTAGGATTTTGGAGTGGAGATGCACTATTACTCCCTAAACTTCTGTTAACTTAACATTCGTTCGTATTCTTTGTCCGTTTTATATTATGTTTTGCTAAACACAAAAAAAAAATCTTAGGTAGAATAGATTTAATTAAAAAAAATTATGAATAAGGAGGTTAAATCATCATCTACGTAAAAAAGTCTTGATGAAATTTAGAAACTTACAATAACTGGTACAGGGTTCTAAAACCCTAGCACGAATTACTTATGTAAAGCCCACATTATGAATATACAGCACCGAGACTGAGTAAGTTAGACTTGAAATTAAGCGCGCATGTCACACGCTTAGAATGAAACTGACACAATTGGAAATATTCGAATTTCCAAAATAAACTTTGTGCTAAACAAAATCTGGTTTAGTTTTAAAATGAGACTATTTCGGATTGTGTCAGTTTTATTCAAAGCGTGCGTGTATTGTGTAGTTTTAGTAACTAAGAAGAGATTTGTCGAAAGTCCCTCGGAATAATAGAGAACTAGCTAAATTTTTAACTCTTTCGCGAGAGTAAAGTCGTGAGCATAAGCTAGTCTTACTCATATTTTTCTTTATCTTCCAAGTTACGATTTGATAATAAAACAACTAATTTAAAACATCGATAAGCTAGCAGAGCACGTCACTAAAATCGAGGAACCTTTATCAACAATTGTTAGCTTTAATTTGATTATTTGACGCCTACGAGTGCCTTTGAGTGACGTAAGACCGCAGGGTCGACGGTCAAATTTAAAAATTTCTAATTTACGACTTTTAAATTTGACCACTTTAAATTAAATTTAACTAGAATCGTCGGCAGTGACTTATTATTGAATGAGACAGAGTCACTCAAGCAAATCTCGGTGATGTTCTAAATGGACATTAGGTAAGTACTAATAGTTTGAAAATTTCATAAGTAATAAACAAAAACACTACTAAAAGCTACTAACGGCTTGCCTTTTCGGTTTTAAATAATTTAATCTGAAAAAATGACTTACCTTAGTCGCAATAAAACAAATAAAAGTAAGTCATAAAAATAACAAAACAAGTGAAAATAAAAGAAACAACTCAAAGTTAACAGAAGATATATCAACTGCATGCCAAGACAAATGTGTATCGTATTAATATATTTATGGCGTCTGTCGAGCAGGTAATGGCATGAAAACACCAACACTCGTAACAACTCGGAGGGAAAAACACTGGAGTAATAACTATGATTTGGGGATTTCTTCCCTCTTAAATGTTCAAGAATGGAATTTTTGCTAACTTTACTGTGACTAGTAGAAAGGTCACGTTGCGAAATTCAAATTATTTTGCTACCATAACGCAGGCAATGGATATTTGTGGAAGTTTCGGATTGTTTGTTTAATACAGGGTGATTCAGGAGACGTGAGCACAGTGGACTAGCTTCCGGAGGGCTAGACAGGGCAGTGCCCCGGGGCCCCCAAGCTCAGGGGGGCCCGTCGAACTCTGACTTACAAACTATAAATGACAAATCTGGAGTACGTCAAAATCGAAACAAACGAATACGGAACAAACGATTTTAAATAGTTTAGTTGGGGCCCTAGTTTATTTTTTTCCCCAGTAGGGCCTTTGGTTACCTAGCTACGTCACTGCGTGAGCAGGATCAGCTCTACCAGATTCATTTCGTTAAGACTACTATATCGTACCAGTATCTAGTAAGATTAACGTTATTATTTTAATGATGCAAACAAAAAGTATGAAATTATGTACAAAGTGCATAGTCACTCTGCAATTAAAAGTGTGGGGTTTTACAAAAATATGATTGTGAACGATCCGTTATGAATCACCGATGGTTTAGAACCCTAATCAGATCAACCAACCGGTCCTGCTCACGTCTCCCGAATCACCCTGTCTGTATCTTTAATAACAGATGCCATATAAAGACTTTAAGACTTAGGTACTGTTCTTTTCGTCATAAGGGAAAGTAAAATTTGAGCTACAATCGAAGTTTACGTACGACTTCGCTGAGAATTTCAAAACAAACTCTTGCATAATTTTGTATAAATTTAACCAACGAATTACGACAACGATTTATTTGCGCTTTTAAGATTTGAAATAATTTTATTTCATTAAAAAGGAGAAATAGGAAATGAAATATTTTTCATTGTAAATAAATTGTATTACTCTAATTGTCTTAAATTTGAAAGCTGTAATTAAATCACAGACAAGAAGCTAACAATATTGTCTTATGAGGATGATATGTTTACATTTTACAAATTCTAAACTCAACCAACCTATACTTTCTTCATTACTTATCTTCAAACGCATCGATACGCAACATTTATTACGTTACCAATGCCAAACATAACTTTGCTGTCACCGTGCAAACTGACATATCTTATTACAATTGGATATGGCTCAAACTGTGCGGTGAGATTGTGTTGTCATCTGCAGATATAAGCTTGTCTGCGAATGTCTAGAGCCATTCTATCACGTCAAAACAAGGAGTGGGGGAACAATGTATTGCAGTTGGCAATCTTAATGCCCTTTCCGCAATATCTTTAGTGTGACGCCCCTCAATATGAATAATGTGTCATACAATCGCGCCCTTTTTATCTTCATCGGGGGAAAGTTGGTAAGATTCCTCTGAAAAATGTAAAGCATCAGTACGTGGTAGATAAGCAAAGTTGAGGGATGCTGGCAGATCTAACGCAATAGGTATAAAATTAAATTTTTAACTCGTATAGATCATGAATGTGTCTATTTTTACCCCCGACGCAAAAATAGGGGTGTTATAAGTTTGACCGCTATGTGTGTCTGTCTGTCGGTCTGTCTGTGGCACCGTAGCTCTTAAACGGGTGGACCGGTTTCAATGCGTTTTTTTTTATTTGAAATCAGGTTTTCTAGCCATGGTTCTTAGACATGTTTCAGCCGTTTTTGAGATATTGAACTTTGAAGTGACAAAGTCGGGGATTTTAAATTTTTTTGTTGGCTATACTTTCAATTAAAGAACACCACTTACAAAGTTACGAATACAAATCATGAAACTAAAACACGCTAATCTAAAAATTAAGTTTAAAGATAATTTAATTGTTTTTTGACAAATATTCGAGATGATAAATTTAGATAGGTTCTATTCTGTTGCTTTTTAGCCTGCTGTTACTAATACTCATTTTTTATTCTTGTACAATTAATGACTATCATAGTCAGATATCTGAAAAACAATTCCAAACGTAAGTATTCTAACATAATAAATACCTTCACGAATACCGATGTTTCCATTAAAAATACGTATGTCATTCAATCGTTATCTCATAGCTATAAGTATACAAAATACAAAACCTTGTATAATTTCCCAAAGAAAACAAGAATAAATCAATCAGGTGCATATTGCAGTACGGAACCCCCTGCCTCTAATAATTAGCCTTATAGAGATAGAACGGCACCCCCGCCATTAGTTGATTGTCGCCCTGCTGAAATGGCTTTATTGCAATGATAGCGGTATTTTTATTAGGCTAAGCCTGAAAATAGCTGTACAGAAAATTAACTGTCAGATATACTAATAAACTTAATATAAAAATACGACACTCGCTCTGAGGTTTGCTGTAAAATAATCAACATGAAAGAAGTTGTTATGGTTAATATGTAGGTGTACGAGTATAATAAATAATAATATGTATACTTCTTCATTAGTTATCATTAAATTAATACAAGTCTGAGTATATCGAAACTGTAAACGCTATGATGTTACTTGTTTAACTTGAAACAATTAGTATTCTTTTATTTATAACTAAGATTTTAAAAACTTTTTACAAAAGTTTTCATAGGGTGAATTGAATATACTCGTAGGCAGTTCACTATTCATGCCTAGATAATTATTATATCTTATATTTGTTTTTAGGGTTCCGTACCTCAAAAGGATAAAACGGAAGCCTTATAGGATCACTTTTTGTCCGTCTGTCTGTCTGTCCGTATGTCTGTCAAGACCCTTTTTCTCGGGAACGCGTGGAAGTATCAAGCTGAAATTTATATCAAATACTGAGGTCTACTGTCCCTTGGAGCTATGAAAAAATCAACCTTCTAAGTCAACGCAATCAAAAGATGCAGCCGTTATGCTGCAAATTTCCGCAAATTTTCGAAACTCGCAAGGGAATCAAAACCTACAGGGTACTTCCCGTGAACTCAGAATCTTGAAATTTGGTATGAAGGTAGCTATGGGGGTATTTATTAATAAAACATAACAAAGTACAAATCAAAATAATGGTACCTAAAACTACATACACGGTCTCTATTATAACACAACCAACTAGAAAAGTTTGAAAATCTTGTTTTTTTATGTCGATCTGTAAATATTAATGACCAATATAATCTGACCCTACACTGCGTACATTTTGCTTAAGAGTAGGCTCTGCATACACTGGATGTATTAAATCACTCGGAAAAAGCGAGAAATATCTTAAAGACACGATTCCCGTTTTTACTTACACACCTATGAATGTGTAAGGAACCCTCGGTGCGCGAGTCCGACTCGCACTTGCACGGTTTTTATTTCATAGTTTTCAGTAACAAAGTTATAATAACAGGCGAACAATGTAGCTCGTTTTTCAGAAAATGTAAGACGTACATACGATACGAGTATTTTATAGTTACAAAGTTTTTATAATGTGACTTAGTAAATTAGTGAGGATAGTTTGCATAAAACTATAAATTCCCTGCAACAGCTTTGGCTCTTCTGTCAACTTTGACCACGATTAGTGTGTAACGCAGTTCCTGAAAAGAATAAAACCTGTTATAAATACTCGTAACCTACTAACCAACAAAAAGTTGGAAAACCCCCGACTTTGTCACTTCAAAGTTCAATATCTTAAAAACGGCTAAACCGATTTTGATGTAACATGTCTAAGAATCACTAAAAAACCTGATTTCAAATAAAAAACCGCATTCAAATCGGTCTACCCGTTTAAGAGCTACGGTGCCAGAGACCACACACCCACAGACACACATAGCGGTCAAACTTATAACACCCCTCTTTTTGCGTCGCGGGCTAAAAAAAATTGAGTTAAGAATTAAAACAGCGATACTTTAAATGTTTTTTTCTCGCGTATTACGCGACAGAAAGTTAACGAATTGTTGCCAATATTTTTTTGATCATTCAAAGATAATTATTCATACGAGTAAGTTTAATGACACCAATTCATCAACTTGATGTCCGCGGTAGAGACAACTTTTATTTCTAAAGCCGGCCACGCACATCGTCATCATCATCATCAGCCTATGTTCGTCCACTGCGGAAATAGACCTCTCCCATGGCACGCCACTGAGCAGGATCCTCGGCCATTCTCATCCAGCTCTTGCCAGCCGCTCTGCGAAGATCATCGCTCCGAGTCTGAGGACGTCCTACGCTACGTTTGCCGATCCGTGGTCTCCACTCAAGAACTCGTCTACCCCAACGGTTATCGGTTCTTCGGGTTACATGGGCGGCCCGTTGCCACTTCAGCGTGCTAATGCGGTGACCACACACGCTAGGTTATAACCGATGGTTATGCCTGCATAGTTCATTTGTGCAGGCATAACTGAACGTGAGCGTGACATGGCTCCTTTCCTGCGCAGGCAAAATTTGAAACACGCATATTGATATTTCTTGGTTATGCCTGCACAAATGAACTGTGCAGGCATAACCATCGGTTATAACCTAGCGTGTGTGGCCGGCTTTATTATTCTGTGTATATAAATGTAACAAAAGTTTGTTTACTGAAACGTATCATTTTTTTGTGTATTTTTAAGGCACGTGGAAGTTTTCAAGCATGCTTTCAAGTAAAACATAGGTGCACTTTCCACGTTATTAATATAATGACTTGTCGTAAAATACGTCACATATACACAATCTTAACGAGTATTCGCTCCCTCAGAAGAAAAATTGCAAGTACAAATACATGTATTATTTTTGTGGGGGTGACTCTTTAGGGGTCGGAAAAGCCAATGTTTTGGCTCAGTACGTTGCATAAAAAATGCTTGGGTCGGATGCAATATTTTAATATTAACTGCATTATGGGGTGCAGCCCAGTGCATTCGCACAGCACAAAACATTGAAGTTACGTAGATAGGATTGTGGATGTGACCTTTGAAAATGAAAAATCTAAAAGCCGTCCAAAATATTATTATATTACTACCTGTATATTAAAAAAAACTTTACTAGTGTAGCTACTTGGTGTAGGCACTTGCCCCACATAAAACTTTAAAAATATTGCTTGATTTTTTATAATTAGTACAATATGTAGGTATACGTCGATGGTGCAAAAAAAAAAGCAATCGCCTTATCGTAACGATGATCCCTGCAGTAAGTAATTTTAATCTCACAAGTCATATTATAGAATCCAACAACAGGGCAGATTTTAGTCGAATTTGCTCTTTTTAATACATCTAAGTTCCTAGCTATATCTGCTTATAATTTCAATTTGCAGTTTGAGTTGGGATTTGCAATTCGTACAGTCATATTAAGAAAATCTTGTACATATGTAAATGGATATTACAACAAAACTCCTCGATAGTTTTTTTTCATTAGATATCTTACGTCAACAGAAACCACAAAGAAGCCTTTTTTTATAACATTTTGTAGGTAGATCAAAACTACACAAACACGACCTTTAATCTACTAATGTTCCAAAAAAACTTTGATGTATCAATACTATTATTTCCTTTCACCCACATTTATATCATAAAAAACTCCGTGACTGCAATGCGAGGGCTACATTGGTTTGCACTCGTTCATATTAGACTAATATTCGGCTTACCCTCTCTTTATTAAAAAAAGGCCATTTGTATGTATTTATAGCTACCACAGAAGTTTTGAAACCAGAGAGTAGTAAAGGCGTTCAAAATACTAGGTCGATACGACATATTGCTTTCAGAGATGGAAAGGTCCCTGTCAATACGATGCTCCCAGTAGATTAATTTTGTTAAAACATGCCGCGTATCAGCACGGGCTCTTTAGGAAAAAATCTAGGGGCGGATCCCTTTAAAAGGAGAATTTGAATAAGTTAATTCTGAAAAAAGTTTACGTTGGTGCGTGCTGTGTGCGTCTTTTGAAATTTTGAGAGCTTGGATGTAAGAGAGCTTAAATGATCAGACCAGATTAGCATTAAATGCTTACTACATATGTGAATCTTTTCTGTAAAGTAGATTCGTTTCAAGAAAATTAATGAATTGTTTGAAAAGAAATTTACAACAATATTTTCGGCCAGTCAGTCAAGCTTGTTGGCGAGTAGGTAAGTGTCTAAATATATAATCTTAATGAGTTTTTGTTAATATGCCTGACTATTTATTGCCTATACTCGCATTGGTATCCAAACTACATTTCCGTTCCAAATTTCAAGTCGATGCCATTAACTGTTGAAAATTTCCGTTCTGCCGAGACAATCCTGGATGAACCAACACAATTTCACTTCGAAATTATTGCATTATCACCGGATTCACATAAATAGGTATACCAAATTTCAACTCAATCGAATACCAGGAAGTTGTTTAAAAATTATTTGCAAATTTTGAAACTATAAAAGACATACAAACAAAAAACTAATGAATAAATATACGAACGAACTAAAATAATTTCCATGCTCACCCGCAAATTTCATTCTTAGTTCATTGATATGGACCTCCGCAAAGTAACGCCTGATTCAATAAATATACGAACGTTGCAAATTAAATAGAAGCTTCGAAATAAAGGAAACACTTAGTGCAATAAGTTCCTTTATTCGACAACACATGATGTAGTGCCGAAAATAAAACACCGTTTATTACACGTGCGGACAATATTTTCGATAAACATCAGTTACAGCTAGTCTATCGCAGACCATATACTATACAGTACATTCACCAGGAACGATACTGCTTATAATAAAATTTGTGTTATTTTTACTTTAATGCTGGTAAGTTTTGAATAGATATACCTATATTAAAAATGCGGACATACTAGTCAACTCAAGGTTTACTTAACTGAGGTCCACATTAATTAAATATCTGCAATATTTTACCTAACTTCTCCGCTACTAATCACCACCGCATTAGTCCAGCAAGTTCTAAAACTTGAAACTAGAAAGCTGAAATTTTAAACATCTAAAAAATTTCCTACAAATTTGTAGGATATCTAATTAGATATTATAGACAGTGAATAGGTTGTACGCAATGAATGAATATTTCTGCAACAGTATAGTAAATCAAAAAAGATGGACAGATGATATCCGGCAACAAGCTGGCGTAAACTGGATGCGAGTGGCAATGAATAGGCAAGACTGGAAAAGTAGAGAGGAGGCCTATGTCCGAAGACGGGCGCTATAAGGGCTGATATAGATAGATAGATAGTAAATCAAATTTAAAAATGTTTAAATGATCAATATGGTTTCGTCCATAAGCAGTCAAATATGTGTATCCAAGACATGCAAAAGTCGGCTAAAAACCTTTGTAGGTTCTTTTTTATTTTAGTTTGTTGCTGGGTGCTTCAGCTTAATTAGAGTTCATTCGTAAATTCAGTAAACTGTACCATATCCTTGAGCTACTATGCTCTTTTATTTATATTTATCAACGAAAGTTCTTTTACACAGATAACAGTTATAGACTCGAGAATTTATTATACTAGACGTTTGGTAATTTGCGACATTGATATGTGTCTGAAACTATTATTCTGGAATTTTTACGATCTGAAACGCTGTGAAGTGGAAGTTAAGCAGTAATGAACCAACATTTCTTAGTAATACGCGCTATAACTCCGCTGTTGGATGCAATAACAGATAAAAACGTACAAAAATACCCCTAACTTAAACATAAAATGTCTCGTGGCAGTTTATTGCAATCCAACTTTTGTGGTGTAGAGATAGTGCTATCTGATGTCTATAAATAAATATTTTATGCACATTCACGTCGGCCCGCGTTGTTCGTTATTGCTTTTTACAGTTCTTCCCTTTTGTCTACGAGTTTAGTGCTTGCTTTGTGTACTTTTTGAAATTCAGTAAAAGTAATATTGAAGCATTCGCCGAAGAACTAGAGTCGAAGCCGAAGAAGCAGAACAAGTTGAAGTAGCAATGGGCATGCCCCGTTTGCTCCAAGCAGTTACCGTTAGGGTTTTCCAGTGGCGATCATTAGGTGGATCTATGACATGGCGAAAGTTCCGGATAACCGGTGGATGCAGGTGGAACTAAAATATCGTTCATTGTGGAGTCCTAAGAGAGAGGCATTGCGTTCGTCAGTCAAGTGGACGTATTCCGGTTGATGATACTGATGGGCGTTCAAGTGTTTACCTTCCTAATAATTTTAGATAGGTACTGCTGAAAACAAAGAAAAAAACTCTATCAGAGTACTTTTTCATACTTAATTATGCTAGAAACCTGTGTCAAATTTGGGCATTTCTATCTACCGTTGTACCCTGAGTTTATCTCTCCGATTTCAACAAAATTTGGAAGGTAGACTCAGTCCACCATTCCGAGCTGGAAAAACAGGGTCTCCCGATGTGTCCCCAAAATATTGTATGGATGAGTCCGTTTTGTTACGAAAATTGTTAAGAAAAATGTGTAACAAAACGGACACTTCCATACTATATTAAATTTTATTTTGAAATCGGAGAGATAAACTCAGGGTACCATTCCGAGCTGGAAAAACAGGGTCTCCCGATGTGTCCCCAAAATATTGTATGGATGAGTCCGTTTTGTTACGAAAATTGTTAAGAAAAATGTGTAACAAAACGGACACTTCCATACTATATTTTATTTTGAAATCGGAGAGATAAACTCAGGGTACAATGGTAGATAGAAATGCCCATTTACGTAGATAGCTTTTACGTTTCGCTTGTAAATCGCCATGGCTGTTATCAAATTGGGAGACACATATGTAAACACGAATGTTACATTAAAGTTGGATGAACGTTCATAAAGAAATTTGGCCAGTCTTTAAATTAAAGTAAATCATCCACATTGAGAACAAGAAACAGCTTTTAAAACCAACCTTAATACCAGTCGAAAACACCAACTAAAAATTCCATTACTTACAAAAATACGCGTAGTTCGCGTGCTTTCACAGTAAACACTCTTAGTGTAAAAATTAGAATCATCATTTAGTCCGAAATGACGAAAAACCCAAACTCAAAAAGCAAAAGGTGAGAACAATGAAATAGCACTTAGACTCCTCTTAGCAGTTGACAAATTAGCCAATTCTTTCGCCCTTCAAGATAAAGACCGTCATCGCGCCTCGGAACTTATTACTAGCCGTCCGCGCTTATTGACTTTAATTTTCTACTCTGTTGACGTTTCCAATGATATATATCTCTAACAGAATGGCGAAAATGGCCCTTCGCTTTTTCAAATAACAAACGGATCCCCATCAATCGTGGCTGTCACTCATTTGCACGGTCCGCTTTGGTGAAATATTAGAGTTATCTATCGGGAAAATCACGCCTGCAAAAACTACTTGGAGGTCCGAAAACAATCTTTCACTTTGATTATTTTTCTATTGTAAACATTATGAGGATGAGAGGTTTCTGTTTGAGATAGAGCGGCGTGTGCGTTCCCGCGGGCTCAGGAAATGTTTTTGTTGAGTCTAATATTTGACGAAGTTATTAAGTGGACCAGTATAATATCGGACAAGTTAATCTGAGAGAGAAAGTGTTTGATGAAGTAATATGAGGATAAGAGAAATATTAAAAAATCTAGCTATGTATTTCGAAGGACATTTGGAAATATAATATTCTAATCGATGAACTCAGGGACGCCAATAAGTCGGACGGAAGTAAGTAATTTATTAAGGCCAGATTAAATACCTATTCTCAAATCACTTTTATACATACATAAAGTTTAAAAGTACAAAAAAAGGTAAAAAAATTAAGAAGATGACCTAATTTATGTAATAGTTATACATATGTCCGTATAGATAAGTCGACGTTCTATATTTCAAAAATGACCCATATCGATTCTGTGCACTACTACGAATACAGACAACAAGTCATCTTCAAGTTTTTTACCTATAAACAGCGTTTGCTCAATGTTTAAAAAAAAACAAAAAACAAAATTATCCATTTATTCATTCAAAAGAGGATGCTTGCTGCTGTGAATAATGGCAAACTCACCATAAACGGAGGCATGTTTAGTATTTTGATGCTATGCTGTGGTTCAAAGAGATTCCCCCATACGAGTATAAAGTGGTATTGATGTAAGCTATATATCGGCTTTTACCCTTTAACTAATGTAATAAGATTACAAAGGGAAGCAGACAGAAAGCCAGACGCAGCAGGGCCGGCTTTAGGGGGAAGTAAAATTAAAATGTTTAAATGTTTTTTCAGAATAAAAATACAAGCTTTTTTGCTAACGTTTCTTTATAACTATACCAACTAATCTCCGTTGCGAAATTCATTTAATCTTTCTAGTCTAGCAAAAGTAAAAAAGAATAGTTCTTGAACCATTTTAGCTAGAGCACAGTATGAAGGATTACGTTTTTCTATCTAATCAAGAATATACCCAACAATATATTTTTATGAAATTAAATATTTCATTACTGGAAAATTAAACTCAAACTGAAACATTTTTTCTGAGCAATAGTAGATTGTACAACAAGAGCATAAAACGAGTCATTTTACCCCTGACGTTCATATAGCCACCCGAGCCGTACCGCATTAGTCCAGCAAGTTCTAAAACTTGAAACTAGAAAGCTGAAATTTTAAACATCTAAAAAATTTCCTACAAATTTGTAGGATATCTAATTAGATATTATAGACAGTGAATAGGTTGTACGCAATGAATGAATATTTCTGCAACAGTATAGTAAATCAAAAAAGATGGACAGATGATATCCGGCAACAAGCTGGCGTAAACTGGATGCGAGTGGCAATGAATAGGCAAGACTGGAAAAGTAGAGAGGAGGCCTATGTCCGAAGACGGGCGCTATAAGGGCTGATATAGATAGATAGATAGTAAATCAAATTTAAAAATGTTTAAATGATCAATATGGTTTCGTCCATAAGCAGTCAAAGATGTGTATCCAAGACATGCAAAAGTCGGCTAAAAACCTTTGTAGGTTCTTTTTTATTTAGTTTGTTGCTGGGTGCTTAGCTTAATTAGAGTTCATTCGTAAATTCAGTAAACTGTACCATCTGCTTGAGCTACTATGTTCTCTTATTTATATTTATCAACGAAAGTTCTTACACAGATAATAATTATAGACTCGAGAATTTATTATACCAGACGTTTGGTAATTTGCGACATTGATATGTGTCTGAAACTATTATTCTGGAATTTTTACGATCTGAAACGCTGTGAAGTGGAAGTTAAGCAGCAGTAATGAACCAACATTTCTTAGTAATACGCGCTATAACTCCGCTGTTGGATGCAATAACAGATAAAAACGTACAAAAATACCCCTAACTTAAACATAAAATGTCTCGTGGCAGTTTATTGCAATCCAACTTTTGTGGTGTAGAGATAGTGCTATCTGATGTCTATAAATAAATATTTTATGCACATTCACGTCGGCCCGCGTTGTTCGTTATTGCTTTTTACAGTTCTTCCCTTTTGTCTACGAGTTTAGTGCTTGCTTTGTGTACTTTTTGAAATTCAGTAAAAGTAATATTGAAGCATTCGCCGAAGAACTAGAGTCGAAGCCGAAGAAGCAGAACAAGTTGAAGTAGCAATGGGCATGCCCCGTTTGCTCCAAGCAGTTACCGTTAGGGTTTTCCAGTGGCGATCATTAGGTGGATCGATGACATGGCGAAAGTTCCGGATAACCGGTGGATGCAGGTGGAACTAAAATATCGTTCATTGTGGAGTCCTAAGAGAGAGGCATTGCGTTCGTCAGTCAAGTGGACGTATTCCGGTTGATGATACTGATGGGCGTTCAAGTGTTTACCTTCCTAATAATTTTAGATAGGTACTGCTGAAAACAAAGAAAAAAACTCTATCAGAGTACTTTTTCATACTTAATTATGCTAGAAACCTGTGTCAAATTTGGGCATTTCTATCTACCGTTGTACCCTGAGTTTATCTCTCCGATTTCAACAAAATTTGGAAGGTAGACTCAGTCCACCATTCCGAGCTGGAAAAACAGGGTCTCCCGATGTGTCCCCAAAATATTGTATGGATGAGTCCGTTTTGTTACGAAAATTGTTAAGAAAAATGTGTAACAAAACGGACACTTCCATACTATATTAAATTTTATTTTGAAATCGGAGAGATAAACTCAGGGTACAATGGTAGATAGAAATGCCCATTTACGTAGATAGCTTTTACGTTTCGCTTGTAAATCGCCATGGCTGTTATCAAATTGGGAGACACATATGTATACACGAATGTTACATTAAAGTTGGATGAACGTTCATAAAGAAATTTGGCCAGTCTTTAAATTAAAGTAAATCATCCACATTGAGAACAAGAAACAGCTTTTAAAACCAACCTTAATACCAGTCGAAAACACCAACTAAAAATTCCATTACTTACAAAAATACGCGTAGTTCGCGTGCTTTCACAGTAAACACTCTTAGTGTAAAAATTAGAATCATCATTTAGTCCGAAATGACGAAAAACCCAAACTCAAAAAGCAAAAGGTGAGAACAATGAAATAGCACTTAGACTCCTCTTAGCAGTTGACAAATTAGCCAATTCTTTCGCCCTTCAAGATAAAGACCGTCATCGCGCCTCGGAACTTATTACTAGCCGTCCGCGCTTATTGACTTTAATTTTCTACTCTGTTGACGTTTCCAATGATATATATCTCTAACAGAATGGCGAAAATGGCCCTTCGCTTTTTCAAATAACAAACGGATCCCCATCAATCGTGGCTGTCACTCATTTGCACGGTCCGCTTTGGTGAAATATTAGAGTTATCTATCGGGAAAATCACGCCTGCAAAAACTACTTGGAGGTCCGAAAACAATCTTTCACTTTGATTATTTTTCTATTGTAAACATTATGAGGATGAGAGGTTTCTGTTTGAGATAGAGCGGCGTGTGCGTTCCCGCGGGCTCAGGAAATGTTTTTGTTGAGTCTAATATTTGACGAAGTTATTAAGTGGACCAGTATAATATCGGACAAGTTAATCTGAGAGAGAAAGTGTTTGATGAAGTAATATGAGGATAAGAGAAATATTAAAAAATCTAGCTATGTATTTCGAAGGACATTTGGAAATATAATATTTTAATCGATGAACTCAGGGACGCCAATAAGTCGGAAGTAAGTAATTTATTTAAGCCAGATCAAATACCTATTCTCAAATCACTTTTATACATACATAAAGTTTAAAAGTACAAAAAAAGGTAAAAAAATTAAGAAGATGACCTAATTTATGTAATAGTTATACATATGTCCGTATAGATAAGTCGACGTTCTATATTTCAAAAATGACCCATATCGATTCTGTGCACTACTACGAATACAGACAACAAGTCATCTTCAAGTTTTTTACCTATAAACAGCGTTTGCTCAATGTTTAAAAAAAAAACAAGATGAGTATATGAACAATTATCCATTTATTCATTCAAAAGAGGATGCTTGCTGCTGTGAATAATGGCAAACTCACCATAAACGGAGGCATGTTTAGTATTTTGATGCTATGCTGTGGTTCAAAGAGATTCCCCCATACGAGTATAAAGTGGTATTGATGTAAGCTATATATCGGCTTTTACCCTTTAACTAATGTAATAAGATTACAAAGGGAAGCAGACAGAAAGCCAGACGCAGCAGGGCCGGCTTTAGGGGGAAGTAAAATTAAAATGTTTAAATGTTTTTTCAGAATAAAAATACAAGCTTTTTTGCTAACGTTTCTTTATAACTATACCAACTAATCTCCGTTGCGAAATTCATTTAATCTTTCTAGTCTAGCAAAAGTAAAAAAGAATAGTTCTTGAACCATTTTAGCTAGAGCACAGTATGAAGGATTACGTTTTTCTATCTAATCAAGAATATACCCAACAATATATTTTTATGAAATGAAATATTTCATTACTGGAAAATTAAACTCAAACTGAAACATTTTTTCTGAGCAATAGTAGATTGTACAACAAGAGCATAAAACGAGTCATTTTACCCCTGACGTTCATATAGCCACCCGAGCCGTACGGTGAGGGTGGAAAGACACGTCGAGGGGAAAATGGGTTTAATGCTCGAGTCTCTGTTTTTACTTAGATTGCGAAATAAAATAAAATGAAATAAAACAAACGAGGAAATGAAATAGCAACAGTGGAAACAATTGTTCACATCCTATGTACCTTTTATTTTTTATACATTAATATATCATTATATTTTTTTAGTTTTACCTATTGATTTATTTGATTGATTTTTAGTTTAAAAAAATAATAAATATTAAAAAATATATAGATACTTTTTTGTTTTTGGCTGTTGGTTGACACCTGATTATCTTAGTCTTGGAGCAGGTCTTAGTCCAGCATAAAAACAAACTTTACGAGCATGAGAAGTGAAAAATCTATTATTTCATTGTCACTTTTATGACACCATCGAATGCACTATTCATAAATATTTTTTTAGTCTATAACGAACGTTATAAGTAATAAGCAATCTTTGAAAAACAATTGAGATACACTCGATAGTTTTCATACCACTCTAGGAGCGAGTAACAACATAAATAGGCACACCTAAACCTCTCACCTATTGCTCTGTATCATTATTTAAAACACTTGTACGTAATAATATGCAAATATCTATAAATTTATTTTGTTATAAGTAATATAATAAGTTAATTTTACATTTACTTACCGAGCGTTGAACTGTCCTAGACAACGTGTTTTTAAGATTATTTAATTCAACTTCTTGGTATTTGTTAGCTGGAAACGTCAAAAAGGTTATATCTACAACGGAAAATTTCATAAAGCATAACATAACGCTGCCAATCTAGATTAAAATTTGATGTCAATCCGTTTTTAAAATACCAGGTAGTTCACCACGTAGTTCAGACTTGACACCATTAGTTTTTACTCCAGTAATAGCCAGAAATCAAAAGAAGAGTTTATGAACATGAATCCAACATGGTTGCAGAGTCAGAATCACCTAAAAATGAACTAAAAGAATTTACTTGCTCACCCGCGACCTTACGATAGCTAAGTTTATGCAAAATATGCGTGTTCATGCAGTTCCTCCACCTCCACACTGTAAGAACACACACAAATCATACAAACCCATCTATCACCACCACCAAACTACACTGACGCGTTTCGAACTCAACCAGAGCTCATCTTCAGAGTGACACAACCGTACACCATGCTACCAGTTGTTAGACTAACGAACCACAACCACCGTTTTAATTTGTTACTGTAACTCCCCAAGTACCCACATATATTTCATGAAACAAAAGAAAACTACCCACTAATTATTAATATTTTTTTTAATCCTCCTTCAAAATTGTTTTTTTATTTATTTACTGTCAAGGCATGTTTTATTAACTACCATTGCTGAAATTAGATCCAAGCCGTAGCAAGGGAGATGAAACTAAATTTACCTGCTCATTAATAATAGACCCCATACTGTTTGTTGTGTCTAATTATCTCCATGCATTCTAAAACATCGAGACGAAACCCCTTGCCACAATAATGTAACACTTCATACGAATCTGAGTCCGATAAAGAATAATTTAATTCCAACAAATTTTTGGCAAAATTCGACTTATCAGGATGCTCATTCCTATATGCCGAAACATGCTCTTTAAATCTAGCATTAAAACTGCGACCTGTCTGACCAACACATACTTTTCTTTATTTTTTTAGTTCATTGATATGGACCTCCGCAAAGTAACGCCTGATTCAATAAATTATTTAGAATTACCTAATATAAAGTAACGTGACTGACTAATTGACTGGCAGACAGGCAACGGACAAAACCACTAAAATAGAATAAATCGGATCCAGAACTAGCGATTTGACTGACATGGTTCAATTGACTTGACTTCGAACAAGGGAACAATAGAACATTACCGCCGCAGTCCATCCCTGTGCTCGCGTAACGAATCACCACTGACGTTTTGGCGAAGCGTTAACTAGCGCCCCCGAAAGGGCTGGGACGTTATATTATAGCCATTACGGACAATCGTTTAGTCGTCTGCAAACAAAATATCCTTAGAGCGATAAAAGCCGATCCGTCACGTGCGTAAAGGCACGTCCATACCATACGTCGAAGCTTTAGTACTTTTACGGAATGAAATAACCTAACTAACTTATAAAAATTGATAAGTAATTTCAAATTTTAATATCTAAAAATGTTTCAACTGAAAATCGCTTTAAATGAAAAAGATCGCATCGAAATTGGTCAATCCTTTTAGGAGCTACAATGCTTTAGACCACTTCAGACATACAGGTTAAAAAGTATCAAATGTTGAAAAATTCAAATTTGGATCTTTTTTTTAACATGCAGATAGCGCTGTATGCTCCAGCATGTGTGTGCAACAGCGAAGTACGAGGAAGAACTAGCGAACTTTAACCACAGATTATCCTGCCAATGCGTACTTATTGAAAATGCGAATATTTGTGAGTGAGCGTGAACTTTTTAACTTTTACTTACCCATTTAGGGGTTAGAATAGAACTGAGCCAATTATTTGTTTTTTATTAGCAGAACGTTTGTTAAAATAAATAATGTTTGGTTTTTAAAACATCTTAATTATCTATTTACCTCTACGAAATGATCAGAAACATTGCAATTTTGAAGATACATCTTTGAACTATTTTTTTCGAATTCGTAAATTAAATGCGATTTTTCAAAATACCTAACGGTTTTACTGTGACTCGACCTTTATCAGTTGGTAACCCTAAAAGCTAGACCCTTCGAAGCTATGAGAGCTTTGGAATCCGATACGTTGTATGTGCTGTTAATTTGAAACATATATCACATGCCTAATCTGAGGGAGCCTTAATAAACTGGTGTAATATAAATTACTTATTTATCTCACTGTACAAGGACAGTGAACACATTTAAATGTTTTAATTGGGCTTCAGTATTTCTGAAGACCTAATACTTTTTTATCTTCTAAATATCTATACATATAATTAATAAATAATGAAAGTGGACGAAGCGAAACAAGTATGTAAGGATCGTAGCAAGTGGAAAGAAGTGGTCTCTACCTACCCCTACGGGAAAGAGGCGTGATTATATGTATGTATGTATTAATAAGTCGGTGTCTGTACATTGGAAATATTTGAGAAAAACTGTTACGGGTCGGGGCCTATATTAGTGCAATAGCACCCAAAACAACGATTTTTAGAATTATTTCCTGTCCGTTTTTGACGTCCCTTCAGCTACCGAATAGGTTTCATCGCCTGGGTGCGGACCTGTTTCCACAACATAAAGACGTGATAAAATTGTTCTCGGGTCTTGGATGCTTGTTTTTTATCAATATAAGTATGTATATTCGTTGCCTTGTATCCATAGTATATACAAGCTTTGCTTATTTTAGGACTAAGTCAATTGGTGTCGTGTCCCATAAAATTAAAAAAAATATATATATATGTTTGCTTTCATTCAACCGATTGTGATTTATTTTATTAACTGTGCCATCTGTGATTTAATAAGTGAAGCTTTTTGTTTAACTCGGTAGCTTTATTTAGGTAACTGCTGCCATCTAACAATTTTTAACAGGATTATTTAGAAAACGTCCCTAAATAAGAAGCCACCCTACTGAATTAGTTTGCATCGTAGTACAGAGATGTCGCTAAGCTGGAAGCTGTGCAGCGCCATCTACAATTTCGTGTGGAACTACAGAGTGCGCATAGGAAAGCCCTCTTAGCAATGCAGTGTGGTTAAATTACGCCAGATGGCGCTATTTTCAACTAATCTCCATGAGCCGCATGTCGAGATTTCAAAAAATTATGTCGGGCAGAGGAGGAGATAAGAATTACTTACTTTTTATATACGAGTGATTTTAGTCAAAAAGTAAAAGCAAAGCAAAATTTTAGTAAAAGCCGTGGTGGCCTAGTGGTTTGACCTAGCGCCTCTCAAGCAGAGGGTCGTGGGTCCAAACCCCGGCTCGCACCTCTGAGTTTTTCGAAATTCATGTGCGGAATTACATTTGAAATTAACCACGAGCTTTGCGGTGAAGGAAAACATCGTGAGGAAACCTACACTATCCTGCGAAGCAATTCAATGGTGCGTGTGAAGTTCCCAATCCGCACTGGGCCCGCGTGGGAACTATGGCCCAAGCCCTCTTGTTCTGAGAGGAGGCCTGTGCCTAGCGGTGGGACCTATATAGGCTGGGATGGATGGGAGTTTAGTCTATTTTATCGTGCTATTTTAGTTACCCAAAATTTAAACTCCAAAACTTCTGTTATTCGAACGATTATCAAACTTAACTACGAGTAGGCTAGGCACATTATAAATTTATAATTACTTAATATTATTCACACTGTTCTTAATAAGAATGAGACTGATTTCAATTATCAGAAACGAACTTACATCCTATTTGAAAAATAACACGTACTAGATATTATATTACAAGCTTTTGTCCAGTTTCACCTGTCCCGTTGTTTGTATTCAAATCAATCTTGTAAGTTAAATTCGATCAACTTCTAGTAGTCAGATTGACTTGAAATTTGGCATACTTATGTAAGTTGCGTGACAATACAACAATCTCGCCGTGATATCCTGTAGTCCGGCTAAGGATCGTCTCCGCTGGACGGAACTCTTCAACGGTTAATGGCATCGACTTGACTTTTGTACACAAATGTAGTTTGGGTGACAATGCATTAAAGCAAAAAGTACAGTCGGAAAAAAACTTGTTTTAAAAATGATTTTTTTACCATAAGCTTATTTAAAACGCAGTTCAATCAACTAAACTTCTGAAACTCTAACTACGCCCTATTGTCTACGAACAATATTCCAAGTAATTTCCCCGCTCAAGTACCAGGCTACATAAATAATATCCGGCATACGCCTCGATTCCTTTGTCCTCTTCATATCCTCTAAAATGGAGCTAATTACACCACCGGTCCCCATTTAATTAACGACAATGTAAACAACATTAGGGATGCCCACAAAAGGCACAACTTGGACGGCGTTCATCGGTACGTGACGGACTCTAGAGAAAGGACGTTTGATTAATTAATAGTTTCACAAAGGAGAATTAAGTCAACTTGTCTGCTTGCTTGATTCTATGGGCTAAGAACCAGAAACAAGGTGAGCTAGGTTTTTGGCAGTGTTTTGTTTTTTCTACTATACTGCCAAAAACAGCCTTGGTAGGCTAGGCTAGTTTGACCAATTGCCTAAAACAGCCATGGTGGCATAGTCGTTTGACCTATTGCATCTACCTCTAGGCAGGGTCGCGCGGGTATATAGGTAGGTTAGGTACGCTATGCTCGCACCCTTGTTTTACACAGTTTTAGCGGAAAATCAAGGTAAATGAATATAGTTCATTGATATGGACCTCCGCAAAGTAGGTACCTAACGTCTGAATCACTCTTTAAATTATATTGGATATTTTAATTTATGCTACTAATATCTAATGCATTTTTAATTTTTTTCGACCAGCGCTCGTGATATCAATATTTAGAATTCTCCTTGAATTCTCGAAGCTCTATATAAATAATTTACGTGTAGGTAGACATCGAAACACCTACTCAAATTTATTCTTACAATTTCTTTACATTACAGAAACAATTTAATATTTCGAAAGCAAATTTAATATCTTACGTAAATTACTCCCATATTTTGATACAAAATAAAAGCAAAGTAAACACAAACAATGTGAAAGATAAAAATTATGCCGCGCATTGTTTTCATAATGAGACGGCTAAGTAAACTGGTATTGTAACAATTTTCCTTCTACGGGGAACGAAGGAGCGCACAATTTCGCCAAGTGATAAGGAGCTGGGTAATTTTTATGGGTGAATTCCCCGTAACAATAATAACAACTCGCAACTAATTAAACACGGACGCGAACTCATGGAGGGAATGGAGTTGCCTTACCTTGGAATCGTAAGGTCTGCAGAAACACTTGATAATTTGATTGCAGTTGATACGCAAACGGGGCCTCATGGGTTTCACTGGTACGTCTATACGGTACATGTGCACAAAGCAATGACGTGTCTAAATACGAATCTATATGAGCGTCATTATTACTATAGGGAACGTGTCGGAAGAAGGCTGGCGCATTGATTCGAGACTGCGAACCTGTTAATTGTGGTGTTCCAGGGAGAGGCCTATGTTCGACAATGGATGTCTTCCGGCTGATGATGATGATGAGATGCAATACATAATTGCCAAGGTAGCCTAGTGGTTTGATCTATGGCATCTGGGTTTTTCAGAGTTTATGTGAGAAATTATAATTGAAATTTAATTATAATTGAGCTTATCGGGAGGGAAAACATCGCAAATTATAATATTAATAGAAAACCTCCAAAACATAATATTCTATAGTGTAGGTGTGTGAAGTTCTCGATATCCGCTCTAAGCACACGTGGGAGCTGAAGCCCTCTCAATCTAAGAGGAGGTTTGTACCCAGCAATGGGACGATGTGGACCGAGTCGATATATAATTGTCATGGTAATCAGTGCGGTTATTCTTCCTTAGCCTTGCCTTGTCCCATAACGCGGAGTCGTCTTTCCCAATCTTGTGACGCCATTTTGTACCGCTGATGTGCATTTTTTCATAGAAACCTAGCTCTTTCAGATCTTTCCGATCACTTGTCACTTTCTGTCACACATTGACAATGTTATCTAGGTTTACCTTATTTAAGGTTTTCCTCTTCTATTCTTCTTTGTATCCGTGAAAAGGCTTTTTCATATAATGATCTGCTCTTAAAAGTATATGACAGTATCATCTCAGCCTAGACTAGATTGCTTTATCAATCAGCTATCAGTCATGATAATCAGTGTGGAGTTATTGTAGTTCATCTCAGGATCTTTTTCGTAAAATAACGGATTAAGAAGAATCACTTATTTACCGTTGATGAAAGTTTCAGCTTAACATAAACATAATGCTAATGCATATAAAAAGCTAACCAAAACCGTACCATTTCAGAACGAAACATTGTTTCCACTGTTACAAAGTTCCAAGCAAGTCTGTATTGGACTGAGGTCTTCAAACTTGCTGATAAAGACTGATGATACAGAATAATTCCAGTATAGAAAAACTTTTTCTCAGGTCTAAATAATGGCGGCGAAGTTGAAAAAGGTCGAAAAGGCGAATAACTTTTTGAAAAACTAAAGTCGTAGTTCGATTTCTCATAACTATGTGCTGGCTTTCGTGAATCTAGATTGAGTTAGCTTAACTTTTGATTGTATTTTGCTTTTCGCTTCAAATACATGATTTCAGTAGCAAATGTTATTACGACCAGAAAGATTTTTGCAAAATGTTAGAGTTGCGAATATTATTTGTCGTTAAAGTTCCTGGGGTTTTTTGTGTTTAATTACACTTTTATAATTTTGAAGATAATTTGGCAGTATGTATGTTTATGTTCTTTATCCTACTTATATTATTTTATAGTTTGCGAGTATGTGCGTGCAGTGCATGTGTACTTGCGTGCGTTTGTAACTCCTTCAACGGCTGGACAGGTTTGGATAAAATGGTATGAAGATTTTTGTAGATATCTGGAATAACACAACTACTTTTTTAATCAAGAGACTACATTTTGCACAGGTATATTCATACAATGTAAATAAAGACCATGGTGTATTGTTTGAGAATTCTCATAAGTATTTAGTAAATTTCCGGAATTTCAATTCAATTGCAAATAAACTGTGGTAACCTTGTAGTTTAACTTAAAGTAGTCTCAAGCAGAGAAGAACAGCAAGTGCTTATCTACAAGTAAGTATAAGTAGCTCAAAACATGTAGAACTAAAACTATCTGTGGGATCTTGTAATTGACTCTGTGTTGCTATTCCTACTACAATACATATATTATGTTTTAGCTGATGTTTCTGCTTAAATATATAAATAGTACATTATGTAAAAACTTTATATTTCAACCAACGATCCTCATAAATAGTTTCATTTTCTCAGCGTTTCTGCGCTACTGACGCTACGTGGAGTACTTCTAATTAGCAAGTTGAGAGCTAAATATTACATTTATGATATGTAAATTTTACTGAGCAAACTAACAGCGTCTTAATCTCAACTTTGTCTGGAAATATTTCCTGTAGTAGGTATATGCCAATTTGAAGTGAAAAGCCAAATGAGACCCCTTTTAATAAAAAAAAAACACCGGGCAAGTGCGAGTCGGACTCGCGCAACGAGGGTTCCGTACACATTTTTAGGTATGTAAACGGCAATCGTGTGTTGAAGATATTTCCCGCTTTTTCCGAGTTATTTAATACATCCAGTGTAAGCAGAGCCCTGCTCCTAAGCAAAACGTACGCAGTTTGGGGTCAGATTATTTAGAGATACACATAAAAAAAACAAGATTTTCAGAATTTTCTAGTTGGTTGTGTTATAATAGCTACCTTCACACCAAATTTCAAGGTTCTGGGACAACTGGAAGTGCCCTATAGGTTTTCAGTGCACGGAAATTTGTATGGAATCACGTTGTTTAATGACTGTAACTTTTGATTGCGTTGACTTAAAAGTTTAATTTTCACTGTTTTGTTTGGTTTGCACTGTTGTGTTTCGGCACTTGAGGTATCCCATCTTAGGCCTCTAGGTAGGCAACGCGTCTGCAATACTCCTGGTATTGCAGATGTTTATGGGCGGTGGTGACCTCTTAACATCAGGAGACCCACTTGCTCCATTGTCATCCAGTAGAATAAAAAAAAAAAAATTTTTTTTCATGGCTTCAAGGGACCGCAGATATGAGTATTCGATATCAATTTCAGTTTGATACCACACGTTCCTGAGAAAAAGGGTCTTGACAGACGGACGGACGGACAACAAAGTGATCCTATAAGGGTTCCGGAACCCTAAAAACCCATATGACCCAAGTTGTAATTGTATAATTAAGGTGTTTGTAAGGTCACAGTTGAATAAAACAACCTTATGGTGGCCTAGTGGTTTGACCTACACCCTCTCACACAGAGGATCGCGGATTCAAAACGGGCTCGTGCTCGATTAGTTATTTGGAATTATAATGTAAAAAAAATATCATGAGTTTTGCGGTGAAGGAAACTTTTAACCATATAAAAGCCAAACTCGGTATGGTAATGAATAGACAATAGAATGTAAATTGACAAACAATAAAAACTGGTCAAGCGTGAGTTGGTCTTAGGGTTGAAATTTCAACTTTGAATTTGCTGTAAATTATGAATAGTTTTTTTTAATCAGAAATGTAGGTATCTACAGAAGGCTTGGGGCGGAAGTCCGTCTCGCACTTGGCCGGTTTATATCTCGATATTCCCACGAGATCTGTGTCAAATAGATATCATTTTTTTATAAGTTAGGGGATTTTTTTCCTATAGGATACAAATAAAACGGAACAAAGATCACGATGTAAATAGTATTCGTGTATTCCCATGGAAATTTTGTAAATATTCGAGATTTTAATTCGACTGAAACCAAATGGTTTGCGGAGCGAAGCCTACTCTTAAATATCATGTTTTAGGTATACTTGGCTTAAATGATTGCTCAGCCCACATAATCACCGCAACATAAAACAAATGTTTGTCATAATATAACATCTTTGATCACGTCTTTTCTTTTCGCATCCAAATATGCGTAACAAATAACAAAAGATCTCATAAAACAGAATAGATCAACCGTAAACTTTGTTTGTGCCATTCTTATCAAAGATTGAGACGTTTATTGCCACGAAAACAAATAATATGAGCATTAAAAGAACACTATTTTTTCTATCCTGAATTTATAAAACAATTGAATAGAATCACTCACTCAGTCTTTTCATAGAAACAGTTACTGTCGACGCCTGTTTATTTGTTAATAAATTAGCAGTCTAGTGTTTTTGCTCTTTATTTTAATAAGGCGCTTTTTTAGTTTGTTACAATAAATAAACTGCTAAGGTGGTTAAGTTGTTTATGGTTATAACAACTCTGTAGACCTACAACGTTAGTTTATTGTTTTATTAGGATATAATCTAAGTTATTACCGGTCGAGTAAAACGTACCTAATTATACTTAGGTAGGTACTTTATTTAATTTCTTACTAAATATTAAATAGGGTACCTTTTTAAAAACCAATTTGCACAACCAAAGGGGATTGGTGGTTTTCCTTGTTTTTATTTTTATTTTTGTTAGTAACAGTAAAGGGTGTATTCAAGGACCATAAGCCAAAATTGACATATAAACCAAACCTGAGAGTTTCAACAGAATGAGGGCTATCGTTTTTGGGCTTTCTAGATGGCGCTACTGTTGCGTGAGGTTTTTCAGTGTGGCTTTCAAAGTCTGTTATTACGGGCGTGAAAACAAAGTTTAAATTAAATTCATATTTTATACACCTTAAAACCGTACTATAAAAATATCGAGCAACCACAGTGTTGCGTAGTCCCGTTTTGTTCGGAAAAAAAGGGAGGACAAAAGTTTCCGAAAGACAAAACTGTCTCAAAAAACAGACATGCATTGCCCCGTAACGCAGAATTGCCATAATTAATTTCAAGTAATGCAAAATATTCATAAAATTATTCTAATTTTAAATAAACCCGCGTAGCTCACCCAAAAACTATGAGATTTGACATTTCGGAGACCTCACGCTACACCAGCGCCTCTAGTGGCGATTTCATACGCGATAGTCCTCATTTGCTAAGCTCCTGTTACCTTAAATGAAAGACTAGCCTTAACCAGCGGCTTCGCCCGCATGAGAATAGCTTAATGCCGTCTTAACTGAACGGTTGTATACCTACTATGCCCATGCAATTTTTGAAATATACAACGACAACAGTTTACTTACACGATTCTTGTTACCATGGCAACGCCATAAATAAATGTCTTTGACACGTCTTAGAGTTAGACCTGAAAAAGGTTACGGTAACAATTTGAAACGACAACTTTGCTCGCACAACGCCATCTACTGATTGCAAACGAAGTTAATACGTCACGTCTTACCACACAGTACACAGTAGTGCCCTATTCTAGTTTAAACCGGGAACGCATTATCGGGATATCAAGTATCCCATGTCTCAATGCAGATCTGTGTTTATCTGTGTGTCTGTACGCCAAGTTTCATGTAAATCCGTTCAGTCGTTATTGCGTGATTCAGTAACAAACATCTAAACATACAAACATCCAAACCTCAAAACATCTTCACAAACTTTCACATTTATAATATTATACATATATAGATATAGATAAAGAAGAATAGGATAGGATATCTACAATGTAACGTCTTTGTCTGTTTTGTTCGGTGAAACCGAGACCACATCACAAATATTTGTCACATAAAATAACAGGAACTAATCAGAATGTGGTGAAACAGGCTGTAAGTGTCATCATAATATTGTCGTGACTCGTCAGGTGTCCCGGTAGGTGCGTGCGCAATACGATTGTTATTTTGATGAACGCCTTTTCTGGGCATTTTGTCCAATTAGTGCTTTAATCAAGCTCTTTCTTTTTGTCACCGATGAATCAGAAAATTTAATCAACATAACGATGCGTTGTTAAATTATTGAATAAAAGAAGGTACAGTTGAGTCAACCAATTAGATTTCTGGGCCACCATGCGAAAGTTTGTAAGTCTGTCTGTTTGTTACTTCATCACGTCTAAATCATTGTACCGATTTAGATGAAATCCAGTATACAGATAGCTTGTGTCCTGGAGGACATTGGATAGTTTTTATCCCGGAAAATTGCATAGTTCCCGCGGGATAGAAATAAAGGAATTCTCCGCGGATGGAGTCGCGGGAAACGGCTAGTAGAAAATATTTTCAATTCTCTGTAAGTTCTGTAACAATGTTTAACGAATGACGACGTATAATATATTTACGACAAGGTTCTATGGTGGCCTGGGAATCAAATTGGTTGACTGTATATTGCTTATATGATTTAGAGATTTTCCGCACCCGCCTCCGTTAACCTCCGCATCCGCGGAGGCGAAATTCGTCACCTCAGCATCCGCTTCCGCCTCCGCTAAGAAGGTCTCCGTTACAACCCTAATCCATAGCACGCATCCAGAGCACAGCTTCGATATTAAACGCATTCATAGCAACGTAGTATAGTTCAACTCTGATGGAAAAGCATCCTTAGGATTTTACTCATTTTTATACTGTTAAGGTACACGCACGCGTTTATGCACACACGAGCCTTAACCCGCGGCTTTCCCCGCATTAGAATTGGCTTAATGCCGTCTGAACTTAACTGTTGTATATTACCTATGCCTGTGCAATTTTTGAAATATACAGTTTACTTACACGGCTCTTGTTACATATAAATAAATGTCTTATATTATAATTTGGCCTGAAAAAAGTTACGGTAATAATTTGAAAGGACAACATTCGCTTGCACAACGCCATCTATTGATTGCAAACGAAGTTAACACGTTATCTTGAGAGCCGAGGTACGGTACTTCACCGTTCTTGGATAGCACCCTATATTCTTGTTTAAACTTAAAATATTATCCCACGGGAAGGCATTATCGGGATACCTATCCCATGTCTCAATGCAGATCTATGTATCTGTACGCCAAGTTTCATGTAAATCCGTTCAGCCGTTATTACGTGATTCAGTAACAAACAAACATCCAAACCTGCAAACATCTTCACAAACTTTCACATTTATAATATTAGTAGGATGCACACACGCGAAGTGGTCCTAGTCTAAAAACCTGAAATAATATTTATGATATTATCAATTACTTACACTATCTGTTTTTCTATCTATGTTATAATATGTATCTTATATTCTATCGATCGATTAAAACGTAGTCATGTTTTTGAGGCGGGAGACCTCGAATATGGAACAATTAAGGGAAACCATTACTTGATCATAATCAAAAAATCCCAAAAAATATTTACAGGGGTACCTATTCGGCGGAACTAAAGAAACAACCACCTACTGTTTTTTTTTTTGATATGAATTTTAAATGTCTTAATTTTAATTCGCCCTTTATACTGAAGGGAACCCACTATACAATACAATACTATACAAATAATTCTTTATTGCACACCATAAATCAGTACAAAAAACTTATAATATAAACACTCAGATGCAGGGTAGACACTAGGCGGTCTTATCACTTAAAAGCGATATCTTCCAGACAACCATTTGGGTACAAGAACTTATGTCAAACAAAAATAGGTGGCGGAAACAGAAACAGAAAATAAGAACAAAAAAAAACAATAATATAAAAATAAATACAGTACTTATACAATACATATACATGTAACCTACGTTACATTCATTTCTCGCCAATAACAATATAATTTATTGTTGCATAAAATCCCGTGAAACGATATCGGAGTCATTGGTCATTGGGAATTCAATTCAATTGGAATAACTAACATGCCACATGCTATGGAATGGAATTTTAACAAATTTCCGTTTGCCCATTCTGCCACAAGCGTCACCGCACCGTAAAGAAATCCCACTGTTTTACACATTAATGTACCCAAAAAATGCTCATTAAAATATTTTCACTATTACTAAGAATTTAAGCGGGGTTTTTTGCCTCAGAGTAGGTTACAAACATTACATTCCGCGCCCTTAAATTGCGACTGTATTCACAACACACACAAGGATTTTAATAGCTGGATATGCTTCTGTTCCTGTAGAAAAGGTGTATAATGAAGTGAGTGACGTAATAGGATCTTTTGTGTCAAGAATGTGACATTTGGAAGTAAAAAAGCGCCTCCGGGAACACTATCTTTTGTAGAGATCAAAAGGACAAGTCGAGGCATCTAACACAATTAAAGTTATCATCAGGGCTATTCATTAATAATGTTTTGGGGGCAAAAAGTGAGCATTTTGTTTACATTTATTACTGGAGCGGTGAAGTGTCATCCATCACGAGGGATCCGCGTCGCTTTAGCCAAGACATTATACTGGAATAATAGTCTAAAATATTTAGTTGATCTCAGTAGAAGTTTTTAGAATTTGCAAGTTTCATTTAGGAATACATTTCAGTTTTGTACATTTTGTCGCGGAGTAACTGACAAGGCATGGTTTCGGATATTGGATTACACGACTAGGCTGTTTTTACATTATGTAGCAGCTTTGCTAGTAGCTGTAGCTGCTAGTAGTTGCTTGGATGGTGTGAAATCTGCCGCCTTACTAGCGCGCTAACGTGAAAGCAGCTTTAAAATACTGCGGCCTCTAGATTAGGTAGACGGTGCCAATAATGTACGGCGGTGTACCGCAGGGCTACTACGAAACTCGAAACTCGAAGTTCGCGTCGTGCGGTCCCTTTGACACTTATACAATTTAATATGAGAGCGAGAAGGATGGTACAACACGAACTTCGAGTTTCGAGTTTCGTAGTAGCCCTGCTGGAATGCCGATTCCTGTTGGTTTTTAGTATCGCATTTGAACTTACTCCAAGTGTTTCTTATTCTCTCCACGGGGCATGTCGTCGGCCTAAATCGCAAACCTCGTAACTCAATCTGATCAAATTTTACAGGAGACACAAAAAACTTCACTACCAAAAATTTTGCATGAAGACTTGCTAAGTTTTTTTTTACATAATGTTAAATTAAATTTAGCCGTCAGATTGTTAAGACCTATTCTTTTTTTAAATAACGTGGACCTGGAAATTTTGGAGTTAAGAGTTTTTCTTGAAAATTTTATAAAGCAAATCGGGAGTTAAGAGTTTTGCTATAAAAAATAGAGGTAATCTTTTGATCTGAACAAGGTAATTATTTACATGATTAAGTACATGAGTTTGGCTCAGGTGAAGATAATGAAGCATGATTATTTTTGGCTGAATTAATTTGATGCAAACTAGCGGGCGATACCCAATGTTCATGCTGTAAGGCTGTTGACATTTTTCTTGTTCAGGAAAGCTCTGAGAACTGCTGGTTTATGACGTGATGAGTGGATTTCGTGGCTTGAAAATCGATTTTTTTCAAGCTCTTGAAACTAGCTGGTGACAAACAAATTTCATGTTGCACAGTTGGTGAGGTAATAGGGAATTTGAGGACCTGGTATCCCAATGTAGGGAATGGGATAGATCAAGGCGTCCAGACTTCGGTGGCTCGAGCACGTAGAAAGGTTGGGATGGGAGAGGGTCGAGCCGTGAAGAGAGCGCACTTGGGATGACCGAGAGGCCGGTTGGTCGTTGGTCGTTGGTGGTCGAGACCGCTGGAGGGACGAGGTCCTGAAAGACCTTTTGGACCTCAGGGTCGAAGACTTGCAAGAGCTGACTCAATACCGCAAACCGTGGCGTAATCTGGTGTTGGAGGCCAAGACCCACTTGGGGTCACTGCGCCCTGGTGGTAGTAGTAGTAGTAGTAGTAGTAGGGTTCTGCACTCTAAAACAAATCTCTTGTTGAGATGAATAGTGCTCTTCCTGAACTAAAATTAAAGATCCATCGTATTGATTTACATCTAAATTGTAACATGCGTACGTTTTTACCTATTTTTGAAAAATTATTTTCTGCAGTCTTGCTTTCCTTTGTTGATTTATTTTAGTATCCGCCTACAGAACAATAAAATGTTATAAGTAAAAAACCTTAAGTAAAGCAGCTGGGACGAGTTCGACTAAATCCCACTATAATATAATAAATGCGAAAGTTTGTAAGTCTGTTTGTTTGTTTGTCACTTCGCTTCATGACGTCTAAACCGCTGAACCGATTTAGATGAAAATATTAGTTTGAGTCTCGGGGAAGGACATAGGATAGTTTTTATCCCGGAACATTTCATAGTGCCAGCGGGATAGTGAAAACCGAATGCTACGCAGACGGAGTCGCGGGTAACAGGCTCGTAGGTAGGTATAACATAAATTAAAATAGCGACACAAACAAAACAATTGCTATTCGAACAATCACAACTACGTACTAGATTAAATAATTTGCGTAGAAAACCACGTAACTAATCTTCACGCGTAAAGATACACGCGGAGCAAACCTCGTATGTCCACGGCACGCAAACAAACTAAACTTTCAATAGTCTAATGTATTTAAATATGATAAATATCTATCAAGAATACACAATCAGTTAATATTGCAGAACCTTATTACACACCTGTTAGTCTGCACCCGTTTTCTTCTTGAATCTTTACGCAAAACTGACGTGCAGTCACAACGCCATCGCAAACTGTAGGTACTGAAGGGAGTGGCGGGGGGAGATACGTGGTATATCTTTTACAAAAATGGCGGTCGGGAGTTGCGAGGTTTTCTATTTTGCTTTTTAAACTTAAACGGTTTATTCTTGGTATTTAAGAGTTTTGCCGTTAGATGCGTTCAGAATAGTACTATCTAAAAGTGTCAAAACATAATTTTCAGAAAAAATGGAGTTACGAGGTATGCGATTTAGGCCGACGATGTGTAGTTCACGTACTAAATATTAAAAAATAATTCATCTAAGATTAACTGGCTGTACTAGAATTAAATGATCTCATCTCCTTTCGACTCCTAGTACAGTCGAGTTCATAAACTTGTGGGCAAAAATTTGATCAAAAATATCTGAACACGACTCTATTGTTAACGGGCGTAGAGGCGTGTTCAGATTAGTTTTGATAAAATGTTTGCTCACAAGTTTATGAACTCGACTGTACCTATCTACATGTAGCAATCGAACTTAATCGCTGCAAAAACTGAAATTCCGAATAGCTCCGCTTGACCGGCTAACCAAAAGCCAACTGAGTAGAACTGAAATACGGCATTTTACGATTTCGTTTTAGGGTTATTTGAAGGGTCCACGGAAAGAACGTGTCTAGTCACCTAAGCAATTTTTTGAGTTATAGCGGTCTGAAAGTTTATCAAGAACAATTATTACTATGGTTACCATTTATTTAAAAGACAAAAAATAGATTTTATATTGTTTTCAGATTATTTAATTCAATGGTAAGTCATAGTACATTGTGAGCTCTACATTTTGGCATTAAAATCTTATTTTCAAAAAAAAAGTGACTAGACATGTTCTTTCCGTGGACCCTTCATTTGTTATTCAAAATTCCATGATTTTACTAAATTCTCATGAGAAATCCCAGAAATAGAATGAATTGGTCGTCAATTGTCAGTTCAATTAAGTAAATAATCATGTGTATAAGAGCAACCTGATTCCATGAAATATAAATTATAATCTAATAAAATTCGTAATACGACATACATAGAAGAACAAGAGCCACCGACATAGCCAAGTGAATTAGCTCGTACATAGCACGGAGAACAGATGGTCGCTGGGACCGAAAGGTTCTCGAGTGGAGACCGCGGATCGGCAGCGTAGCGTCCATTGCACCAACGAAATGGACAGATGACCTGGTTAAAGCCGCGGGTTTACGGTGGATGCAAACCGCTTCCAACCGAGGCAACTGAAGGTCTATGAGGCGTATGTACAGTCAAGGAAACTGAATTACGTACCAGGGTGGAAACTTTGTTACTACTAATGGCATGTTGACATGCCATACATCTGATAGTGAAATCATAGCTAAATCCATACTAGTATTATATTATTATAATAATATTATAAATGCGAAAGTGTGTTTCTATGTTTGTGTGTTTGTCCGTCTTTCACGCCGTAACGGACGGATCGACGTGATTTTTGGCATAGAGATAGTTTATGGGCCCGAGAGTGACATAGGCTACTTTTATCCCGGAAAAATGCACAGTTCCCGAGGGAACAGCGCGCGATAACCGAATACCACGCGGGCGGAGCCGCGGGAAAAAGCTAGTTGGTTATAAAAAGGTTCCACCCTGGTACGTGATTCAGGTTTCCTCGACCGTACAAACCAAAGTAGCAGATATTATCCGTAACACAAAAAAACTTAAAAAAAATACATAATTATTATCTAAGGAGTGTTTAACTTCTTTATGACAAGGCCATTAATCTGTTTTCAATGTTGTTTTGCATACTGCTGTGCTATTTATACTTAATTGTAAACGATAGGTATCACATTGGCCCAATTAGAACTTTTGTGCCAGATTAACTTTGGAAAAAACGTAGCAAAAGGTCATTATTAAAGTAAGCACGCCATCCATACAGCTATAACCGTTAATCTCGTGGACCATAATAAATTTAATTAGGTAAATGTTCTGGAATTCGGTAAAACTTTACCTTTTGTTTTATTTTTTGTTTGGCTTACGCGGTATGCGGAAATTTTTTCTTTGTTAATTGCCTGCATTATAAAATAAACGAGAGAGATTTTTAAATTACGATAGAAATCCAGAGTAAAGCATTTTAGCTCAACGTTCTCAATAAATATTTGTTTTTTTTTTTCTTAATAACTTAATTACAGGTGTGATATCGGAAACTAGGTAATTAAGAAATCGCTGAGTTTCCGATTCGATAACGTCATCCTTTCACAGGCGGCAAAAACGCCATCACAAAAACTACCCTATCGTTGAGTGAGAGTCACATTTCGAGACAACCACACTAACATCTCATTATCGAGGGGCACATGCCTCTTTACGGCTTCAAAAAGTGACACTTTTTGTAGCTGTACCTCAGTAAAAAATGCCAAATTAACGTTTTTTAAAGGAAACGATCTGTTTTTGGTCCTGCCACGTGTGACAGCGCGGAGTTGGCTTCAAATTCTATTTCAGAGGTGACGCCACATGGTGCTCATACGCCGCTGATGGTTACTTTGTCGTCAAAATGTCCCTCGTCAATACAGATATCTATTTTTAGTATAAGACGAATTGACGACTCCTAGTTTTAGAGCTTAACTTGACGTTAATACGGCTGTGATATATGGAGCATCGTTACGAAGCTGACATATTGAAATGAATTCTCTTTATGAATTATTCTTTTGCTCCATGTTCATAGAAATAATTTATTATTTCACGTAAAATTTATTGTTTCAAAAGTAAGTGGGTAATTGAATAATAAGCATCATAAAATACGTTTCTTCGCAAATATATTCAAAACTTACAAAAGGAAAAGATAAAACACTGTTATTTTGTTACACGAGCAAAAAGAGTTTCGCGAATTCGTGCAAATGTAACACGACAAGAAATGTGAAAAAAAACTTACGCGCGACTAGTGTACAGTCAGATAAAGGGAAAAAGGAACGGTCTTAACTGGTTCCGACATTATATTCGCATTTGAGAAGATCAAAGAGCATGTTGTGACACACGGCAGGAAAAACTTCTGTATGCATTGCTAAGGTGAAGACGACCGCCCGAGGCCTCTCGAGTAACACCATAGCTGAGGGAGCCAGGCTTTGAAACAAAATGCGTTTGCATACATTAAACTGTAAGAATGTTGGAGATAGGGAGGGCACACCGCCGGGTCCCCCGGGAACTGTGTTTCGGCGATTACGCGGACGGAATTTAGCATCGGCAACTCGCCTCCATGCCGAGATAGTTTGCACGTAACACTAGGCTCTTTGCGTATTTTCGCAGTCAAAGCGGCTCTCTTGAATACTTCCGTAAGTGTTTCGAAGTATTTGAAAGGCAAATTAGGAACATATCTCGAGTAAGTTTCTCAAAAGCTTGGGCATTTCTCTGCTTAGAGTGATGCAAATATTTGGAAGTAATAAAGTTATCTGATACGTGTAGGGTATTTTACTCGCTTAGTTGGTTTCTGGCACAATTTGTCATCAACCAAAAGAAAAACATTTTTAGGTATTAATATCACTACTTTTTTTTAGGCAAAACTTTAACCGATGACGGACATGAGTGTAATTATAATTGCTAAACATATCTAACCTTTACCTTTTTACCTCATTCTTATTACCTTTATATATAAATCGATGAAATTTAGTATGAATGGGTTTTCGGGGATGACAAATCGATCGGGCTTGGTATTATCTCTGGGAAAACGCTTATTATCGAGTTTTAGCCCGAGCTAAGCTCGGTCGCCCAGGTACTATCCCTTAAAGGGATAAGTTCACCTTTGTACATGTACTCGTATTGATGTTATTCAATTGAGTTGTTTATTTATTTTTATACAAATAAAAAGTTTACATACATACCTACATGCACACAATTATTAGCCAGGTCAGACTTCCTTTTCGAAAATTATCAGTAGCCAGTAAAAGTTTCTAGGTATATCAGATAAAAATCTCAATTTTTAACCTTTTTTTTTAGCGCTCCCGGCAATATACTCTTCCCCATTGTTCAGCAGGCTAGGTAAACCTACTCACGCGACTCGGGATCCCCAACACAATCCGGGGGCAAATTTACTAAGTCCATAGGGAATGCTCGCGACTGCCGCAATGCATCTTGCTATGGTTCGTAATTAAACATTGTTTAATATTACACTTACATACGTAATTGATGTTAGATATTCGCGTAGCTTGTGAATTAATGTTGTTTTCACTTGCCCGTAAATAACGCCCTAACCAACAGGTTAACTCGAAATACTTGTATACAATAAAATAATGGTCATAATCAAACCCGCCGGTCATTTCCTTTGGTAGATAGATATAGCCCAAAGAGTATAAGTAACTATGTAGAAAAAGAGTGGCAACTCTATGGCCAGATTTGTATGTATGGTAGCGCGTAAGCGCTATCTCGCGGGTGTACCTAAAACGAAATTTGACATAACACACACATGCACATGCACGCACACAACAAACTTAACGTCCATAAAGCCCAGTTTAGACCTGAAGAAAAATTGTGCAAGTTGCATTACATCTCGAGGCCGTAAGTAAAGCAAACAACAAACGAGTTTGAGGTGGTCACTTGGTCAGTCGAGACGAGCAACGTAATACAACTTGCACAATTTTTCTTCCAGATCTAAGCTGAGCTTAATTTCTCTTTGCCAAGTCGACGTTTGACATATTTATGTCAATTTCGTTTTAGCATCTCATAACAGAGGCTCTGAAGTGCCCGTAAAAAGTGACGTTTTAAGTGTGCCCCCTCTGATATAGCCCAAAAACGGTTTTTTCTTGACACCATATATCATGGTACAGGTGTAAGCTAAAGCAAAGAGCTTACTTACCTTTAATCGAAATAAAATACTTTCTTCAAATTTCAAACTTTCAAATTTCAAATTTGCGAATAAACGTTTTCTATTTCTATATTATTTATACAGAAAATTTATTGAAATTTAACGTCAGTCAGTACCCGGGCGGACCGAGCTTTGCTCGGAGTTCTTTGTTTGTAAAATCGTGTTTTTTTTTAAATATGTAGTTAAATAAAGTTTTAAAAATAAGCCGTAAATGAAATAAATAAATAAAAAGGAAATAAAAAAACTAAACCCTTTAACAACAATGACATACCTACAACTACTAGAAACCAGTGACGGTGAAAAATCATTTGTCACTCCTGAGTTACTTCATACCTACAAGAACCTCTACTCTCAATAGAACATCTTCTACTCTTCCCTCGTTCGAACTTTTTAATTAAAGTTTGCTCTTATGACTTCGGACCCTAACTTCCGTCCATCTGCATCAAACGCGTTACCAAGGGTTACATTTCCTCCACTGCAATAGCCCGACGCAATAACCAATAAAACTCGCTATAAACTCGCCGATGCCGTCACGGCAAAGGGTCTCTAGTGGCCAATGAAGACACACGTAGGGCTGCGACGAATATTTTTACGACAATGACATGTTAGATTTGGTAAGTTCGTGATCTGGATTGTAATGCTCACTTCCCAATAGGCAGGCAACGATTGATTTCCCTTTCTCTTTTTTTAGCAAAAGTCTTGGCTAGCCACTTGGTCTAGGCAAGCTTACACTTAAAAATGGCCTCGTTTTCCGCTACGTTTCTAACGCACTAATATTATAAATGCGAAGGTTTGTAAGTCTGTTTGTTTGTTTGTACGTTTGTTTGTTTGTTGCTTCATCACGTCTAAACTTATACTTTCGGTATACAGATATTTTGAGTCCCAGAGAAATAGAAATAGAAATAATATTTATTCACTTGAACAGCAGTTACAGAGATGTTCGGTTGGCATCACCAGCATGTGAATATATAGAAGGACATAGGATAGTTTTTGTCCCAGAAAATTGCATAGTTCCCGCGGGATAGCGATGCTATTAGGACAAGCAACACCAGCATCGTCGTCAATTTTCGACTAGTTTATTTTTCCCGAGTCGTTGTTTGAGACTTGCGAAGAAAAATCGAGGTATTCCATTCTCGGATAAAATCGCTGTTCATTTGTCTCGTAATCCCGCACTAGTTTTAAAACCAACTTAAACCTACAAGTTCCAACATCGCTAACTTGCACCGTAACAGTCACGCGAGTGGGCGACTTAAGAACTTTCCGCGACTTGACAACCCTGCCCGCAGCAATTTACTAGTAATACTGTAAATCCAGTGCCTTTCAAACTCATGCGATATTGCGTTTTTTCTAACCGCAACGAGGGGCGTGTGTTTTTTGTAGTCACGAAAGTATGTGGGTTGTTTTTGATGGAAATTTAAATAAATTTTTGCCGTAGCCGAATTTGAATTTTGGTGAGCAATAAAAATTTCATTTTGGTGCAAGCACTCGACTTAAATATGTTGTTGTTTCGGTTAAGCGTACCTCGATCCAGGGAATAAATAGAATAAATGTTCTAATTTACCAAAGTCTCTCTGCGTAGTTTTTATTAATAAGAGAAACTATAAGCGCCGTTGCATTAATACAGTACACGCGACGCACATACTTCATGCGCCCTATGACAAATATAAAATGGAAACATAGAAATGGCTCCCAGGGGATTCTTTGAACAGTTACATTTTTCTCTTAAAACCATAACAAATTTCCAGATTACACGTACGAGGATCTTCCGTCTCTTTCTCTTACTGTATTTATTGCTCCCTACCCTAAGCCAAGTTATCGAAAATATAATCCCTCTTACGCACAGAAACTTCTACAGCTGATTACTACTTGGATATGATAAGAAGAGCTGATATTAACATGGATATTCATAGAAATTATATTTTTACGTAATAGTACATTGTGTCTTAAGGGCGGTAAATAAGGAATTACGAACGAGCGTCTATTAGAAGCCCGAAGTCGAAGACTGAGGGCTTTAATGAGTCGTTGTTCGTAATTCTAGTACCGCCCGTGCGACATACAATGTTTTTCATCACATTTGCAAGTAAAATTTTATATTTGTAAAAGAAAAAATATAATTCTTCCAAATATTGGCGATACCTTAGGCTGTGCTCTTGGCAACGTCGCCCTCAACCTCCCTCGGCATGCGCCGCAACGTGCGTGTGCATGTGGTCCATGTAGTCCTGCAGCAGCGCGCGCAGCACCATCAGTACGGGCACCGACTCATTTACCGACCTTGGGCTTCATGGCAAGAAAATGTGTACACGCAATGACTCATTTACCGACCACGGGTTTCATGACAAGCGCATTAAGGTCGAGGGTTTTATTTGGGGGGTTGCAACCAAGGTAGCCTGCATGTTACGACACTGTTTACGAGCAAGTGTGATGAAAAAAATATTATTCAGTTTCAAAATGTTGAGATTTGCTAATAGCCTCATTTATCGGGAGTAAAACAGATGTTCGATCTCAAGGTTCAATTTACCTTTTAGTAAACGATTTTTTAAAATTTCCCCGAGTGGCTTTTGAAAATGAACACAGTCAGGAACATTTCTCTTATATACCACAAAATCATTTAACCTGTTTTATTCCGCAACTAAGACGGTAGCGCCACTTGACGCGACGCACGCAGTGCTTCAACCTCCCAATATGTTTGTAACGCGAATCTGCGCCTGATTACAGACTACGACTTTAGAAAATATAAAAAATACATCATAATCAGCTTAAACTTTAGTTTATTTTTAATTGTTTTTCAAGTCAAATTCAACATAAAAAAATTCTTTTTTCTTCTTTTTTTTTCAAAATACTGGTACTCATTCGAACTTTCTTAGCCACCCTCACTAAAACTCGGGCAGTTATCCACTTTGGGTGTATATTGGCCTAATTTAGTCCCTGTTTTTAATAAAGTATTTGCATTGAAATACAAGCTATTTCTAAAGTTCGATGGATGGCTTAAGAGAGATCGTATTTTAATTTTAATTATTGCTATACCTAGATACAACAATGGCATCCTAAAACCTGTAGCTCAATCTACTATAACATTATGCTCACACAACCCGTAATTTAACCTCAGCTACACCACCACAAAAGTACCTATCTCCCATTTTTTATCCAAACTTTTACTCGTTAAGTCTCATTAATACCAATCTCCCCCATAAAACAGTCATTATACTTTCATTAGCGGATTGGCTATCCACATTATGCTATACGCCAACATTGTTCAGGGGTTATTTTCCAAGTTCCGACTTGCAGACGAATAAAATCCAACTGTAATCCTCGCGAGATTAATATTATTTTATCGCTCACAATAAATAACGAGAGAATTCAATAGGAGAGCGGAATTACAAGTTTTTTGACACACTTGCAAAGAAAGTTTGACCGGATTCAATCTTCTGGGGATTTGGGGGAGCAAGCTTTGTGTTCCATCCTAATGTATTAGTGGGTGGCCTTGTCATTTACTTACACATAGCGAAGGCCTATACGGCATTGATTGATGAATGGTTTATAGAGAACGTGTATATAGGTAAAGACATATCGTTTAAAGACTGTCTTAAACAGTATTGAAGTCTCTTTACAACATCTATTATAGAAATAACCGTAATTGTAATCCCTTTAAACTAAGACCAACTGTATATTGAAGCTCTTCAGCTTAGCAAGTTTTGCGATTATGAAACGACTTATTATATTATAGTGGTAAAATTAGTTAAGTACTCAATTGTTTTTCTTTATGAATTTTACTAACATTTTATATAATAAATTATAAAGCGAAAGTTTGTGAATAGGAACGCAGGAGTTTGTTGCTCCTTGACGCTAACGGCTGGACGGATTTGGATGGAGTTTCGTACATAGCCAGATGTCTGAAATAACACTTGGGCTACTTTCTATCCCGATATTTTCATGAAAAACACGAAATTGTTCCCAAAATCTGCTTAGCCGATTCACTATAATTTTCTAAAACAGTAGTCATGTTAAAATCAACTTATTATATCTTGAAAAAGGACTGCGTTTCCAAGAGTATGAAATAAATTTACTTCTAAAATACATAAACTCGTCTTTGTACAAGTATCTCAACGATTGTCCATTATAATATAATATATATATATTATCTATTTGTTTCTTTGTCCTAAAATAAATACCTACAAACTATGTTAGTTTAAAAAAAAATACGCGAGCAAAATCGCGGGCAATACATTGCTTGTAGATTATTAAATGATATTAATCCAGTATAATAATGCAGTATTCCGCAGTAAGGGGTTCGGGTGGTGACAGGCCGCCGATATGACAATTTACGGGCTTTATGCGCATGCATCCAAATAAATTGTACTCACGGAATATTTGCTGTGGCTAATGTAGAGGAAACGGAAATAATTTTGTTAAATTGTATTACATAATCCCAGATTTATGCGGCTGTTAACCACATTATTTAATAAAATTATTTCACTACACGTTATATTAAAAAATGAAAAAACCGGCCAAGAGCGTGTCGGACACGCCCGAAATAGGGTTCCGTAGCAGTCAGGTATTGTAAACCCGCGTTGTCATGCGCAACCATACCCTCGCCTAGGGTCTTCCTCTAATAGTCCCGGTTTTCTGACTTCTTTTCCCAATACTACCCGTCAGGGTGTGCATTAAAGCAGCCTTCTCCTGATATTAGAAGGTTATAAAAATAAAGATCAGAATATAATCGAGTTGATAAGTTAAGCCGGTAGGTAGGTACGCAAAATAACTATCGCGATGTAACGACAGTGTTTGGGAAGTAACATTGCACGCGTTTACTCGCGTTTTTGCTCTCGTGAACCATTATTGTCATCCAGTTGTATTGAAATTTTGAGATTGTACTACTCGTCAATTGTAGAGATCTAATTAACTCCAGACATAGGTAAGGAAATAACTAATTTCATCCAAATCCGTTTTAGATAATAAACATAATATAGTTATACACACATTTCGCATTTGTAATATTAGTAAATAAGTGTAAGTAGGATATTTAATGCAGGTTATTGAGTAGGTAACGTTTCTTTTCTTTCGTGAAAACGGAAAGGGTGCGTCAGAACCGTAACAAATGAAACTTCTCCCTTGGACCGAAGAGGCGTAAATTTCCATGCAACAGTCAAGTATAAACCATTTTATACTCCATCCCGCACAGAGAGCCGTCAAATAATTTGTGCTCATAATGGGCCCGCATTACTCTTAGACATCATTATGAGGAATTGCCAATTTTCACGTGTGTCTCGTTTTATGTCGCCATAAGATTGAGTCATAATTCAAGGAATACATTTCATTTGCATCATCTGAGCGGAAAATGGCGCCGTATTTTAAAAGAACGCGAATTTTTGTATATTTGATTTAAGCTCTTATTACCACGTTCAACAAAATTATTCTATCATCAACAGGAAGACGACCACTCTTGAAAAAAGGCCTCCCTCTTAGAATGAATGAAAATTTGCCACCTGCATCTTGCCATCAATTCAATCATTGCCTGCAATTTGCCATCTGTCCGTTAACCGTACCTCTCGCGTTGTCATCGGTTCACTTAGTGGGACGCCTGCCAACCCTCCATCTTTCAGTTCGTAGCCTTGAAAACCTGTCTTACCTAACGGTTATTTTTTCTTCGAGCGATGTGGTCTATCCATTGCCACTTTACCTTACATATTCTTCGAGAGTGAGGAGCTAGAGGAGCTTCCAGCGTCGATGAATAACTCACAATTCAAATTATTCTACAGATATTCTATAGGTAACTTCTTAATTTCTATTCTATTATTTGACTTAACGTTTACGTAATCTTTTAGTACACTAAATTTTGGCCTTAGTTTAACAGTAATTAAGCAAACAATACAAACAACCTTTCCGCGTGTTAAATATAGCTGTACAGTTCGTTCACCCCAGCGCGTGTAAATATGAAATGCACCCTCTGTAAGACAAATTATTTCATTTCCTCACCCTAAGGACAAACGTGACTGCATACTGCCTTCATTCGTATGACTTCTGTGATGTAATGCGGCTATTTATCGTAACGATGGGCGATTATTAGTATCATCGTATAACTGAAAGCCTACTAGTTATTAGGTCAGAGTTAATCGTTCCGTCAAAAAAGTCCACTCACACCTAAAATAAAAAGAATGAGTTTTCATAAACATTTTTTACTTTTTACAGTGTATCCATATATTTTCTCGTATTGATTGTTTTGTGAACAACATGAAAAGACAACACTGTTTTGTCAATTGCAACGCGACCTTAATTATTTTCGTACTGATTGTGTTTCTTTCTTCTTCTACGTTTACCTATCGTAATTTCTTGTTTTTTAACTTTAATTAAATAGAAATAATAAGCTTAAATGCCTGATTCTGTAAAGAAATTACTTACTAGCAAAATTATTTTACTTAACTCGCTGTTCACTAAAATCAGCCGCAAAACCTAAATTTTGATGTGAAAGTTACTCTACTTATCTATCTATCTGTATATTACCTCTTCACACTTAAACCGGTGAACCGGTTTAGATGAAATTTGGTAAGAAGATAGTGGGAGAGTAGGAAGGACAAAGGATAGTTTTTAACTCGTTTTTAATTGAATTCGCGGATAAAAGTTAATCCTACTATTATTATAAATGTGAAAGTTTGTGAGTGAGTGAGTGAGTATATTTTTACTTCTTCACGCTGAAACCGCTGGACAAATTTGGATGAAATTTGGCAAAAAGTTAGTTTATAACCTGGATTAAGACATAAAATACTTTTTATCCCGATATTACCACGGGATAGGGATAACATTTTTAAATAACAACCGCTGCGTTTAGAGTCATGAATTTTTGGTATGTAGGTTGCTGGACGTCTGGAACAGCACATAGGCTACTTATTATCCCAATATACCCACGGGATAGGGATAAAATCTTGAACTAATAACCGCTAGGCTTAGAGTCATGAAATTTGGTATGTACATAGCTGGACATCTGAAATAACACATAAGCTACTTTTTATCTCGATATTCCCACGGGATAAGGATAACATCTCGAAATAATAACCGCTGGGCTTAGAGTCATGAAATTTAGTATAAATATAGCTGGACATCTGGAATAATACATAGGCTACTTTTTATCCCGATATTCCCACGGAATAGGGATAAAATCTCGAAATGACAACCGCTGGGCTTAGAGTCATGAAATTTGGCATGGTTGTTAATATTATATTATTAACGTCAATGAAAACCACGATGCAATTTTAGGGAATTCCCACGAGAATTTAATAAAATCCCGGAATATCAACTCAACTGCTAATGATTTACGCGTGCAAAGCCGCGGGTAAACGCTAGTTATACATAAAATAAAGAATATGAAGGAAGGCTATGTCCAACAGTGGACGTTCTACGTCTGATTATGATGATGATTACGATGACATAAAAGAAAAACTTACTTTAAAATTCAGCTTTTGAAATTAAATTACATGAATGTCAGTGAACAAATTGACGCATAATCTATGGATAATACCGGGGAGACTAGTCAGATTTAAATTTTTAACATGAATGTTTTAAAAGAGTGAGCTTTTTGATGAGCTGGATAACCAGCATGTCCTTTCTAATATTATAGATAAAATAGCTCTGTCTGTATATCTGTTACATCAGCACACTTTTAAACTGCTGATCCAATTTTGGTGTAATTTGGTATGGAGACAGTTTCAGATACTGAGAAGAAAGAACAGTTTTATCCCAGAAAATTCCGTAGTTCTCGCGGTGTAACGATAAACGAATCCTAGGCAGACGGAATCGCAGGCAACAGCTAGTTATTAAATAAGTAACTCTATGGGAGCCCCCTTTAAAAGAATTTTAAAATATGTTGTGAAAATTCGTATGGTTTTGGGTTACATTTTTTTACATAAATTCTAATAAAATTATGCCAAGATACCTTGAAATATGAATCTATTCTGAGGGTATAGTCTATATTTCTTACAAGCCAGTGACTTGGTAACGTACATTAAGTATAATTCACACGCTTTCTCTAAACGCGCTATTACTTACACAGTTCCTTTATACTATGCATAGAAAAAAGTTCCCCTCAGCTATATGCTTGGTGGCTGAGATAAAGGCTCCTTCAGCAGTTTTTCATTGATTATTCAACGCCATCTGTTGCAAACTTTTACCAAGTAGAAAGCGAAGTTTACTATAGGTTCCAGACACCTGATCCCACAACAGTAGTTATAAACCTACTAGCTTTTGCCTGCGGCTTATCCCGCGTGAAATTCAGTTATCGCGCGCCGTTCCCTCAGGAACTGTGCATTTTCCGGGATAAAAAGTAGCCTTTGTCACTCTGTGGCCCATTAACTATCTCTATGCCAAAAATCACGTCGATCCGTCGCTCCGTTTCGACGGGAAAGACGGGCAAACATACAAACACACACACACTTTCGCATTATGTATAGTATGGATAGCATAGTATGGATATCATTTATTTACAAACTAGTCTATTTTTTGCCTATTTATCTACCTACTTGTGTTGTTTAGCCTGACTGTCAAGATTTAGTAGTTTTCTTTGCGCACTCCAAGAAATAGAAGTGTAAGTAATTTATTTTGTTATTCCAATTATCTCTCTTGCAGGACACTTTCCAGTCCGCTAACAAGGCCAACATTTACGTGAAATACTTTTTTCGACCCTCTCCACTTTGTCACAGTCCATGAGAAAAAGTCCAGGGAAATTGACCCCGGGTTCAAGCGAACACAGCCATAATTAGAACTGGCTAATGTCCCGGAAAAACAATTTCATAAAACATCTCATTTTGTGCAGAGCCACGGGAGCTGAAATAAAAAGGAATAAGATACTAAATAAACGTCTACTTATACGGTTGGCTACACCGTCACGAGTCCACCATGAAAAATGTATGCTGATGTCCTCTGTTGCCGCGCCCTACTACATTCCGCTTTGCGTGGAATAACAATTTGCTTAGAGCTTGAACTCAAATTAAAATGGCTAGAGGGGCCAACCCGCACCATGGCACTTCGAGGTTTCGCCACAAATTCAAATGCAATCGTAATCCCTCTTAATACAATGCTATACGTGCCACAGGATCTTTTCGATTAAGAGTTTAAATTTGGGATTCCTTTACAACAATTTCGTGTCACATAGAGAACGTTTTGTGGAAAATCGCTTGACGCGTGCTTGGAAAATTACCCATGGTCTGGTGGTTGCAATAGGTTTCAGCGTGCGATTAAATTTATTCCCAGTTGTCGCATAGTTCACATTCGTAGTTGACACGTCGTGTGAGCCTTTTATACTTTACAATTAACATTTTTACTTATTCGTGTTTGACGAGGAAACATTTTTTGAATCGGTTATTGTGCGTTACGTGAAGACGTCCAGCACTGGACGTTCTACGGTTAATATGATGATGATGATGATTAGTTTACCAATTCAGAAGCAGATACCTAGCTAATAGATGGTTTGTCCGCTTAATAATTAGAAACGGCATGATGTGATTTAAGTACCCATTAAGAGCACGAATTTAGTTAAATTGTTTAAAAACACTTCAAACAGATAACTCTCCTTTCAAATTAAGATGGTAATAAAAATACAGTAAAATACCGAGAACCGTTGTAGCAAAGAGGATGCCTGCAAAGCGTCTGTAGCAATCAAATATACTATGTTGCGAAATTAGTCTAAAATATCCAATCCAAATTACGTTAACTTTGAAATGTTCTGAGGAAACAGTAAAGAACTAGACTATTTAATTATAATTCTAATATTAACATTGAAGAGAAGATTCACGATGTAGTACATTGTGCATTAAGGGGCGTAAGAAGGCGATTACTAACGAGAGTCTATTAGATTTTAATGATCTGAGTTTGTATTTAGTTTACAGCCCGTGATACACACAATGATTTTCATCACATTGCAAGGTAACCAAATGCAAAAAATTAAATTATTTCACAGCTCAGCAAAAGCAAGACGCTAAGAAAACAACTGAATAAAATATGTATACCTACCCGCCAATACAGGGGGCTACTACAAAATTCGAAAATCGAAGTTCGTATCGTACCGTCCCTCTCACTCTCGTATTAAATAATATTAGCGTCAGGTAAACGATATGAACTGCAATTTTCGAATTTCGTGGTAGCCCACTTGATTGTCACTTTTTTTGAGTCGTCTACCATAGATAATACTAAGAACCGTGTTTAGTTTAGAATTCGAATGGTCTTACGGCCAGATTATTCCAACAGGCTAAAAAAATATTTTCTAAAATTATTGCAAAACAATTTGATATAAATTTAAAATATAATAATGAAGTTTCATTAAGCGTGACAATTTTTTTTATTGTGTAAAATTAGGTTATATCTAAGTTTTAAAGATGTAAATAACACGTTGGCTGACTTGAAACCTCTTTAGTCTGAAATGACGTACCTACTAACTTTTTAACACTAAAGTCATAACGCCCTTGGGGAGGAAAACCATACGTAAATCCATAATTCCCGTGGGAATAATTGAGGTCATTGTCTTTTAGTATACAGGCATGGTATAACCTCATTGACGAGCAAGTGTGATCAAATAGTAGATTGACAACTAAGGGTGGAAAATTACCCATTTCACCCGAGATATTTCTGGCGCTCGAACGAAGTGAGAGCGCCAATAGTTCGAGGGGAAATGGGTAATTTTACCCGAGTTAGACACACTACTTTTCATTGCGACTATGAGGAAAGTAAAATACTACAAAAAATGAGAATAAGTAATAATAAAATGAATTTCCTTATATCCAACCTCCAACGGTACCTTTTCGACCTGGCCACTAGCCACGGCCGACTATAAAAAAAAAAAACGAGTTGTTACGACCAAGGAGCTTATATACAAAACTGGAGGTTGAACGTCGAACGAAGAAGTTTGACCTTTATTACTTATTTATAGGTATATTCCATTTCTTCTTTGACATTTCACGAAGTTCTTAACCTAACTAAAGAAAGAGATGGAATATGTTCGTGACGTAATAAAGATCAAATTTCTTGTTTCAAACGGATGTTCGGCGACCTTCAGTGTTGTATATAAGCTCATTGGTCACGACGTGCATCTAGATGGCCATGCCGAAACGTGAAAAAAGTGTCATTGACGTAACTCAATTCTCTTCGACTCCATGGCTAATCAAAAAATAAAATAAAAAAACTTTCCACCCTAGAAATGAAAACGCAATTTTCCACCCGGATATCTACCCATGAAAATTAACGGGGGGGGGGGGGGATATAAAGCACTAGTGGTTTTCCGCAGCTTTGTCTGCGTTCCGACGTAATTTTGCTTTCCGGAATAAAAAGTAGGCTTTTTTATTCAGGCTTAGTCTGTAGTTAACAAAGTAAATGTTTTAACATTTTTTGTGACAGTTCCTACATCAGGAAAAAACCAATAAGGCTGACTGTCACATTATTTTAATGAATTAGAATAGTCTTTCATATTTTAAGCTGTAGAAAAAAACCGCAGATAAGTAATATATAAAAGGCTTGTATTTCATATTTTGTTATTTTGTCACCTAGCTATTGAGTTTCTTGTTCCCGACTTTAAAATTGCTGAAGTTCTATTTCACACTTCACCCTCTTTCAACCCCTTTAGAGTACGAATTCCGTTAACTTATCTTTTCCAAACATCAACTTAAAACCTTAGTAGTTTTAGTACGATTACATCTCCCTCTCTAATGGTTCACATTAACATTATTAAAGGCATAATTGGCAGGCAGATTTTTGCTCTAAAATACCTATAATCCTTAATTTTCTTCAAATTCGTTACGTGCTTTTTGTGACGTGGTCCGGATTAACCCTAAACAACTCAGTAAACTGTATCATAGAAGTCGTTAACTACCCTATTTAAGTGAAGTATTGATATTTTCGCATTTAAATGAATATTATATTAGTGTGTAAAAAATACGTGTCAAAGTTTTTTCAGATAAACTAACTTAAAGAATTATTATTCCTTGCTCATTTTATAGGATAGAATAATGACATTTGTTATGAATACTATCAGATTATGTACGATCTTTTAACCGCCTTACTTTAATTCAAAACAAACCCCGGCATAAATAATACAACAAAATACATTTATGTTGAGTACCTAATAGATAGAAATAACGACTACGCACGTTATCTACGGAAACTTATTAAGATAAGCCGTCACGAATAAGGGCTATTTATCTTATTGGGTAAAATGGGTAAATGGATAAATTACCTTCACAGGCGATACGCGTGATAGACAACTCTAGATTATGAGTGTAATCCTGTAAAAGGATATTGTGTGATTATAAATTCATGTGTGTCCAATCTACTTAATGGAACTTATTTAATAGTTGTGGTTTCACATTAAGTAAATTGATTGCGTTTTCATGAATATTACAGTAGTTTTAATGAAATGTTTGAATTTACGTATAAAATGAAATAAATAAAAAAATATGAGCTGGCAGGGTCGCCATGTATAGTTGTACGTCGGGAGAGGAATGAAACACTCGAGTTCTGGTTATAAACTGAATCTATTGATGAGTAAATGCGATTATATATAAGGTTGCTAGATACATAGGCCTTACCACTACAACGTTATGACGTGACAAGGGGTCGTACCATCGAATTTGGGAATTGTTTTTTTTGTTTTGATAATAAAACCTCCTAATTCCTCGCGTACTTTCTAAAGGACTAATTAACACTAAGAATAACGGCCGAATGTACTTTATAAAGTACAAATTGTTCATTGAATAAAGAATTCTAAGAATTTGAAATAATGTTCAAAATAACAAAACAGGTCAACCACTTAAACGCCAAGTTCGGACTCAGGAGGATAAAAAAGGCGTTAATGTATTACATATTTTTTCAGACAATTCTTGTCTTACCTGAACAACATGATAGTCGACTGTTCTAGCTAATGTAAAAAAAAATGTCCTTTAAACTATTATTTTCATCCTGTTTGTTTTCCTAACTGTATTTAGTTACCATCCAACCATCTGAAAGACATGTCGGAGGTTATTGATATAATTATGTGGTTATACAACATGTTTTAAAATTAATCTGAAATATTTTATTAGATGCATAGTTTACTTTGACTGAATATTCGTGTAAAGGTTTTTCATCTGTATTCTTAATTCAAAACATAATCACACTTTTGAGACCGTACACTATACACGGGACCGGACACTATATAAGAACGTCTCGGGTAAAATGGCTCGTTTTATGCTCTTGTTATACAATCTACTATTGAAAGTCAAACTTTGACGACTACGCACAGAAAAACAAGAACAATCAAACCTAAACGGAAATTAAAATTTTATCGAGCTAATAATGAAAACACAGGCAAACTTGCGTCACTAACATTGATATATGCATCTGTCACGAGTGCGCCGTGAATGCGATAGCGGACAGAGTGCAAGTGACATTTAGTCACGCTGTGCATGCGATGTCCAAACTGTTCAGCTGGTACAGTCAAACAAATCGATACATGTACCAGGGTGGAACCTTTTAATAATCAATATCACTATGATTTCCTTGACAAAAGTATGAGATGTCAACATGACATTAACACAATGATTCCACCCTGGTACATGATTCAGTTTGTTCGACTGTACATAGCGCTTTGCGCAGTACTAGTGCTTCTTGGGAAAATGAGTAGTGATCGCCAACTCTTTATTAAATTGAAATAATAATAGGCAAGTCTGTTAAAAAAGTCTATGGACTTCAAATCGCTTATGAAATAATCCGATTAATTTATATCAATTCATGTTAATTATTAATATATTTACAAATACCATCGTTAAAACTAGTAGCTATAGTTAAAGTAGGTACTTACGAGTAACATAACAAATAAATTTCTACTCAAAGCCGAAATGTAGTGAAATTAATATGAACAAGTCCGTCAACTTGGAATGTAATTTAAACTTAAGTTTACTTTCATGAATAAAAAGTAAGATACTTATGTTACAAAATAAAGCTACTACTACAATATTATATTCTGAACGAACTAACAAAACAACGATTCCCGTTTTAGAGAAATAAATTACGCAAACAATTAAATATCAGCAATAATGCGAGCTATGGGGTGCGACAATTTGTCTGGACCGGTCGGTTGGGGTAACTTCTCCCTTTAGTTTCATCATGTACAGAGTGTTCTTAAAAAGAAAAAAAAAGATTGTGTCTGCATCTGGATTAATTTCATATAATTTTTAAAACGTTTCGTTTATTAGGTACCTACTTCAAGAAACACAAGCTACAAATACAAGCAACTAAGTTAATAACCTAACCAAAAAAACGTTGGAAAACCCCCGACATTGTCACTTCAAAGTTCAATATCTCAAAAACGGCTAAACCGATTTTGATAAAACATGTCTAAGAACCATCGCTAAGAAACTTGCTTTTAAATAAAAAAAACCGCATTCAAATCGGTTGACCCGTTTAAGAGCTACGGTGCCACAGACAGACACACAGATACACAAAGCGGTCAAACTTATTGTTGTATATTAGTTGTCTATGAGAGTGTTTCATAGCAACCGTTGTTGATGATTATATTTCGTTTTACAAAGCATAGTATTTTATTTAGAAATGTATATTCAATGATGGTATCAAAGGGATACACAATACTTATATTACCCCTCTTTTTTTGGGGGGTTAAAAATAAAAGATTGATCAAATATGATTTTCGCACATAAAAATATCAACTACTTAACATTGATATCATAAATCGGTTTCAAACATAAACATCCTGTGTAGCGGTCGTTCTGTAGCACATGCAATGCGTAGTTAATGTAATTATGAGGCCGTAGCGTAAACGGTTCGGACTTGTTACCATTAAGAATTGTCTTTTATTCAGATATGGCCAACATTTTCTAGATTACACACCATTAGAAAAAATATAAAACATAAAGAAAAAAAAACAAATACCTCAAGACGGCATTGCATTTTTATGACTACTAAACATTTTATAATTTCACTACGAGTATTTAAAATCCCTTATCTACAATAAATTCAAGCTTGGTCAGTCATTATAAAAATGAATCGTCTCGGTCTATAAACTTCCCACTACACTGGCCTTCACTCAAAATGATAGGGTTTGGGTTGTAGTTCACACACTGGCCCAGTGAGGATCGGGAACTTCACACATACAATGAATTTCTTCACAAGTGTGTGAAGCCCATGGAAAAAAAATAATGTAATTTCACACATGAATTCCAAAAAAGTGGTGTAATATTCATCTATATTTATTTTAGAGCCAAAGGTTTACAATCAATGTCGCAAATTGGAGGCAAATGCCTGTATTCATTGGAAAAGTTAATGAAACTCGCCTAGCCCTTCAATTATTCGCCCCCACTTTAGTATTGCCGTTTATGTACTGTACCAACATTTTGTATTTAAATATGTAGGTAGTTAAGTGTAGTTAACAGACAAAATAAATATTTTGATAACTTTGCCAAAGCCACTTTTTCAAGCTGATGAACAAACATAACATAGTTAGTCTATTGTAAAATTTGATGGACAGTCCTACGACTTCCGATAGAATCCATTACTCGAGGTACTCATTGGCATCAAAAATAGACTAGGTATGTACCTAGTCTTCTAAAAAAATAGTCCAGAAGTTAAGGTAGATTATCAAAAAATATAAGACACGAGTATTTTGTTTTTAACATAAAATATGGAGATATAGCCACTTAAAAGTTCCGCGTGACTTCACAATACACTTTAAGCAAGGCGTTACGTCACGAGCTTCCACTCCCGAACTTTGATATTTGTCGTTTTTTGTTTGATTGACAAACGAAAAAATCATCATCGTCATCATGTCAGCCGAAAGACGTCTGCTGTTGGACACAGGCTTCCCCCAAGGCTCTCCACTCAGACCGGTCTTGTGCTTTCCGCATCTAACGCGATCCCGCGATATTATCCAGATCGTCGCTCCATCTTGTTGGAGGCCTGCCGACAACTCGTCTCCCGGTCCACGGACGCCATTTGAGAACCTTCTGACCCCATCGGCCATCAGTCCTGCGAGCAATGTGCCCCACCCACTGCCACTTCAGTTTCGCAATTCTTCGGGCTATGTCGGTAACCTTAGTTCTACTGCGGTTATCATAATTTCTGATTCTATTCTAAAAAAAATACTTGTCCGATATTTTTTGATAATACCTAAAACTCTAGAACCGTTAAAAAATATGTTACTACGGCATTTTTTTTTATACGACTGGAAGGCAAACGAGCAAGTGGGTCTCCTGATGGTAAGAGGTCACCACCGCCCATAAACATCTGCAACACCAGGGGTATTGCAAACGCGTTGCCAACCTAGAGGCCTAAGATGGGATACCTCACGTGTCAGTAATTTCACCGGCTGTCTTACTCTCCACGCCGAAACACAACAATGCAAGCACTGCTGCTTCACGGCAGGATTAGCGAGCAAGATGGTGGTAGCAATCCGGGCGGACCTTGCACAAGGTCCTACCACCTGCAAAAAATAAGCTGCATTCGGAATAAGAGCCTGAGGTACATATTTTTGAAACTGAATAAGTAGTACATATTTTTATTTACAGTTAGTACAGTCAAGTTGTACTAACTAAAATATATTTTTTTCAGGAAAGTACCCACTGGCCTAGTAAGCTGTGGCCGTAGGTATTATTTAACGCACCGGCGCTCGCAATCACATTCACCATATCTTTCTACTTATCAAGTCTTAGAAGGTAATCGTTTAGGAGGAGCAAATTAGAGTAGGCATTTGACAAACAACTAATCCTGTCGTAGTTGGCGCTGTCGAGTCTGATCTATGCACTCTCCTGTATCCCCTTTAGCTCGTACTGAAGCTAACCTTATTTCTTAGTCTTAGACTTTCCTAGAACGCTATTGCATTTGACGGAAACTCTAAAGGATCAAATGATTAGGCGAATGTCCAGACTTGAGATGCGTCTGACGAAGTTAATCTAATATTAATGACATGAAGTTAATATCTCTGTTCTAGCCAGATCCTTGAATTGATCAAAAAACGTACACCTAAACTAACTTAAATAAAATTCTAAACGTTTATTCTGTAAGTAGGTCATAAAGGATATTTATACATGTCAATTTTTTGCTCTATCAACGTTTTGAGGGAAGCCTAACATTATCAAGAAAAATGCGCGACGAGAAACTTCGCAGAAAGTAATTATTTCAAAACAAATAAGTATGTAGGTACTCGTATATTACGATTACCTCAATTATTAAAGTAACCAAAATATGGAAAATAAAAAAAATAAGGACCAATGTGGCCACCGTTTGTTTTACTACTTGTAGGTATAATAGGTTCAGGGTCAATTACATAACATGACATAATTATACAAGGGAAAAACGATTTGCTACATCTGCGACGGTCATATTTATTACTATCGGGAAAACAGATAATATTGAAGGCACACGCATCACATAAGATGCTGATGCATTTTCAAAGCCTATTCGATTTATATTACTTTTTGGTAGGTTCATATCACTGTAAGCTTCCTTTAAAATATTTTAATTTACCTTCTACCTAAATCGAGTTTATAAAAATATGTATCATTATTACCATGTCATAAGATGTATTTTTGCCCTTTTTCACCCTACTACGATAACTTTGTTGCAAACATTTGTACATCATTCGCAGATTGGTATGTCATGTATGGACCGGCGGTACAGGGCGTTTCCGCTGCATTAGAAAATGTCGCAGCCGTCACAAACAAACACTATTTCACTGACAGTTTGAATCTAACTAAATTAATAAATTCATATTACATATAACACCAAACAGTACTACAAGTAATGAACTTAAGTCATCAAATCGAATTCCTATAATCAGAATTAAGAAAACTGTAAGATTTTTAAAATCAGAGTCATAGCCAAGTAATAAATAGGTGAATCAAACTAGATAGGGATAGATATCAATACATTTCAATTAAATAGACTGTCTAGGGTAAGCATGGTAGGTATTCTTAATTTTTTGAGCCTTTAAAGCTCTTGTTGCAAACCTTTCGTTATCAACATCATTATCAAATTCTTAATTCTTTATTTTCTGATGTACTTTTGATGCACCACCTGTTGTAAACTAGTCCTTCCTTCTTTCTGTAAAAAAGGTTGCCTGGAAGAGATCGCTCTTAAGCGATAAGGCCGCCTATTGCTCACCTTGTATTTTTTTCTCTGTGTATCTGTTTTCTGTATCGCTTACTATGTCTGGTGTACAATAAAGAGTCTTTGTATTGTTGTATTGTATTGTATCATATCAATTCATCGCAGTATAAATACTTATTGCACTCCCGAATTCGCAACTAAAGTCCAGATGGACGAAGGTGGTTTCTGAGTAGTGGCCAAGGCTACATCGATGGACGCAGCTTATAATTGGTCAGATAGCATCTAGCAGTCAGCTTTCATCCAACATTGCATAGAAAACGCACATTATTTTACAAAGATTTAACATCTGCTACTCTACTCTGTGTACTATGACAAAGCTTTGATACCTCCGGGTTCGGCGCGTGTCAGTATGAGTGCATTGGCGCTTTTACTGTCCCTATTTGGTTACTAAATTACATTTAGTCCAAATCTCAACTACATTTATAGTAAATCCTTCGCAACATTGCTTATTTTTGGCTGTCGAATGTGTCCTGGCATTGGTTTTGTAAGAAGAAAGAGAAGAAAGTGCTAAATATTATTCATACATAAATGTGCATTATGAACGCTTTTTAAGTACAAAATATTTATAATTTTAACAAAATATTTTTATTTTAAATATATAATAGGATTTACAAATACTAGCCACGAAACATTAATAAAGCAAAATTTTAAAAAGTTTAGTGTTGTTTCACATGAGATGTTGATTAAAATTATAATTAATTCCATCATTAAATTATTTATTAAGCCATTGTACTTTTATGCTTTAAAATTTTATTTTGATATACGATATTTTAAACTAGAATTTAAAATATCGTGTAGCAAATTTGAATTTTAGTATAAAACATACTAAAATAATAAATAGTTACTCCTTATTATTATCAGTTTTAGCAAACCTAAAACATTTATTATAATGTCTAAATTATACGCATACTTAGTTTGTTTAAAAGAGCTTAGTCTTTACGACCATAAAACCCTTCCGTTCCATTTACATCTAAAAAAGTGAATATTACCACAAATTAAGCCATTGACGCTTTATCTGTAAATTTCTAAACCTATACCTTTGGTTAAAAAAATATTAGAACTTACTGTACTTTTATATCGACTGCTGCACCTAATGTCGCATGCAAGTGTCGCTCAATGAGATGCGTGCTCCCTGCTCGCATCCCGACCGTCGCTTGTCACATCCGAGAAACCAATGAGAATTTTATGCAATCCCGATCTTAGATAAAGCAGGCAGAGGGTGCTGAGGCCTAGATAACCGCTTTATTTTAATGCAAACCGACAACAAATAACGAATAAATATTCCCTTTTTTTATTGTACAGTTGTGACGCGACGAATGCTTTGATTTAGGGACAGATGAGAGGGGTTGCGCGCGACGAATTGTGGTCGAGATTATTCCGGACAGGGATTTATATTGCACCCACTGCTTGGAATTTGAGCAGTATCATGTTTCATCAATATCTGTAGGGTGTTGACCCACGACGTTGGAACTCACAGCACTGCCATTTATTAGAGCTATTAGAATTATTGTTGAAAGACTAGATACCCGAGTAGAATACGTAATCTTAAATATTGCTTCTCTCTGATATTGTTACTTTTCTCAATACTACTACGGTTTTATTTTATTTTTTGTGTACGTATCATGTACAAAAGTAATCTTGATCTATCTAGAGATGTTACTTGTCGAAATGGTAGAACACAACCTATAAGAGAATTATGTTAAATACCAGTATTTTTGACAAATGGTTAAGTAAAAACTCCATTCCTAATTATGTTTCCCCCAATTCATTTCGCATAAAACTATACTCAAAATCACCTATACATTGCAGCACTTAAATCAAGTTATACACCAAAACCTATACATATACTGCTTAAATAATGAGCATCTGTTTAAACTTAAACTCTTCCGAGATCCATAGAAGTTCAGTTTCCATTTACCAAGATTTGTTTTCCAATAGTCCCTTGCCGCGACACTTTCACTACAATTTCCCCGATATTTCCTACACGTGTTCCAGATAGATTCAAAACTTTAACACTCCCCTACTGGGCGCCGATAAAAACAATCAGTTCCAATTCTGGCTCGAGTCGGGAAATAAGAAACAGACGTTCGGTGCACTCCGTAAGGGAAAGTTCACTTTTTATAGGGGACCAGAAATTATGTTCGGATGATATATAGCGACACTTTCCGCAGGATTTAAACGTACCGTTTTCGTAACAGTTACTTACTGCAGGGCGTGAGTATGACCCTTAATAAATTCAGCACGTACGGGAGGATTGGTGGGAAATTATTTCTTTCGGAATTTGGAATTTTTCAAAATTATGGGCTGAGGTCGGCTTTTATGCTGTTTAGCACTTTCATTTCATTTCAGAAATCGTTTTGCCCTTTCTAAATTATGACTTAAGTACAGTTTTGTCACCCTTATCGTTTTTTGAATTATGATCGTGATATCTCGCTGGTAACATTTTATTTTATCGTTCTAATGGGGTATAGGTATTGTGATTTTTAAATATACAACTTTTTTATCGCCATGCAAATGCGTCCTAATTGATACAGGATGTATACAAGCAATCAGGCGTGATCGTAGCAGTCTCACGATAGCCATAAGTAGTGAGAGACATTAGTAGACAAAACGGCTATCGAGATCAAATAGTTTCCCATCTATGTCTAAATAGTGATGTGGTGATAACAATTGCACGACGATTCCTGCGCTCCGCAGATTGACCTTAACCCTTAGAAAATCATTGAATATGGAGTATATAAGAGACATTTGTAATCCTGCCAATATTATAAATGGGAAAGTTAGTGAATATATTTGTTACTCAATCGTGTAACGATTTCTAAACCGATTTAGCTGAAAATTTGTACGCTCAAAGTTAAAGTCCTGGGAAAGGACATAAGATAGTTTTTAGCTTGATAAATTGCGTAGTTCTCGGCGGGATAGCGATTAACAATTTCGATGCAGACGAAGTTGCGGGGCATAGCTGCATAGCATAGACGACCAGATGGCCTAGTGGTTAGAGAACCTGACTACAAAGCTTGAGGTCCCGGGTTCGATTCCCGTGTCGGGGCAGATATTTTTATGAAAAATACGAATGTTTGTTCTCGGGTCTTGGGTGTTTACTATGTATTTAAGTATGTATCTATCTATATAATTGTATTTATCCGTTGCTTAGTACCCATAACACAAGCTTTGCTAAGCTTACTTTGGGACTAGGTCAATTGGTGTGAATTGTCCCGTAACATTTATTTATTTATTTTATAGCTGTACCTACTTGGTAATCTATCACCCCAACCAACCAACATCAACCAAGTCAGTATCAGTTGACCAAACCTTTCACTTTAGATCAAAAACTAATTATATAAAATTGAATATACAATACTTTTTTCTCCGCGCGTGTGTTCTCCATAGTTTACAATTATGAATTAAGTAGTCTCACGATAGTTCTGTGTATTGTGAACCAAGGAATAAAAAGACGTTTTTTCTTACTTGATTGTCACAACTCATTATTTAATCGATTTGCTGAAAAGCCGGCGCAGCACGCGCCTAGCCGTGGGCGATTCTGTCCCCGACGTCCACTAATGCACTGCGACGCCCTATGCAAAAGCACTAGCATAATCCTGTACCAAATTCTATGCTCTTTCGCTTAAGGATCAATTTGGATGTACTCGGCTGGATATAGGACTTCGTAATCGTCAGCCAGCAAAATAGTTAACTAAAAGCAAAACAATTTAAAAACACTGTTTCGTACTCACGGCAGAACATGTGCTAGCAATCGCTGGATTTTTAGTAAAAGCTTTAAAAGGAATGTATTAGTATTTTTTTTACAGTACAGACTTGGATCAAAATGCTTAAATTTTCTAATAGTTAAAGTTTTTTTTATAATGAAGCGATATACGAGTAAGATTCAGTAATACAAAAAATCGCACACACACACACACTTGCAAAAATAAACACAGATAAGTATTTTTTTTTCGCTTGGAAATATATGTTTCACACAGACGTCTTCTATGTAGGGAATTGAAGTAGCAAGATAATTGGTGATACTTTATCCTATAGCACCATTTCGTTTCTGTGTGACATAATCTCAATGAAGTCACATCTATTTGTCCTAGCTCTGTCACGCTCGCACCCTCTTAGCGCTCTAACGACATTTAACTCCAGAAACACGTCGTCTTCACGGAGTGTATGTAAATTGGTAATTGTAATAAATTGCATGTACATATTTGTCTCGAAATGCAGGGGTGCCAAGACGGTGCCAATCAATATTGGGTTATTTTTGTTTAAAGGCAAATTCAAGCGGAGGGATTTTTCGAGTTACAATTTTGTACTGGGGCTTGTGCATAATAGATTTATGTGTGTTTTTTTAGTTAATTTAACATTCATGAACATGGTTTAATATTTAATTTTAAATGGACTGCCTTTTTTATATAAAATACCTACATATTTTATGAAAGTCTAAGATGTAGTAGGTAGAAGAAGTCAAGAGAAATAACTAGAGGTGAGACGTATTTACTTTAATAGGTTTTGGCTTGAAACGCGTGAGTACGCGTTCCCGCCCGCGATTCTTTTAGCGTACGAGTATTTAGGAGTACGGTGGATGACAACGTTCCGCCAACTTGAAAACAAGCTGTTATGTAGGTACACTTTTTAATTGAAAAATTTATAAAAATTGCTGACAGTCCTAAGCCTGTATGAAGTATGAAGGGAAGTTTTTAGTCGGTATTTAATATAAGTTAAAATTAAAAAAATATGAAGTGTGAAGACTGAACTGTGACGTGGAATTCGATTCGATTTTGTTCGATAATATTCGTAAAACTACTAAAACGAGTACGATGTATACGCAATCACAGGAGCGTATTTACAGGAATCATTTTGTTTACGCAATGAGTCAATTGAGTTAAGTACTCGTAGCTACTCGTGTACCTAGTCTTTGGATCTAGTCTTTTTGTGAACGTGTACTCGCAAGACTCAGTCCGCGTTTTGCCTAGTACGTCTCACCTCTACTACAAACGTTGCATTGGGCAATACGAACACTCTAGGGGAGACCCCGCACCAAAACTCGCGGTAAAGAAAGACCACCAATGAGATGGAAGGACGACATCTGCCAGCAGGCAGGTAGTGGACGAATGCAGTAGGCAAATGGATCGTCAGGCGTGGATAAAATTGGAAAGGAGGCTTATGTCCTAAGACTAAGCTATTCTGCCCTCTTAACTAAAGCAAAAGTAAATAATTTAAGTGCATAATATTGCAAAGAGTTTCTGCATTAAATATATCTCAATATTTATCTCGTACCGTGATAGGACACAAAATTAACCAGTTTAACGACATGCGGGTGCACTCAAACCTATCTGCAGTCATTATCAAACATTCAGTGGGGGGCGGTTGATGCATTACGTGTGCTTATTGCTAACGCCGTATTGCAAATGCAAATAATGATATTTCCTTGGATATTGGCCAAATTATAATGGTAGTGGGTTGCCAAATTGGACTGCACTTTCGTAGTCTTTTCGTATATCGATCTTTTCACAGATCAGATTTCATATAGCTGATCGGATTTGTCACCGTAGCCGAAATTGGCATGGAAGACATTAACATTACCATTCTATTTAAACATTGCAGAACTGACAATAATTAAACTAATCAAGTAAAACCGTCGCCGTTGTCGTGGTAGCCTAGCGGTTTGACCTATGACCTCTCAAGCAGTTCAAACCCCGGCTTGCACCACTGAGTTTTTCGAAATTCATGTGCGAAATTGCATTTAAATTTTACCACAAGCTTTACGATGAAGGAAAACATCGTGAGGAAACCTGCACAAGCAATTCAATGGTGTGTGTAAAGTTTCCAATTCGCACTGGGCTCGCGTGGGAACTACGGCCATTCTCATTCTCATTCTGAGAACAGGCCTGCGTCCGGCAGTAGGAAATATATAGACTGAGATGATGATGATAAACTGATGAAAAGAAGTCAACTATCAGCATTGCCATTTACTTTACGTAATAAGGTACTTTGTTGCCATAATACGTGGCGCTATCTCAGCCATACATTTTGCAGGATCGGCAATTACGAGGATTCTGGAGGTCCAGTGACAGGGTGTTTCGAGGGGTTGGGGGGGGGGTAATAATGTGTTAATTATGCTAGGCATTTAGTTGACAGCTGACGCTAATGGCTGCAAAGCTGTTTAGAGAAGTCTGTGTTGTCAATTATTTATGATTGAAAATATATGACACTAGACTTGATCGGTTGGCAGCATTAATAGGAAGACAAATACAACCTTTTTCCGTGTCAATATTCGTGATAAAGCCTCATATAAATAGGTACCAAATTTAATCCAAATACTGCAGCCGTTTAGCGTGAAAGAGTAAAAAACACAGACATGCTCACGCGATGCATGCGAGTTGTCGATTTTTTCCGGACATGTTGATTTTTGAAAAAAATACATATTTTGTCTCTTTTTAAAACGCTTTTCTCTATGCAGTAGATATGGTGCTACACGGTGCGTGTATCGTCGCATGCTAGTATTTCTTTCTCCGTCTAATCTCGAATTCAAACCTTTATAACTCTGATACAGCAAGGTAGCTTAAAAACTGTTTTCCTGTTCGATAATTTGCAATCTATGTTTCATTTATTTTCTATAATGATTGTCTGGATGTGCAATACTTTCGTCAACTGTGTATAAATAAGAACTTAAAACATGCCCCTGTTCCGCAATATAATAACATGTGTCATATGTTCCTGCCTACTTCGTAAAAGCAACAACCAACAAAGAAGTCAGTTTTCCAAGCGAATCGGAAAGTATTATGAAATTTCACCTATCAACCTGTCGCAAAGAATACGATTGGCGCGTGCAAAAAGCGATATCTGTCAAATAAAACTTATTTCTCCCCTATGAGGGCACCAATTTTGTTGCCAGCACTAAATAGGGAAGGGGAGTCGCGATTTTCCCCTTTACACAGCTTGTCAAAGCTGACTCTTACACAAACATGTGAGACAGTAACTTTTTTTTGTTTTGTCAAAAGTTACTTCGGAAAATGTCTCAGTAATAGAAGAAACAACACAATTAATGTCTACTATTATGTAGCACTACTTCTTGTCAAATCTTCAATTACTTAACACAATCATTTCAGTTTGGTTTTGTTTTATGTTATTTATTATAGTGTACCTAATATCTATCAGCAGACAATAAAGTATTTATAGATATTCTCTAAAATTCAATGAAACTAAGCGGATATTATAATAGAAAACGGTAATTTTAGATCAAATAATGGAATCTGTGAAAAATGACTCAAAGGGATTTCAGTTAACTGGCAAATTATTAGAGGGGTGACATATTGACAACTAAATAACAGCTTTTATAAAGCCATCATTCACCAAAAAAGGAAACGTAACACCGGAAAGGCAGACACGCGCCGATCCCCATACATACGTATATCCCCCATACATTGGATAATAATAACGAGTCTTCGTGTCACCATTTCCACTGTTCTTATCGGAAACGATTCACCATTGATTTTTCCGAAAACAATAAGGGATGAAACGCAACTCTAGCCCAAATTGAAAGACAATGCTGGCGATGAAATATGTCTTTTGTTTATTTAATTTCAATTAAAGCCGAAGGCTAGTATTACAATGTGCCATGTTTGTTTCTCTCTTTCTCAATTGAAAATTCCGTTTTTTTTTTGTTATATTTCGTTTTTTTCTTACGCGTCGTGTCTTTTGTGGTAATTCAGGAATTAGTCTCTCTTTTACACCCAAAACACTCATAAGTTTAAACTTCTTCTTCTATCCGAAATCGTTAGAGTTGCCCTCTCATTTACTACTTTAAAATACTATAATATGAGATAAAATGGGATAGAACAGGAGAACTGTAATGCCTCTAAACGGGGAAAACATAACAAGCTATGGATAACTTTATATTTTATTTTCATACTAGCTTTTCGCCGCGGCTTTGCCCGCGTGGAATTACGAGGATTCTGGAGGTCCAGTGGCAGGGTGTTTCGAGGGATGGGGGGGGGGGGTAATAATGTGTTAATTACGCTAGGCATTTAGTTGACAGCTGACGCTAATGCCTGCAAAGCTGTTTAGAGAAGTCTGTGTTGACAATTATTTATGATTGAAAATATATGACACTAGACTTGATCGGTTGGCAGCATTAATAGGAAGATAAATACAAACACGCAAACATACAAACACACACTTTTGCATTTATAATATTAAAGTATTGATAGATAAACGAAGAAAATGAAATGACCACGAATATGAATAACGAAACGTAAATATGCCAACGTAAGGTGACACTAAAACTCATCTAATTTATATAGGTATTGAAAGATACAACAACAATAAAAGTTATTAGAAATAGTAAATATTTATAGACTGAACCAAATCTGGATGTTGACACAGAGACCGTAATAGTCTCTTGGCAAACGATTCATCCTACCTTTTGTCTCGCTTTACTGCACGGTCGGATAGAGATTACTTCGTTTAAAAAGCTACCCCGAACTTCCATTTTTAGGGTTCTGTTACAAAAAGTGTTACTGCCCTATTACTTAGGCTTCGGTATCGTTCTATCAATCACATACTTGAAATCAGCGGTGTAAGACCAAAATGAAATTACCGTTTGTACAGCTCTAATTTTAGTAGTTTTCGTACAATTTTCAAGCTCTACTTGTACTACTCCTGGAACATCAGCCCTCTTACCTGCACGAATTCAGTTATCTGCTACCAGTACCAGTAGATACTTTAATACCGTGTGAGTAGAATAAAACTGTGTGACTTCGTTTTTTCATCCGCTTCAGATGCTGCACCAGCTCTGCTGCAAGAAATGTATCTGTCTAATTTCAAATCCTAAATCTAGTATATATTAGCAGTTTAAATTGTAGGTTGTTTGTCATTCAGTAACGTTACACTTTTGTGGGAATAGGTAGTTTTCTTTATAAAGAATTGACAATACATATTTCTCCAAACATATTTGATGCCACATGCCACGTGCGTTAGCTGCTGTCGACTAAACCTACCTACGGGTAACACAAAGTAGCATAATGGATACCGCACGCACAGTTTCACGGAACCCTTTGTGTGCAAGTCTAACTTGCACTTGGTTGGTTCTTATTGTTTAGTTTTGTCGTATAGTTTCGCTGTTGGCACCCTTCCCTTCGACTCTGTCAAATGGATTTGAGTGCATTAGATTCGCTCGAATGCTACATGTCGGTTTCCTGGACGGTGGTCGCCACGTGACTCCAAATAAAAAGACTTCACGCCTGATCAACTGGGCAATGCGCGATGTGAATAGAATTGGCTGTATTGTATAATATAATTTAGTAGGGAGTGCAACAATGAATTAGTATACATGTACATCGAATTTCTGGAGCAGTCTGTTAATATACTGCGGAAGAAATTAACTTTTACGTTACGATGTTAAATACTCAAATCTTTTTAATTAAGGCAATCTGTAACTTTCTGTATTTCTTTTTTCATCAAGTTCTAAAGGTGATTCAATTAACTAATTGACTGGCGCAACGTGGTTTTTATACCGTGTTAATTGGACTGGACCTTATGTACGGTTTAAAAATTATAACATATTATTTAAATTACAGACTTTCTAATAATTTCACTTAGGCTTTGTAAAGCAGTTAACAATATCTTAGCGGTTTAAATCAAGAATAGAACACAATTTCATAATGAAATTTTGATAAAATTCAATTTCTAATACGGCAACCATTTTGAAATGTCGCTAATGATTTATTCGAATCTACATATTTAAGGAGTCCATCCTGACAAGTACCCGTAATCAACTTTGACGTTTCATGCAAATCTGTTTCGGGTCTTTTTTATCTTGAGCTCTTTCATGGTAGTAATGTGATTAGCCGGGGCCCCGATCCAAGTACCCTCTTCGGGAGGGCGCTAAATAAGATGCGACGTTTTCCGCCTCGGGCACCTTTGATAGTACTTTTAAAGCTGTGTCACGAATTCCGAACCTCTCTTTTATTGGTCACCATTATGATAATTACATTAAGGGCCGTCCGCCTTCGATACTTCGTCTTTCGAATTTGTTCTGTTGTTACGGTAAGGCGTTTGCCGCTTGAATATTGAGCAGCTCATTTGTGAAAATCGCACCTATTGTCTACGTGACGCTTTTCTTTTAAGGAATCCTTCAACCTCATTACGTTTTTTGCGATTGGACCAAATTATACGAATTGACAAAAGGTTTTATGAAAATATTTTTTGGGCTTAGCAACTAAAAATAAAATTTCTTCTAGTGGCCTTTTTGAAAAGATTTTTTACTTTTGACACACATCACGCATTTTGTTAATCACTGAACCTTTATCTTATACTAAGTGGTAAAACCTAGCTTCTGATAATGCACCTAGCAAAATTTGATTCAGTTATGTAAGTACCTATCAGATCTTTATCCTTCCTTTTAAAAACTGTTTCAAATAAACTATGTTTGCAGTTGTGATATAAAAAAGTCGAATTATACATGCTCCTACAATATTTAGTGAAACTATCTACAAAGCTACCTCTACAGTTTTTGCAAAAACGGTATGTTTTCGAACTTTCAACGAACGAAACAGCTGCAAAGTATTTGCGATAACATGAATTTCAATTGAAACGGATCGATAGTTATTTTATTTATAGAACAGAAAACCAAACAGAGCTCAAATTAAATTCCTTTGTTTGACATTCCACAAACTTTTCATATTCGTGGATCCCACAGATTTATTTTAGGCAGTAAATATTATTTTATGTTCTAGTTTAATCTAGAATTGTTATATTTTTATTGTATTTCTGTGTGCTAAAATTGTGTCATAAATGAATTAAATACATATAGAGTTAATGTTGGACATAATGGAGATGGAGATAATATTGAATTGATTTGGCAAAATAATGATACAAGTGAACTTTGTAGTTATTTACGTACTTATGGTTAAACTTAGAATACCTACTCGTTATTGAGAGTGCTACTACTCTCACATCAGTTCCCTAAGTCGCCTTTTATGACTCCTACAGGAAGACCTATATTAAAACCTAGTACAAAATCCTAAATAGTCTCACTACTTATTTATCTATCAGATAGTGAAATGAAATTAAAATTAACTTAAAACTCTTAAGACAAAGTTGTATGTCTGCGTCCCGTAGAAATTAACACTTTCGCGGGATAAAATAAAGCCTAGCGTTACTCGCTGACACTATAGGTACCGATCTTTCAGTGTTTTTTTTTATCGGTTTAGTAATTTTTAAGTTTAGACATTCCAAAAAAATAATCGAATCTTTTCTTTTAAATATTAGTCCAGATTAATTGTTAATTTGTACGTATTTAATATCACAATCCTGACAGTGAATTCAAAGAATGATAAAATAATCCTACGCATTACCTCTTGACGAGATACATTTAAGAACCACGCCTAACAAAATGCTAACGTTTTGGATCAATCGCTTAGGGAGACAAGATTGTACTATTTCTGCAACATCACGGCACACTAGGGATACCTTTGTCGACAACTCTAAATTATACACTTTGTTGTCCACCGATAAAGTTCAGAGTCCACCGGTGTTTTGACGGATGACTAGCGATGTAACCCCGCCCGAACTATCAAATCACAACGTTACAGAAATGAGTTGGCAAATAAAATTGTAAAGTCACTGTATTGATCGAATATGGCTTAAAGAAGTATTACAGTAAATTGGAAATATATTTTATTGTCGTTCAAAGAATCGTTTATTTAATCAACCACAAAATATTATTACAATATATTTTTTTAGAGTCAACAACAATCTAATTGAGCTTCGACGATTTTCTTTTATTAACAGACTTCAAAAAAGGAGGAGGTTCTATGTTCCAATGTTTGTATTTTTTTTAATATATGTTCACCGATTACTCAGTCCATTGTGGACCGATTTTCAAAATTCTTTTTTTATTCGAAAGGGTACTCTTCTAAGGTGGTCCCATTGGCACCAAGTCAAGATCTGATAATGGGATCCTAGGGAAATTGAGGGCAAACCTCAAATTTTATAGGTACACCTATGGCGATTTTGGCATTTTTAGCATTAAAATAAGCATTTACATTCAGAATGTATCATTTGGTAAACTGGACCTGATGAAGAAGAAGAAGACGTCTATAAATGATCATGATAATATACCTAGATAAGCGACTGAGAAGGAGCTTTAAGATAATGATTCTTTTGAACTGATCTGATGCTGAAGCAGGAAGGTAGGCAACGGAACTCTGTTATAAAACAACGTACCTATAACCCGTGTTTGGGCTTAACGGAATCGTTGTGAGATGTTCTTTGGCTACAAATCACTAAAAAGTGAAAAATAACGAAAAAATTTAACAAAAAAGTAAAACAGACACCAAAAAAATTAAAAAATAACGAAAAATGGAACCGACTACAAAACCTTGAAAATATTTTTCTAGGTACCTACTAGCTCGAAGTCGGTGACTCAGCACGACCCAGCAGGATGGATTGAAAGCCATAGTATGTAGGTGAGGTAGACGACTATTGTTCCAATCCTGCTGTCGGTTTTACTTTTTTTTACTACAAAATATATTTTTCTTAAATAAAGTAAGGATGCTTCTTCATATCATCACACTATTTGCACTATCCGTCTACCAGGTGCACAGTATTCCTGCTATGTAGAGTTTTGTGCCACAATAATTTAAGTATATAAGTATAATATTACCATTGCTTGTAGTATGTATAAGTATATTTAAGTCCTTGAATTATCCCACTAATATTATAAGTGCGAAATTTTGTATGTCTGTTTGTTTGTTACCTCTTCACATCTACGAGTATACCGCTGAACCGATTTAGATGAAATTCGGTATACAGATAGTTTGCGTTTCCGGGGAAGGACATAAAATATTTTTTGGAAAATTGCACAGTTCACGCAGGGTAAGTAATGAAAAACGAATTAAAATATCATGGGACACTTGACACCAATTGACGTAGTCCCAAACTCAGCAAAGCTTGTACTATGGATACTAGGCAAGAGATAAATAAACATACTTATATCGATAAATACATACTTAAATACATATTAAACATCCAAGACCCGAGAAGAAACATTCGTATTATGCATAAAAATATCTGCCCCGGCCGGGAATCGAACCCGGGACCTCAAGCTTCGTAGTCAAGTTCTCTAACTACTTGGCCATCCGGTCGTCCGAATTTTACCCGGATGGAGTCGCGAGCAACAACTAGTTATTTTTTTGTCCAGGTGTATTTTGTATTCTTGCAGATAACAGTAAAATTTTCTATTTTAAAACTATTTCCTGAACTTGGTATCTACATACATAAAATCACGCCTCTTTCCCAACGGGGTAGGCAGACTACGTCCGGGTCCTTCCATACAACTACGAACGTTCTTTAGGGAAGATAAAATTAAAAACGAATCTGTTTTACGAATCATTACATCTGTGTTTACTGAAACATGCCCGGGTACAAGTGAATGTCTGGAAATTGTATAGAAACGTTGAAAAAGGCTGCTCAATCTCTCTAAAGCGCTATTTTCCTTTTATAACCAATGAACCGTGAAAATGCGGGCGAGTATAGGACCGGATCGAGTTAGCGTCATATCGAAAGCAAACTGCGAAACGTTTTTAAACATAAACTGCGGAGCTCAAAGGAAATCGGCGAAACTTGATTTACAAAATTACACGTGCCGTGTTTTTTCAAAAGTCGAGACTTATCTTTTGTTGTCTAGTTCAGTATTATCATCTATAATTATTTTGAAGTTTTGAGAAAGTCCGCTTATATGTATACCAAATTGTAAACAATGTTTTAGATAAATGTATATGAAATAGTAATACATGTTGCCCGTAACCCGTAAAGGATTTTATAACTATGTTTAGGGTTGCGGAGCCAAAATGGCAAAAACGGCCATGTCTGTCTGTCTGTCTTTCCGTCCGTCCGCGGCTTTGCTCAAGGACTATCAATGCTAGAAAGCTGTAATTTTGCACGGATACATATGTAAACTATGCCGACCAAATGGTACAATAAAAAACCAAATATTTTTTTAGTAATGTATATGTAAAGTGGGGGTGATTTTTTTTTCTCATCGAACCCTATAGTGTGGGGTATCGTTGGATAGGTCTTTTAAAACCATTAAAAGTTTGCTAACACATTTTTCGATTCAGTGATTAGTTTGCGAAAAATTCAACTTTAAAGTGCAAATTTTCATTTAAATCGATCGTCCTCCCGCCCTCTAAAATCTAAACCGGGGGGTGGAAAAATTTGAAAAAATTCACGATGGTAGTAAATATATCAAACTTTCCAGGAAAACTATAACGATAAGTTTGCTTGAGAATTATTAGTAGTTTAGGTAGTTTAAATAGCAGCCTAAGGTATAAAATATACCTAAACTTGGAAGATTCCGTATAAAATACGAAATCCTTAGAAAAATATTACTATTTTGGGCGTGTCCGACACGCTCTTGGCCGGTTTATTAACTCATAGTTTGCTTGCCAATCACGCCACATGTACTCAAGATATCTTAAAATTAATAAGGGATATTTTTAGCAGATGATGATCAGTTGCCTTGAACACTTGTAAGTAAAGGTTTTTCATCGGTATTGTTGATTCAAAAAATAGTCCCGCCTTTGGAAACATTTCCCGTCTCAACTTAAAATCATGATACGTAATACAGAGATTTTAAATATTCCGGTATAATATCTTGTAAATTCAATTAAAGACTTATCAAAGGGACTCAGAGATACCTACCACAGGAGACCCAAGAGCTGGCAGTTTCCTCGCTCAATGCATCAGTCTTACGATCCAGCGAGAAAATGCTGCCAGCGTCTTTGGTATCATGCCACAGAGGCATTTTTAGATTTATTATACTTTAAGTTTATTTAATTTTAATCTAGTTTTAGTTTATTTATTGTAATTTATAGATTACAATAGCTTATATACATATATTACCTTTTATATTATTCTATTAAAAGCTTCTTATAAATAATACATTCTCGATTTTCTTGCAAACGTTTCCGGGATTACTTATGTTAAACATTGCCAATTTAAGACGCATCGCGAGCTTATTACTCCCTACCTATTTTCCGCAACAAGAGAAACTAATCTAAAGAAAAATTTTCAGTCCCCGTGAAGAAAATAAGCTTATAAGGAAGTGCAGTTTGCTGGCGTGAATGCCGCCAAGGAATGCCGGTTGGCAACAAACTTTTAAATTAAACTTATTCATGGCAAGTAAGTTTTTACGTTTCGTTCACGCGAGTTTAAAAGCAAACATCACATGGAATTATTATTAAGTTAAGGGTAAATTTGAATCAAGCCAGCTGAGGAGTGGAATTCTCTGCCTGTGTGTGTTCCCTGATCGCTACAATCTGGCCGTCTTCAAATCTAGGGTGAATGGGCGTTTTATTAGGCAAGCGTGCTCCATGTTATTCAACATCTTCACTTACCATCAGGCGTGATTGTGGTCAATCGTAAGCCTATTTTTACATATGAATAAAGAAAGTCTAGGCTTCCGACAACAAGTGCAAACTACTAGTGATCAATCGTGCGATACCAATACGCATGCATATACAAGTAACCCCCATAAGATCCCACCAGAATATAAATGTAAATAGGTAAGTAAAGCAGTTTTAGAGAAATCAGAGTACCTACCTAAATTGGGAAAAAAAAATTTTTTCGAAGTACTTAAAAACAAGGGAAATAAAATCAGTGGAATAATATCAGATTTTATTTTGACTCTTAAAACAGCAGCAAAGTAATACAGTAAAATGCACAGATCGCGAAAGTGTTCATGCACCAATGAATACTGGACGGTGATGCATCTCCCTGCACTCTGCACATTTAATGCTACACATCAACTTTAATGGATTGGCCATTTGTGTTATTAGAAAATTTGAGTTTGTAATTTAGATGTTTTTAATGATTTGAGAGTCTGGACAAATATAAAGGAAGTTTTGAAAGCATGGCGAAGAACGCATTTATTTGAGATTCAAATATCTGCTTACTAAGTAGTAAAAGGAATTTGAATTTTTTAGTTTGTTATTCTGTGTTCACTGTTTCTTTTTATAATTATTATTAAGTGACCCGCCCCGGCTTCGCACGGGCGCAACTCCAAAAAAAAGAGGCGAAAAATAAATAAAGCCAATATCAAAGGAAGACAAGACGTTGGCAGGCCTCCTACCAGGTGGACTGACGACATCGTGAGAGTTGCTGGAAACCGGTGGATGCAAGTGGCGAGTTGTCGTTCATTGTGGCGGTCTAAGGGGGAGGCCTTTGTTCAGCAGTGGACGTCTTCCGGCTGATGATGATGATGATGATAATCAAAGGAGCTAATCGCATGCCCAGCCCACAACACATAACACAACTTAAATAATAATATCAAAAATGGCGACTTAGAGATTCGAGCCCGTGTTTGAAGCTATGATCCTCTGCTTGAGAGATCAAAGGCACTAGGCCACCACGGCTTCAAAAAAAAATATAATGGTAGATAAATAAGTTAAGGTACACAACGACTTTATGATTCTTGATTTAGTGGAAATACTCGTACTATTCCTATTTTAAGGTTGGATTTGTAATACTTCCATTTAATACCAGTGAAAATCGTTTTACTTCAAGAGACCTTCAGAAGTCTCGCCTTCGACTATTATTGGGATTAATACAAGTTTCTCAGAAAATTATTATACCTGAAAGACATGGCGAAATTATATGATAGGTATTTCGTACTCTTGAAATTGTAAGGTTTTAAAAATGTAGCAGGGAATACTTTTGAAAACGTTTAGGTTAAAAAATATGATGGATTTATTTATATTGACTAGCATAATTTATATAACGTTAAAGGTAAAATTGGCTTCTTCCTATAATTTACACGTTTTTCCTAAATTGCTTACGCGCAGAGTAGACACGCAATCCATTAAGGTTAAATAACCTAGCGTTTATGAATGAAAACTACATTACGAAAATTGGAAAGTTTTGACTAACAACTATGAGTTATTATTAGAATAAGTCTATCGGTAAAATTATTTTAACATTTTGATTGATTGATTGATTTTATTTTAGAAATCATCCGTAGGTAGGTAATGATTTTTTAATTATAATGTTTGTTGACAATAAATAGGTACTTCAATTTTGAACTGTCATTGAATTTACAATTAATTTTTAAAAATCGGTTAAATGTAGGTATGTGAACGAATCTGATTTATGTTTACATATAGACAGGTAGTTACCTATTATATTATTTGCAGGTGAGGTTTTAAAGGGTCATTTTTTTAATAGTAATAATAACAACAAAATCATTTATTTCTCAGGACCTAGTCCCATTAAGTATATTTAAAGTTAAGGTTCATGTGTTCGTTTAAATTGTGTAGTTGATTATGAGAAAATGGCAAACGAACATGCGGGTCCTCTGATGGGAAATGATCACTGCTGCCCATGAGTCCAACTACCTACTCAAAGAGAGTCATTGGTATGTTGCCTGCCGGCCACTACTAAAACTATAATTTACGACTATAGATATTTTTTTCATCAAACATACCTACGTAGTCCAGTTTTATTACCATGCACTTTTTTTTTAAAATTACCGTTTAAATTTAATAATAGCAAGTTTCTTTATTTTTTTCCTTGACAGTAAGAGTAGAAACGAAAATAATTGGAGGGCCTCCAAATTAGACAGCTTATACCATAAAGTTTGTCCACTTCTCGTCCCGTTACAGCAACGCTTCGTCTGTCTAGCTCCTAGCTACTTCCCAGGGACCGGTTGATCGATTACCCCGAACTTTCCGAACGTGTCACACACGATCGTATAAACTTTACACATTGCAACACTGCGGTTTCTTTTTATCACATCGTTGGCAAATTGAAGCACGTTTTAACACTAAATTCTTACCGTGGGCCATTTAGCGGGCTCGCGTCGCATTCGCCCTGTACGTTTTACTGCCAAGCTATGCATTATTGAAGTAGGTACTCCCGTGGTTCGTAAGTAGGAAGTGCGGAATTTTAATACATTCACGAAATTATTTATAAAGTGTTTGGATTCCAGAAGCCAGAGCGCTAAGTTTATTCTGTTCTCAGGTTCTCTTGAAAAATGCTAGCGAGCGTCGGACAATTCGACTTATCAATACGCTGTTCTTGCGATGTTGTTGATTGACTCAGCCCCCAAAGCTATGGCGGGAGTTGTCCATAGTTTATTTTTGTAATACACTTTTTCTGTCACTTTAGGTAAAAACTTTCAGAAAACGTCTACATTCGTGTTTTTTTTTTACCTTCCCATAAACTTATAAGTACAAATGCAAATCATGCACGTAACTAGAAATTTCCTGTAATCTATGTGTATAATATATTTGGTCGAAGGGAAGTTGACGTTCCTGTCGTTAGTATTCTGTGATGTGTTTAGCCAGTATTATTTTCGTGGAATCTCCAATTTAATTTAGGTACAATATGTGATTTTCCGTGACTCACGCAAGCTCGTGTGATTTTCCATTGCGGCAATATTGCGGCATAATTCGATGAAGTTTAGTTTTGTGTTAGCGCAATGAAATGTGAGGAATTTAACGAAAATACGATAAAGAACTTTTTTGTTCGCACGAACGTGAAAATTCTTTCATTTACGGAATTGATAAGCGAGGAACTTTGGACCTTACAGAAAGACTTTGAATGGCCAAGTTCAGAGCAATTTTTCTGTTTAACTTTATTTACCTGAGTGATAACTTAGGCGAAGTTTCAGTTAGACCCGAGGGAGATGTGAGAAAAAGTTTGTAAGAACTATTCGGCAAAAATGAAACTAAATCACATTAACGTTGGTCGCTGGTTGCCTGCGCGGTGTTTCTTCAATTTGAATATTGGATTCGCGGAGTGTATCTCTGTGGATTAAAATTGAAAACCAGATGCAAGGAAACTGTATTAATAAATTTTCAATTTTAATTGCTTTCGTGACATTCCGTTGTTATCTACCTCCTGCAATTACTTTAGTATTTGGAAATGAAGGAAAACAAGGAATTTAAATACAAAATGGAATTTCCAATTCCGATCAGACTCCGACAAAAAGCGGTTTGGTCGAAATTAAAATTGACGTGTACACAGATTAGAGTTTCGATCGCTTAGTGCTCAGGAATTCAAGTTGTAAGACTTAAGCGTTTCTATTTATACAAAAATAGTATTTTATATATAGTTAAAATATAATTATATAATATAATTTTGGATATAGATAAAATATTGTATGCAACTGTATCATAATAGGGGTCCTTAAAACACGAGGGTGGGTTTATGAAACGAGGCGTAGCCGTATATTTTATCTATATCCATATATTAAATCCTCTATCATGTGTTCCAGAACCATTGAGAATGACCTGCATTAACGAGAACTAGGTAGGTATGTCTGCCCCACGAGCTGCGCCCGCTGCGCGCGCGACAATGTGCTGCTGCACGTGGTTATACAGATTTCTGTATCGTAATGACCATTACGATACAGCCGTGTTCATAATAGAAACCTATGGTTTTTTAACGCATAATTGAGGATTTACTATATGGGTGTAGATAAAATGCTTTACAGCATTATGCGGTGACAAAAACATGAGTTTAAAGTAACTGCCTGTTATTAACTATTCGTAAAAGAGGTAAATAATATTGGAGTAAGTTTGTTTTTGCACATAAATCTCAACGTTGGAAGATTGTGTTTCTTTCTTTATTCGTATATAAAGCGTTTTCATACCCATATCATTCAGGTTTTGACTCTTCTTGTAATCTGGCAGACAGCACATCTTGATCATCATGATGCCCAAAATTTCCTTTTAAAATTCCAAGCAAGTAGTCTTAACCTTTTTTTTATTAGCTTTCTATCATATTGATAAAAAAAATCGTTTAGCTCTTACTAAAGTTCAAGAACAATACGCTCTCGCTTCTACCAAATCCATGTTCCTTGCAGGGGACAGTTCGACAGGTTTAACACGAAGTTTATTTCTTGCACAATTGACTGGGTCAGTCCAATTCTGTTTCGAGATAATTGCAATATAATGAGTCTCATCCAGCGCAGTTGCTATTTCAAACTAAAATTAATTCCAACTGGAAATTGTCGTTTTGATTTGATTTTATATTAGATTGAAATTAGAATAGAACATAATATATCTAGCAAATAAATAGTTTTATTTTAATCTTGCTTTTGTTGTCAACCTAGCTAATGATAAATGTATATAGCGACTAGTGTTTACACGCAGCTTCGCACGCGTAAATCATTAGGTCTAGCAATTGAGTTGAAATTCCGGGATTTCACGAAAATTCCCGTGGGAATTTTTAAGAATTACATTGTGAATTTTAATTGCGTTGCATAAAAAAGCTGGGTAGAATTTTTTGTCTGTAATCCTAGTGAAATTTTGAGATTTTTTCCCGATCCCGTGAGAATTAAGGGATAAAAAATATTATTCTGTGTTATTTCAGACTTTCTGGAAATTCTGGAATGCTCGAAAAATACTCGTGGGAAGGGATTGTATTTTAAAGCGCCAAGGTTACATTTAAATATGTTATGTAGTCGTTGAGTTTTCTTTAACCTGTTTTTAAATAACATTTTATGGGGCTGTTTCACCATCCATTGATTAGCGTTAACCGACGGTTAAATGGGATGCCGTCTCCGTCTATTCGAACAAAACAAATAGAAACGGCATCACACCTAACCGCCAGTTAACACTAATCAATGGATGGTGAAACAGCCCCTAATTATTGCATAATATAAGTAGTTTTTAAATTGGTCCAGAACTTCTCAGTAGATGTGTGAGTGAACACTTCTGCAAAGGCTCCGGAGTTTGAAATAAAAAATTTGACGCCGTAAGGTACACTTTGAACATCGACCAATGAATGGAAGCACTTAGGAGACTACAGTCCAAAAATACTCAAAAACATTGACGGGGGTGTCCAGTCACGCTAATTTAATCACCCCCTAAAATACGTTTTAATACTAAAACACAGCATAAGTATAAGCTATCACGCTCCAATAGTTTGTTATGTTATGTTTAAGCTTTAACACGAAAATTTTAAAGACAAATTTTTACTTTTCGCCTAAAAACTTATCTTACAAATAAAATTGTAATTTTTATAGTAGGTAACTTTAAAGCAAATCTACAATCCTACGGGCAACAATTATTTCCCCAGAGCACTGCTACATATGTGCCGACTCAGTTTCTAGACGCGCCCTATTTATCCGATGACGTCGACTTGGCCCAGGAGTGTAAGTAGTGGGTAAATTGCAGCCAAAACTGGAAAAAACCGGATTGTTCTTGTTTTTTGTTTGAGAATATAGAATGTAGTGCCTTTATGAAAATAAATTATTTCGAAATGTCTGCATGTTTATGTTAAGGTATGGTATGTGGAAATCCAGTTTGAAAACATAAGATTTATTTATTCCTCATTAAAAACTGGAATTTGACTATGTTTTTCGTTTTGCTTGAACCGAATTTCAGTAATCTCAAAGTTTTGGCACATAATTATTGTAACGGGCATGTTTTCAAGATGACTCTAAAAATATCTTTAATTAGGTATACGGTTTTACACGTAGCCTCAAAAATAGTTTTCTTTATTTTTCTACCAATATAATACTCTGCGAACATCTACTAAAGCCGAAAACCGTCGCTGGAGCCTTTCCAAGTAGGTTTTTAATGCATTTTTATTTTGCGCTCATTTATTTCAGTGAATTTAGGTACTTGGTGGTGCGTCTGACCCGATTTTTATGTCTCAGGAGCAGAAATTTTATGATCGTCGAGCTTAAACTCTAGTTATTTTCCAGAATACTGGCGGTGCATCCTGTTTGGTCTCGTGAATTTCCGGTCGGAAAACGAGCAAGAATTAAACAGGGGTAAGTAATGTACCCATTTCTATTCAGTTCAAGTATTTACGAAGCCATAAAGGATGGAAGATTAGTACACAAAAAGCAGTGCTTCCGAAATGCAACTAAGAAATGCAATTTGCAAAATAATAAAGCACAGGTTATTTAATAACTTACAGGTTGTAATACTATACACAATTCTTACGCAGTAAACTTGTTTAAATTAAAATTCGATAAGCATACCTTTATCTAAGAAATCCCTTTGAAATTTACATCCACCTTTGTCGACACGAAAATTTGATTCTTTGCGCATGAATTAAATTGGACGAGTCTTTGAATCCGAACTGGAAATTATTAATTATTTCGTTTTTAAAGTAATTAAATAGCTAATACCCTGGGGTATTAGAGTAAAATAGACTACGAAATTGTATCTACTTCTTAATATGTCAAGACTTAACCTTTCGGTAGCAATTGATTTTTACATGTATCACAATCACAAACTCAGACTAGCATTTAGGCGCTTGTTGCTAAATAACTTATTTAGCAACAGTTAAGTATATATATAATTAGTAAGCATACCTAATATTATGTGTCCTATTTTTTTCGTTCGTCACTCTCTCTCCTTAAAACCTGTAGGTAGAAAACTTAAAATTGAATAGTCCGAAAAGTTTATTCATAATATATAAAAAACGTACTTTTAAAGTAGAAAGATACTTCTAAGACATGTTCGCTTATTTTATTTTATACATAAATCATACGGGTGTCGAGATAGTGTCGAGTATCGCACGCAAGTGCAGACTGTAAAGTGATTATTATTTAATCTGGCACGAACCAGTATCTGGTACCTGTACTCTTCTTAAAGTTGGTGCAAGATGCTTTAATTTCCCTAGAGTCATGGAGGAGCGGAGCTCATAATTCATGCCAAGTTAACATTTTGTCAGTTTGTATTTTGTTGCAAACGCATGCTACTGCTTCAGTTTTAATTTGCTCTTAGAAATTTTGTATTATATATTTTACCTGCCTGCTCAGTTACACCCTACATATATAATTAAGATATTTGCAGGTGAATTAGAACCTTACTTTACTTCAAAAATCTCTGTCTGATTAAAATTGAATTGCAATTTTTTGAAAATTTATTTTGCATCAGAATTTTATAACAAACTTTAGTGTCTAATTTTTTGATACGTTCCGAAGGTACAGTTTGATCGGAACTGGACTTACTACCTAGAACCTTTGGGCATTCCAGGCTTGGTTTACAAATTTAATGGCGAAATAATAGTTAAGTGCCTTGCGTTACTTTATTTACTACTTTCCATTAAGTAATAAACATTTTACACATTAAACATTAAATATTTTGCATGTCTTTCTAACAAAACATGTCCCACTATAAATTGTATGTAAACTGTCCTCTGTGTATCATGTTTGAGAAAATAAATAAACTGATTATTGATAACCATTATAACTGTGTTTACTAAGTTACCTAAACACAATCTAGCTATAATTAAGCAATGTAAACATCACACAACAGCAAATAGTTACTGTGACTAATTAGTGCATTCTGATGTTGCAATACAAACAGTATGCTATTAAGTGCACCCTAAAAGTTTAATCAATCAGTGATTTGATTTGACCCCCATGTTGGCTCGTTATTTATTGATATTGCTAATCAGACAAATGGCTAATCCATTAGGTACACAGTCTACTCTGGGCGATGTGGGAGCATGGACAAAGATTTAACAATAAAGAGATAGTCTAAGCTAGAGGCTCAGTAGCTAATTTATTTTTCTTCATAACGAATTGTGTTGTGATTTTTGTGGAATTACTCAAGCAACTTTTTTTTTTCATTTTTGGTATTTCGAATGGTGTAAATGATAAGATAAAGATAAATTGATATAAAAACAATGTAAAAGATGAAATACTACATTTTTATCTTGCTCCTCCACTGCCACACTTGCACAACAACTACGTCTATGCGAAAAATACAGGGTGTCTTTAAATTTTAGGGTTCGTTGAATTGAAACACCACATTGAATTTTAGATTTAAAGTATAGTCACACCTTTGACACTGTACTCTTTGAACGTAGGTAATTAATAAGTTAGATAATAACAAATTATTACCAAACACCAAAGTTAGACACTAAAGTGTCACTTAGTGCTGGTAATCTAAGATGGTCATGTATGGCAAACGTGGGGAAAAATCGCATTCGATTCCTGTTTTCTGTATCGCTTACTATTTCTGGTGTACAATAAAGAGTCATTGTAATGTATTGTCATTTCACGTATACAAGTTTTACATCTACAGCAGTGTGTCAATGATTTCAAAAAGCTTACGGCTAGAGTGATGAGTTTTAACGGTAACACGGCTATTCATAGGTCGGACCAATACCGATTTACCACGTATCCACGTCCATTCAAAGCCAACGAGGCACATATTCAATTTGTTTAGATCAATATTAAACTTGTTTCATTGAGGTTGTAAAACACAAAATAAAAACATTGGCAATTTGTATTCGAATGAAAAAAAAATCTGCAATTGAGATTTAACTTTGAACTTTGAAGTGACAAAGTCGGGGGTTTTCCAACTTTTTGTTAGTTAGGCTATATATAGTATAGTAGATAAATAGTATAGATAGAAAGAAAGAAAGAAAGAAAGAAGACATTTATTCACTAACACAGAAGACACACATATACAGCAAAATTTACACAAATAAAAATAATAATAATAAATACACCCAACCCAACCCCTGTTTCTAAGGCACTAAAATTCCGTGAGCTTTCTCAAATTCAATAAATTACCCGGCTGCCTCTTACCGTTTTCAATCACAATCAACCTCAAACGTTGAAACATCATACTGTAATTTTAACCGAGTAATAACAATTAAAAACAATAACACAGACTATCTGGCTGGTGATTGAAAGCGTCGACAAAGGGTGAAATTGCCGAGCGCTAATTAATAAATCAGGGATCGTCTGGGCAAATACCCGCGCCGGTGATCATTTCAGCCGACATTATATGACTTATTGAACGTAAGAGACAATGATAAAGTGAGAATTTCAATGTAAAATTTGAAGGATAAGTTTTAATCATTATCATCTCGTATGAACGTCCCACTGCAGGGCACAGGCCTTTCAGCCTTCAGGCTTGGGCCGTAGTTCCCACGCGGGCCCAATGCGGATCGGGAACTTCACACACTATTGGCGACAGACAGCAACCTATTTGTTATATACCTAGTAAGTAATTTCGCGTGAATATAACGAACTAGATGTAAGGCACAAGTGTATCAAAAGCATTCGAACTGCCAACAAACCTCTACGCAGTTTGGCACTGCAATTCATTTTGTAACAATTAGGGAAGGAATTTATCCCTTTTGTGATTTTTTTGTAATATAAAACACATTATGTCTTTGTACTCTTTATTGTCCTTTTATTATAGCTTTTGTTTTTTACTTATATGTCAGTTTCTAGTGGTATTTTGTGTACACATTGGTGATAAATGTGTACCTATTAAAAGTTGTTTTTAAATATAAAACTAAAACTTGGTAAGTCTTACTTATTTCTACCAGTTTCACACACACTTGAATATCTTCACAGGTGTGTAGGTTTCCTCGCGATGTTTTCCTTCAATGTGTTAGCTCATAGTAAATATCAAATTAAACTTCACACATAAATTCCGAAAAACTCAGAGGTGCCCGGGATCGAATCCACAATTCTCTGCTTGAGAGGCCATATGTAAAACTACTAGGCTAACATGGTTTAAGTTTCAACATTCGTTCCAAATTAGTTAGAGCGTCAAATAGTTGCCTGTGTAAACACTTTGCAGCACCTTGTTATTATGGTAATTCCGAAGTCAGCGGAAATGTTGAAGTTGCCAAAATCATCCATCACTTAACTAACCTAAACAACAAAAAATTGGAAAATCCCGGACTTTATCACTTCAAAGATCAATGACTCAAAATCGGCTACACCGATTTTGATAAAACATGTCTAAGAACCATCGCTAGGAAACTCTCGGAAACTTGATTTCAAATAAAAAAAATCGCTTTCATATCTGTCCACCCGTTTAAGAGCTACGGTGCCACTGACAGACACACAGATACACAGGCAGACACATAGACACACATAGCGGTTAAACTTATAACACCCCTTTTTTTGCGTCGGGGGTTAAAAATTACCTAAATTTTGCAATAGAAAAAGAACCAAGAAGAACAATACCCATTAATCTTAGTACACAAAGAAAAAGCTTCTTAAATTAGATATGGAGAGTTTTAGAAAGAAAGACCATCGGAACATGCAATCGAAAGATGCAACCCCGACTTTCCAGACTTTTGATCGCAATGAACACATTCGTTTGCAACGGGAAAGCACTTCCAACTCATGAAAAATGCATGAAACTGCGGAAAACATTGTCTCTTTCGATTGTTTACGCTTATTCATAGTCTGAACGTAACTTTATGGTCCATAAACAATATTCACTTCACATTGCTTGTGCAAAGAAATGACCAAAATTTATTCATAGTGTTTCCGAGATAACGTGAGAAGAAAAGAGAGAAAAAAAATTATATAGGTACCTTCTACAAACCGTGAATTTAAGTCAATTTAATTTCAGTAGAAGTTAAATAATTTACTTTTTTATGAAATAGGGGGCAAACGAGAAAACGGATCGCCTGATGGTAATCTGATTTAGAGAGAAGGCCTGTGCCATGTAAAAATTAAACGGGGCAATATAAAGGGTCAGTTGATCGAAAAGCAAGAATAAAATGGTTTCGTGTGAATAAAATGGTCTAGATAATCATTCAATCAATCAAATATTTTATTTGTGTACATAATTCAATATTATAAAAGGCGTTTAGGAATGAGACTTAAACAATCATCATCTTAAATATCTTCTTTAATACAATTCAATCACTTTATCACATTTAATAAAATATAAGGACGTAAAATAAAAAAATAATTTAAAGTGGGATAAAAGAGTAAATGTTTATTCATTAACATTAATATCTCTGACTACATACATACATACATTTGAAATTTACCACGAGCTTTACGGTGAAGGAAAACATCGTGAGGAAACCTGCACAAACCTGCGAAGCAATTCAATGGTGTGTGTGAAGTTCCCAATCCGCACTGGGCCCGCGTGGGAACTACTGCCTAAGCCCTCTCATTCTGAGGGGAGGCCTGTGCCCTGCAGTGGGACGTATATAGGCTGGGATGATGATGATGATGATTTCCGACTGTGCAATATCGTAGTAAATAAGTACTACGAATATCGTAATAAAGGCTGTTAATTAATTCCGAAGCACTCGTTATGTTAATAAAATTTTCGTTTTTACATTTTTATTTAGGCATCAACTTACCAATCCCGAGGCACATTAATCAGAACAATAGCCAGAAAAATGGCAAAATATCAAGCGTTGGAACGTTTTAACATAATTTTTCGTCTCTCGTCTGGCAGTCATCTCTCAAATTAGGGTCGCCTCAGCCGGTCCAGGAGGTCCTTTCAAATATCAATTATGCCGTCGCCGGTGCTGTCTGCGCAGACACTGGTGATTAATTAATTAGGGGTTGCCTGCAATTATGTCTCCTGTGGAGCTTCACGATATTGTCACTTGAGCTGTCTCACTTGCTCACGATTTGGATAGCCGTATCGTTCTGTAATATCTTAATATCGATTTATATTAAAAGGCCAATGAATGCACGACCGCGGATCGGCAAGCGCAGCGTAGGACGTCCACCAACGAGATGGACGGATAACTTGGTTAAAGTTGCGGGTTCACGGTGGATGCAAGCCGCTTCCAACCGAGGCAACTGCAAGTCTATATGGGGGAGGTCAATGTCCAACAGTGGACGTCCTATGGCTGATATGATGATGATGAATGAATGTACGAATGAATGACAGTCGGTAGTTGAATGTACACAGGGTAAGATTATGATAATGATACACAAAATCTGGTTACAATCTGACTCAAACAATATCCCATTGAAGTCCAAAACTAAGTAAAAGTATTCAAACTTTATTTGCTATGCGTCATTGCAGAGAATCGAGTATCAAACAAAATCTCGGAAGAAATCAGTTCAGTAACAAAACGGGAAGTGTATAGCCCCCGGGATTTAGAGGCGCAAGAGCCATGATATAATATTAAAAACTTTTTTGCCTGCGTAGTTGATATGATGAATTGTGTAACCTGAAATAGGAAGCGAGTGTTCCGGGAATCAGGGTTGAATAAAGAGTGAAAAGCGTTTAACAAATTGATAGCAATTTCAACAGAAATTTAAATTCACGATTGGTTTACTGAACAGGGAGGATAAAGTTTTAATTTTAAAACCAGACAAATATGATCTACAGATGATTTTTCACATGCAATGCTTTACCATGTTGAAATAGTTTTAAAATACTCCATTTTATTTAATAATTCTTTTTTTTGACGACGTATTTCACTTTATCATTTTATATAGTAAGGGATATAATACAGATGTGCTTATATTCTTTATGTTATTCTTTATTTATCAAAAAGCTGGCAAACGAGCATGTGCGTCACCTGATGGTAAGTGATCACCACCGCCACCATGGAGACCTACAACATTATTAGGACTGCGGGTGCGTTGCCGACCTTTTTCCAAACAGGATACGTACGATAGGTTCTTTCAAATAGGATTTTTTAATTTGTAAAGCAAGCAAGTGATTAAAATAAAATGAAAAGTTTTTATCGATACCTACGACTTTTACGTCGTGCATTTTACATCGATGTAGGTATTTAATATGTAAAGCTTTGTCAACCACTATTAAAATATCCCTGAAAAACATTCATAAGAGTGTTCTGTCACACTTACCCACCATTTTATCATTATTAACCAACTCATCGTAATTAACTACTCATCTAGTGAAATATTCTGGATTAATTCTAAGACACCTCGTATAATAATTGTTGTTGTTGTTGTTGTTTCGCCTTCCGCTTTTACATTAAACAAACTTTTGAGATATGAAGGGCTGAACGAAACATAACACGTGATATATCAAATACAGGTTTAGACAGTCACGGGGGTTTCAAATGGGACGAAAGGTTATTTAATTCTAAAAATGACAGCCAGTAGACCCGAATAAACACGTACGAAAAATATTTCTATCAACCGCAAGACAACCCTGCATTCAAAGTTCTGCATTCAACAACTATCGAAAAGGTAAAGTTAGAATGCTCAAGCTAATACTCGTACCTAATTCATTGTTTTTCTTACCAACAGTATCTCGCCTAAAGTTTTGTAGTGGTCTTGTAATTAATTGGTTGACTATATTACTAATGGAGTATGAACGGAAGCAAAAGTATATTTGAATAAGAAACCTAGCAAACATACTGAAAAGCATACTCAAATGTTTACACGAGTGCCCCGAAATCTACTTACACGAGATAAATGGGCTTTAATTGGACCTTCTTAATCAAATAATCCTTTCCATTACCACAAATACCACGTTGGAGTAACAAAATAAGTTTGTTAGGAGTTGGTCAGAGAGGAAAATACTGCAAAAAGTAAGTAAACAGCTTCATTTCTGGTAATGCCGTCGTAATTCATAAATACAACTATTATATTTTCAATCAAACAGATTTACTCGAACTCGAGAATAATAACAGAGTTCCTACAATAGACGTATTGGTCCAAAATGGTAACAATCCCAAAATTGATCCTAATAATACCAATTTCGATATAGTAAGGGTGTGAGCTTATTATACTGTCATATACACTCGACACGTCTCACACAGACTGCGTTGGTGAAAGAATAAGTCCATCTAAATAGGGTACGGATTACAAGCACAATTGTTATAGTATCCAATCCACCAAGGTTTGCAATAATTGAGGGACCTTCACCATTTGAGAACTCGGTTACTAAGATAAGTATGTACTTTAAATTATCCATTAACTTGTTTTTTTTTAAAGGGTATACGTGTGATTGTGTGCTCGTTTTAGTAAGCTAACATTACGAAAATGCCGCGAAATAGGAAACTCTTTTACAGAGGCAAAGCCGCGCATAGTAGGTAAGATAGATAGAAAGAAAAAACCATGATTGGTTTTTTGGAGACTTTTTGTATTTTTTATTTCAACTACAAATTTGTTACTTTTACGGGTATCCCGTGAAACCATATCGAGAATACAAACTGAGTCATGGATGCACAGTAAAACCAGAAAAAGAGACCAGCACTGGGAATCGAACCCAGGTCCTCAGCAATCCGGGCTGCGTGCTATATCCCCTACACCACTGCTGGACAGGAATCTAGACACGAATTTTTTCCTATGCATACATATCTCAGGTTGCTCATTTCTACTTTGCTACTTAAGCAGCAGCACTAGCGACATCTATATAGCGTCGATAGACGTCACACTCTTTCGGAACCAACCGCTCACCCAGACAAGAGATGTCGCTACCTAAGCAATCAAATTATGATTGGTTTTTTGGAGTCTTTTTGTATTCCCAGTGCTGGTCTCTTTTTTTGGTTTTTCTGTGCATCTATGTCTCTGTTTGTATTTTCGATAAAGAAAAAACCATTTTTGTAACATTTCTAAGTGTTACCAAGAAAGCATACGTTACAATTATTTACGGAATGCCGAGTACCTGGGTTCGATTCCCAGCGCTGGTCTTATTTTTGTGGTTTTTCTGTGCATCCTTATTTCAGTTTGTATTTTCGATATGGGTTTTACGGGATGATCGTAAAAGTAATTAAATTTGGAGTTGAAATAAATAATACAAAAAGACTCCAAAAATCAATCTTAACATAAATATGGCGTATGAATAGTTCAATTTCTGGAATAACGTAAAATTTCATAATCTTAACTACCTACATGCTAAGTCCAGACATAAAATTTTGAACAGGGTGTTCTTTATACATATATATAGGTATTATGAAGGCCATTATGTCAATTTTGAGAATTCAGCAAAATCCCGGAATTCCACTTCGACTTCCAGATCTAGTGGTTTATGCGAGTGAAGCCACGGGTAAAAACTAGTAACAAAATACGATAATAAAAGTATACATAACCGAAGCAGTGAAAAGGTTTCTAAAATGTCAATTACTGAAACTATGTTAACTACAACACGACAGCATTGCCAAATAATGCGTCAACAGATCAAATCTTTAAGAGTTTCATTACACAAATAATTGATTCGCCGCCCCATCGTCAAGGAAGTCTCAGTTCTATTTAAGTTTCCTAAAAGGAAATGAAAGGAAATCAGAGCCCGCGCCTTCGGATCCTTTATCGAAACTTATCGGCATATACCGTAGAAGAGAACCGTCGTAGAGCGCTTTATTAAATCTACTTCTAGATAAAATCGACTTTCTTGTGCCCGTTTTTGTCCAAACTACATGTAATAGGATGAAGATAGATCGTAAATATGTTAGAAAATTGTGTAGGCTTTAATCTTCAAGAAAATTAAATGTATATTGACGACTTTATATACTCGTTTTTCCTTACTCTGTAGTAAGCAACATTGTAATGAGGTGAAGGAAGTCTGCTAATAGTTCAAATTCGAAAGTGTGTACATACGTACATGCATTTGAACGTGCTCTTTTACGCTAAAATGTTTTGACGGGTTTTGAAAAAAAATATAGTACAACCAATAAGAAAAGTCTGAATATCTCAATTTTTTTGTCCACCTATGTCAGTAACGATCTAAAATGACTCCTCACTGCATACATTTTGCTTAGGAAAGAGGTCTGTTAACACTGGATATTCATTGATACTTACTAATCTATTTATCTATCTAATACTTTTAGACGAGTAATACTTGTATATATATTTCGGGGATCTCGGAAACGGCTCCAACAATTTCTATGAAATTTGGTATGTATGGGGTTTTCGGGGATGAATAATCGGTCTAGCTTGGTTTTATATCTGGGAAAACGCTTGGTACCTAGTTTCAGCCCGAGCGGAGCTCGGTCACATATTTATATATTTGCCCTGAACCCTCCGTGCGCGAGTCTGACTCAAACTTGGTCGATTTTTCATCCCAATATTCCCACGAAATTGGAATTTACAGAAATCTTAAACGGAAAGGAGACTAGTCTAAAAATATTAAATTTTGCACAGAGATGTTCTTCATGCTACGAAAATAGAGGCAACGATGTATTTTTCAGGAATTTCCATGGTAATTCATTTAATTCTTTACGTGAGCAAGCGAGATGTAAATACACTAGAATGTATTCTGTTTAACGTATAAATATGAACTCAAGTTACGCATTTACTTTAAAGCGAAAACTTTTCAAGTAAAATGTGACAATTTCAAAAGCGAAAAAGGGGGAAGGCTGTCAAAATGGCGTGAGAGAAGTTCGCAAGTGGCTCGTCAGCAAATTACTGTCTAAGTCGAGTCGAGTATCGTCGTGGATACGAGTTTCGTGTATAAAGTTCAAGTTTCTCATACAAAATAACTCGTCTTTCATTTAATCCTCTTGGAGTAAAATTTTATTCCTATCATTTCTTGGTAGCTTTGTCTTGCTTTTTATCGACTTTTACAAAAAATAACCGTTTCCTTGTTTTTATTTCTTTTCATGCTAAGAGACAGTCTGCAATATTAGGGCCAATAATGATTGTGGTCACCTGACATTGAGATAACATGGACTTTCTTGCGATTTTTTTCTTTGCCGAAACGTTCATGGTAAATGTGGTACCTTGAAACCATAATTCGTGGGACTAGATTGACAATTCGCTAATTAACATATTGATAGTATAAAAACATTACGACATTGGCTTCTAGTAGTATTTATCCATTACTTGCGGTGACAATATCAAATTAGTTGAATAATTTACTTTGCAATATAAGATTATGATGATGGTGATGATAATTAAATCTAGATAATAATTATTAACCTTTCAAAATTTATCAAATATATATATATATATATATATATATATATATATATATATATATATATATATATATATATATATCACATATATATATATATATATAAGAAAGAAAGAAAGAAAGAAGACATTTATTCACTTACACAGAAGACACACATATACAGCAAAATTAACACAAATAAAATAAAAAAGAAAAAAATTAAAAATTACAGAAAAACACATGAAAATATTATACACATTATATATGTGATATGTGTAATGATATCTTATATATATATATATATATAATAAATGCAAATACGAACCAACGACAATTGGCTTCATCTTAAATCCGCTTTATCTATTTTATATGCGCATGATATCATTGCCGTCACCTAGTACGCTAACCGAGGTAATAGTTTCATCATTCCCTTCACGAAGGACGCCATTTTGTCACCGGTTATGCGTCGCGATTAGCGGGGGTGGGACGCGGTGCGGAGCATTCGTCGATTTTACACTTTGAATTGATTTTTTGAATCGCATGAATCGTAAACCTCTGAAACGATTCACGGATCGGGTCGCATGCTCTTGAATCGATCTCACAAAAATCATAATAATAAATAAATATCACGGGACAATTCACACCAATTGACCTAGTCCCAAAGTAAGCTTAGCAAAGCTTGTGTTATGGGTACTAAGCAACGGATAAATATAATTATATAGATATAGATAGGTACATACTTAAATACATATTAAACACCCAAGACCCGAGAACAAACATTCGTATTTTTCATACAAATATCTGCCCCGACACGGGAATCGAACCCGGGACCTCAAGCTTCGTAGTCAGGTTCTCTAACCACTAGGCCATCTGGTCGTCTAAATTAATAATAATAATTATCAGCAATTTGTATTTATTTTGTCAATTTTACTATTAGATCTGACCACAAATTGGATTTAATCGTTGGGGCCACTTAGCAAACCATTTAGTCGAATCGACGGTGAATATCGATATCGGCTACATCACTATATAATTTCGTCGAACCCTGGTAACCCTTTAACTGTCATTAAATTGTCAATCTAGTCTCACGAATTATGGTTTCAAGTATATTTGGATATCAAACTCTATTTCATATATACGTACAAATTGACTTTGGCTAAGTAAACATATCGGAATGTAGCGATACTTACTTACCTTAAATATAAACTCAGTGTCACCCGACACATGTGAGCCTAACTAACTGAATAAAGTGCCGTCCAAAACTCCGTGATACAAACTTTCGACTTGCAAGATTTGCGGAAACGCTCGCGGCTTTTGTACTAAGGTTGGCAATGGATGGTGCGATTAACCACATCCTATCCTACGAATATTATAAATAAGAATGTTTGAAGAAGTTTGGATGTTACATTTCTTAAAAATGTGAGTTGCAAAAAAATGCAGGTAGGTAAGCCGAGCTTAATTGACATAGTTGCCTAAAATGTCCTTTATGTTGCCAAAATTTGATATGGTTTGTGGTGGCAAAAAAGAACCAACATTTTTGTACCAAATACATAATTGAATTGGATGCTCATATACTAGAATGCTTGAATGTTCGTGACTCAATCACGCAATAACGACTAAACTGATTAAAATGGATCTTGGCGTACCTACATTTATGCAAAGACCCGGATTTAGAGAACAGAGGGCGCAGCGCTGTCCAAGAAAGTTGAAGTAGTCGACTTTTAAGATTACTTGTTAACTTCATATTTTGTAAATAGGTGGCCCTAACAAAGCGAAAGGGAACCTTTGTGCTTTAAAAATATTACTTTCGGGTAATATAATATAATATTTGAAATAATAATTGCAAAAGTTTCGAATAGTTCGGTTAACTCGAACATGATTTATGTAAAATGAAGCTCCTTTCACTTTAAAATTTAATTTTTACTTGCTTTTAACTTTAAGCAATTCATACCCGGCCTTAGTGCGACACCTACGGGCTCTAAGAAAGTGGATTTAGAAACACGTCGCTTCGTTTTAAGTTGCAGTAGAGGGTGATTCTGTAATGTAATGCATAAATTTAGGTGCCTTTCAGCAAAATATCGAACCCTTGTTTATTGAGACTAGACGAATAAACTATCAACTGGACGAAAATGTTGACTTAGATGTCTACGAAACAACATTACGGGTAAATTAGAAAACAATATATAGAATCGTTTGCCAATAGACGAGTTATAAACGATTTCAAATAACCTAGCTATCTTCATGTAGGTATAGCAAGTACAGCCATTGATAAACTTGTCTAAAATTGCAAATAACTGATATAAAATTTCCATTTATATGCAATATTGAACGTTTCTGCAGATGACCTGAAGTAGGCTAGATATGTGAAATAGTTATAGAACAACAGTAGACCCACAAAAGAAACACAGTAATAAGTATTGAAGGTTTAATCTGGGATATTTTTTCTCGTGTCTCGGTTTTTAGGGTTCCGGAGCCAAAATGGCAAAAAAGGAACCCTTATAGTTTCGCCATGTCTGTCTGTCTGTCTGTCCGTCCGCGGCTTTGCTCAGGGACTATAAATGCTAGAAAACTGTAATTTAGCACGAAAACTATGCAGACAAAAAAGAACAGTAAAAAATTCAAAAACAATTTTTTAAGGGTACCTCCCATAGACGTAAACTGGGGGTGATTTTTTTTTCTCATCCAACCCTATAGTGTGGGATATTGTTAGATAGGTATTTTAAAACCATCAGGGGTTTGCTAAGACGATTTTTTGATTCAGTGATTTGTTTGCCAAATATTCAACTTTAAAGTGCAAATTTTCATTAAAATAGGGCGCCCCCCCCCCTCTAAAATCTAAACCCGTGGGTGAAAAAATTAAAAAAAAATCACAATGGTAGTAAGTATATCAAACTTAAAAGGAAAACTATAACGGCTAAGTTTGCTTGAGAATTATTAGTAGTTTAAGAGTAAATAGCAGCCTAAGGTATAAAATATACCGTAACTTGGAAGATTCCGTATAAAATACGAAATCCTTAGAAAAATATTACTTAATTTTTGCGTAATGGCTACGGAACCCTATTTTGGGCGTGTCCGACACGCTCTTGGCCGGTGTTTTTGTTTGTTTTGAAGTACATTATTTATTTTTCTTTAAAGTGATATTTTAACCGTTGTTCAAAAACTTACAGAACAATTTTGCTTTATAAATTTGGACAAACGTTAGTTTGTTTAAAATTTCCCATAATTTATTTGTTTGTTTAAATAAGTTACTAAATATCAACATATTTTTTTTTGTTTTGCCGGCCATAAAAAATACTAAACAATTTAATCCAAGTGAAAACCATGTATTGACAATTCACAAGTAAACAGCTATGTATTGTATAGAGCTCCGAAGAAAAATATGCAATAATCAACCACCACCATTAAAAAAAACTTGTACTGGAATAAAATAAAATCTTATTTTAAATTTATAAGTGGTGGAAAACCAGCACAATCAAAAACAATAATTACTTAGATTTTGCTACTGGTTGGCACGAGAGTTATAGTCGGCATAGTTGGCAAGAACAGAACATTTAGCTACTCTCTAAAAAAGAATAATAGTCTTGAATATTGTATAAGATCTCAACAAGAACTAAGCAAAGTGCGAAGTTTGCACTTAATAATGCTTCAAACAGAAATAAGTAACAAAAGTTTGCAAGAAAACACTGTGAGCTACTGAGTTTGGGATACAAGGCCGTCTAGATGATAACTTGACAAGTTAAAGAATAAATAATCAGGTTTATTCAATATACTAGCAACCCGTTCCGACTTCGCGCGGGTGTATCTTTTGTTGGCAACTCATCTTTCAAGAAAAATGCCGCAGGATCATCGTTGAAGGGAGTCAATATTCGTTTTATTCTAATTAGGTAAACGAAAATTTAAGTATGAATATCGCATCTACATTTTATTACTATCGTATGTTACTTACCCTTAGTTATTACCCTAAGCTTTAGTGTATGTTGCGATGTGTGACATATTTTTTTATTTACTTGGTTTTGAGATCTTTGTTGATTGTTCATTGGCATTGATGTTTTTTTAGTTCTTTTGGTTGACAACGTAAATGTTGCTGGAGTATTATTGTTGCAGGTGCCCCGTGGGTAGCGGCGATCACTGTCTACTTCATATTTTGCTCCTGTTGCTTAAAAAGTAAAAAAAAAACTTTAAAATAAATTGGATATGTAAACGATATCAGAAAACCCATTACGCAAAACGATAATGTCACAACTATAACGGGCATGTTTTGCGCGAGCCAACAAAGTTCATTACGCGACGATTAAAACAGATAAAATGGCGGGCTTGGCACGAAATAGGGTGACCCTACTCATAAAGGTCCCGGGATGTGTTGTATGTGGGGAAAGGGACAAATTTATGTTGCTTGGACACAAAAACCACCGGTCGTGTCCAAAGCGGCAGATACTCGTGGAAGCATGGAGTTTGACATCGGCACGAATAAGGTTTATTTATTAGGAAAGTTTCTAACTGGGAGCAACAGTAAATCAGCAACATGTCCAGTAAAGGACTAAATATGAACGTTGGGCTGTGAATGGAATCCATGGTATGGATAATATTTGTGATTTGTTACTAGAAAAAAAAAGGTTATCTACTTTTGAACTGAATTTATTTTATAGAAGGGTTTTAGTTGACATAGTTTAAAATTATATAAGAGCCAGAACTATCGTTATATCCGTATAATTTGATGGTGTGTATTAAGATTGTTTTGTTAAATAATGTTTGTCATTTCATTTCGTGGCCGTTATGCGTTTTTTTATTTGTTTATATATTATTTTTTGTAAGTCACGTAGGAGAAAGGAGGCGCCTTTGCCAAGGAGTGGAACAAGGAGTGCAACCGTGTAGGTAAGCAATAAAAAAAAATGAAACTATTTTTTTTTGTCAATTTTGAACGTAATATTTTGTTACTTTCTTGTGTTGTGAGTAAGTGTGAGTAGTCTTGTTATTTTAATGCGCAACGCAATACCAGTAAATCACAAGCGATTGATTTTTATGGCGGAAACCGTTACGTAAGATAAATTTTATTTTTATTTAAAGTGACAAAACTTACAGTTGCTATCTTACATTACTATTCAAAATATATTCTAAGTGTCATTACCCAGCAGGGTCCTAAACAGATTCAGTATGATCACTGCCCAAGAAAATAGAAAAGATGATTGCTCATTGGGTTCCGCGAGAGAAAAAATACCTGAAAAATTTAAGATTTCTTATTTTGTAACTGGGTGATAATAAGACTCAATTAACGCAATCTAAAGATCCAGGTCTTTTAAAAGGTGTTTCCATAAAAAAAATGTCAAACCTATGGAGTACTTTCAGTTCTCCTAGAAACTTGTGGTATTAAGGTAGCTCAAGCACAATCAAAAAAAAAAACTGTTTTTTTTTTCATGTCTGTCTATATTAATAGGTAATCAATCTCAAATGACCCCACGTTGTGTAATTTTTTTTTTGTGAACGGGTTATTCCACTACCTAATATTATAAATGCGAAAGTTTGTAAGTCTGTTAGTTTATTACTTCATCGCGTCTAAACCACTGAACCGATTTAGATGAAATTCGGTATACTGATAGTTTGAATCCCGAAAAAGGACATAAGATAGTTTTTATCCCGGAAAATTGCATGGTTCCTGCTGGCCACGTCTGTCGCAGGACTGATGAACGGTGGAGCAGACGAGTCCTCGAATGGAGACCACGGACGGGAAAACGAGTTGTAGGGCGTCCTGACGCACGGTGGACGGACGGACTTTAGGAGGGTCGCTGGCGGCGGATGGATGCGAGGGGCTGAAGACAGTGTTGTGGCGCGACATGGAAGAGGCCTATGTCCAGCAGTGGACTGCTATAGCCTGATGATGATGATGATGAGCGATAAATGAATTTTACGCTGCCGGAGTCGCGGGAAACAGCTAATATCTACAAGTTTCTATGGGACTCTTGGTGCGCGAATCCAACTCGTGCTTGGTGGGTTTAAGGCTGATATTCTTCAAGGATAGGTGAAAATTTGCGTAACCTCATTTTTTTCCAGTAAGAGCGTAAAACTACTAATTTTATGGGTTAAGACCGTGCTACTTCTCTCATACAATATCGGGGTACCCTAAAAATATTCATAACATTTTACAGCGTTTTCTACTAAACAAAACAATGACATTTACGTTAAACGGTCATACCAGTGCGCCGTGAGATTTTATTGTATTTTTATTTCACTATAACAAATACCAATTCAATAGCAATAGAAACGTGTAACGGACGGAAACGACTGTCATTTATATGCAGATGTTGACTTAATTAACATTGTTGTGGGTTACTGTTCTATATAATAGATTCTTAAAAAGTAAAAAACACGAATTTCAATGTTTGGTATTCTATTCACTACAGAGTTAATTAGATTCTTGCATCTATTTAGGTCTGTTATGCGCGCAGCATAGAAAGTAAAATTGTTCTAACATTATGCAACAGCTAAAAAAACTTCAGTATTTTTAATTAATTATACCTAATCATGAGAATGAATATAACGTAAAAAAATAATCTGAATACGGTCATGCTCTATCAATACAAAACACCAAAAATGTAATGTTCTTAAATCTTGTCATAATAGGGATTTTTTTTCAATATAAATTAAAAAAAAAATTAAGTGGGATTTTTTTTTGCTGACTGTACTTTTTATTGACTGTACTTGCATTGTCATCCAACTTACATAACAATAATAAACCATTTATTTCAGGCAACACCAATAATGTATACCAAATCTAGAAGTGGTCAAAATGGACTTATAAATTTGACCCGAACAAAAAAACAGCAACAAACAAGCCAAGTTCAATGAAGACTTGTAATAAAAGGTAATCGAAATTAATTTGTTTAATTCGTTTATGGGTGTAAAAATGTGCGTAGTATTTAAAAAAATATGAATGGAAGACATAATATGTTGTAACACTTGAAACGTTTACATTTTAAGTAATGATTCTTGCGCCATACGAGAGGTCTGAGCTTGATCTTCTTCAATTAATATTTAACTGGGAACAACCATTTATATCAATTACAGCCAACGCTCAATTTGGGTAAATACCAATTTTATGGGCACGAACGATTGTGGTTAGCTCCAGCTATAGAGCAAACGGTCTAAAGGGTTTTGAAATTTAATAAGTTGGTTAAGATGAACGCAACAACGAATTACAATAACGATTTGATGAGGATTTATTAGTTTTGTTACGTAAATAATTTCAAAATAATTTTAGTCGGCTTTAAACACAGCCGATGTTTCTTTATATTCGCTTAAAAATGTTTCTGCTATCGTCATGGTACAACGTGACCTCACTCCAACATGGATTAGGCATGACGACTCCAAATAAATAACAAGTATCATACCTCAACATGACATCAAAACATGTCAAAAACATCGACAACAAAAAATTACGAAGCATTATCGGATGTCCCTCGGAATAAATTGCCTTTTAAAACGGATCCTCCCAATAACGTTAACAATAAGATCGAATGTATATCAATGGAGTTTCGCCCACCTCATCAACATAAGTACACAAAAGCATGGAATGCATCGACATTACCATATCGATGTGTATAAGAATTTCGATAGTATTGTCGCGTGGAAGCATCGAGTGCGTCCGATACCGATCAAGAAAAAAGGTCGCTCGACCCTCAGGATGATATCTCATTCTATTTACATTCCAAAAACAAATCGAAGCCTAATTTTAAGCTTTCACGCTAAGAAATAAAGCTTATTAGGTCTTTTTGTAGACGCAAAACTTATCGTTGAAAGTCGTATAGTCTTATTTCATTTTAAATCACTGGTGACTCATTTCGTCTCTACTACTTAGCTTTTATGCAGGCACTCGTATCAAATTGAATCCTGGAAATGAAAACCAATTCTTTTTTCCATTTCTGTAATATCGGTTTAAATTTCGAGACGGGAATTTTGATTTAACAGTAATATTTTTACGATCTAGAATAACTTCAAGCCATGAAAGTTTGGTTCTATTAAGACTGGAAAAATATTTTTCTACGACGATGGCTTGAACTAAATCTTAAACTCATTTTAGAAGCTAATAAGATTTTTGCATACAAACGGCTTACTACGTCTGGTAACTCATTCATAAGCCAATGACAAACAAATAAGAATGCATTACAAAAGAACAGTCTCGTGGGCTAGTTTTTACAAAAGAGAGCCCCCACGCACGGCACATGTCAAGATTTTCTTCTAACAAGCGAGGTGACCAAAGAAAACAAATGACTGTTGCTGCATCAATGCTAGTGTTTGGTTATAATAATCATAAATTATGCCGGTAACCAAAACACAATCATTTTCATTCAAAGTGAATAATTTGAAACTCTATGACGAGAGCAACAAATCTCTGTCTTAATATTTAAGCTGCAGCTATTGTGTTTGTCTTAATATGTCACATGAGCATGATCCAAAGGAGAAAGAAGGAACGAGACACGATCCTAGAGGAATAGATCATCTTGTGTGTCCGTACTTATTAGAATAACTATTTTGATATTCTCTCCATTCAATTTTAAAGGATTATTATAGGTTTGAGGAAAGGATTATATTATTATAGGATTGAGTCTCGGTCTGAAATTGAGAGGATTTCTATTTTTAACCAAACTAAAGAAAAGATCATCAATTCTACCCGTATGTATGTAAATAATAAAGTTTTGTATAACTATCTTATGTGTCTATACCAGCTTTTAAACAAACACGTCCGTGCACATCTCAAAAAATATATAACCTAACCAACAAAATGTTTCAATTGTACCTTTTCAATAATGCGTTTGTTTAAATAAAATATATTCAAAATGTAAATTAACAAAATGGCTAATGGAGGAATGTTTTTTTAGTGTTAAGGATTATTTAAATAATAAGAATTTTGTAAATTTTCAAATAAAAAAGTTGTAAAAGCCCCGACTGTGTCACTTCAAAGTTCAATATCTCAAAAATGGCTTAACCGATTTTGATGAAACCATCGCTAGAAACCCTGATTTCCAATAAAAAAAACCGCATTCTAATCGGTCCACCCGCTTAAGAGCTACGGTGCCACAGACAGACAGACAGACACACATAACGGTCATACTTATAACACCCCTCTTTTTGCGTCGGGGGTTAAAAAAGGACTGCAAAAACATTTTTAGATGAACTAACTAGGTAAAGTCACCCATAGTCAAACATAGGTAACTAGAGCAAGTTTCAGTTTTTTTAATAGAGAGTGTTGTGTGTATTAAAAACACGGAAAACATGTCGTTGGCTTAACAGCTTAATTCTAAAACATTTCATTATACGTAACAGATAAAGAAATAAAGATATTTTGTTGAATACCTAACGGTGCTACTCCAACGAAGAAAAAGTAATTAATTCCAATTAAGGGCTGAAATTACAAATATAAAATATATAAATTCAAAAATAGTCGAAAAATATATATCTACGTAAGTAGGGTAAACCATACTAATATTATAAATGCGGAAGTGTAGGTGTTTGTGTTTGTATGTTTGTGTGTTTGTCCATCTTTCACGTCGAAATGGAGAGACAGATCGACGTGATTTTTGGCATAGAGATAGTTTATGAGCTAGAGAGTGACATAGGCTACTTTTTATCCCGAAAAAAATGCACAGTTACTGAGGGAACAGCGCGCAATAACCGAATTTCATGCGGGCTAAGTCTCGGGTAAAAGCTAGTATTGTATAATTTAAATGAAAAAAAAAACACCATTTGTAGGTAGGTACTACACTAAATAAGCTCGTTTTACTAGGTTCCTCTCCTTGATAACGGGACTTTAGTTTAAAGACATTATTAAATGTTGTAACACGATAGCATAATTTAGTCTAAAGTGCAATAGGTACATAATTATTAAAAATAAAAATAAAGTAAACTAATTACGCCAAGCTACCAGGCGGCCAGAACAGCGCAGGAGCTGTTTCAAATTAACCGGTATCAGTCTTCGAGAAAGTATGGTGTGACTCGATCACTTATAACTGTCACTGTACATTTATTTGTAACTCCGGAAGCCGAAACACGTTGAGATCTTAATATGATATACTTACTGGTAGGCGGCTTTAAATATTTTCCTGTGGCACTTAACCATGGTCGCATACCTGGCCAAATTAACAAATAACTTCTATGTTCACAGTTACGTAGGATTTCGTTCCTCAAAAGGAAAACGAATCCCTTAAAGGATTACTTTTCTGTTCGCCTGTGTTTGTCTCGCTCTCAGTTCGTCTCTCTGCCTGTCCGTCTATCAAGACCCTTTTTTTTAGGAATCAAACTGAAATTAATATCGATTTACTCTGTTATCTCTCGAAACAGTGAAAAAATCAAATTTCTAAATCAACACAATCAAAAGATACTGTCATTCAAAAAGGTGTTTCATATTTCGCATAAGGAAAACTCGACGTGTTTCTCTGTATTTGTACAGCTTTTTATAAATTTGTTCTATCAGGTAAATTTTGGCGCACTGGGCAAGATAAAATTATGTCGAATTTCTCAAATAGTACCCAGAGCTTTCTTAGCGTACAAACTTGCCATATAATATATACTTTTAATAAAATCGCAAACATTGTAAGTACGAAAGCACTTAGAAGTTAACTTCCTACCCGCTGAGACGGAGAAACTCAACAGTTAGCTAATGTACGCTAATAACCGTTATTGTGTAGGTAACTACCATCTTGCTGATTGCCTTAAGGTTCTAAGGCAGTTTTTGCTTCTGCCTTACTCTTTAGATGTAATTGTTAGCTTACTATTTTTCTGCAAAAACTAACAACAAAGTCTTTTATCGTTTCGACGATTTCAACATTAGTTAAATTTTAAACAGAGAGAGACCATCTGTTTAATGTCGACAAGTTAAAACCAAACTGTTTCAGAAACACCACAAAACTATAGACGAACTTTGTCTCCGCGTTTAACATAAAACTTTTATGCTTCCTTTGAAAAAAAAATAGGACGCATAAAATTCAAATTATTTCGTATCGCGCTTCCCATCGCATTGCGTTCCAGCTCTGAATCATTCATGTAATATTATAAATATAAAAGGTGTGGTTGTGTGGACTCCACCTTAAATTTCATATGGGACAGTAACGCCCTTTACAAGTAGTCGACAAGGTTATTATTTATTAAAGAGACCCATGTTATAAAGTAAAGTGTTTACTTATATTTTGAACTTATTACGCTATATTTTTTAATTTTTGGAGCAGTTTCCTCTTGAACACTATTTTTTTAATGTATTAAATCTTAATACACATTCTTGAACCTCCTTGATTATGAGTTTTGTTTTGTGGAGGAAAGTTTTAAAAGAAAGAATCTCTCTCTAGTCGAAGGTAAACGAAGTTCGAAGGAAGAGAGTCGGAAGTTGTACTCGTATTATACCCTCTCACTTGTTAGGTCTTTAGCTTTACGCGCGCAAAGCCACCGGTAAAAGCTAAGTTTGCACAAAAATTTAAACACAGAACTATGCTTATTTATTTATTTATTTTAGGAAAACAAACAGCTTGAAATAATACAAAGTATTAAACACATAAAAATATTACAGTAGCTACAACAGTTTCCACTATTAATAAGAAACATAACATGCTGCTCAGGCAACAAATTTACAAGCACAACATCATCTTATTGTATTAAGGCACATGAACAAAGATATTAAAGATTAAATACACTTGTATTAATTCAAATGAATTAATAAAGAGATTTATCGACAGCGGTTCAATTGCTAACATTGCCCTGCTCCTTCAAAGCAGTAGCATATTGTTGCAAGCTCATATTGAAAACATCTATATCGGGAAAATGATTGTTATGATTCTTGCATGCTCGAACGAGGAGTCTGTTTCTGGCATAGGCAGTTCCGCTAAAGGGAATGGCGAATAATTTGGAGGAGCGAGTTCGTCGCTCTGGGCAACGAAGCAAAATCCTTGAAAGAAGGTATGGCGAGTCAATCAATCCATTAACAATTTTATATAAAAACATTTGGTCTTTCATTTCCCGACGCGTCCATAGGTTATGAGGCCATAGGTCAAATCAGGCTACTTACTACGTTAAGGCTTTATTGAAATGATGTTTAATTTACAACATCTCTGTTACACACCGATATTATTGCCAAAAAATTTCCATTAAATACGTTTAATCAAGCTGTCTTGCCGTTATCATTCGGAACCCTTTTACTACCGCACCTAATTTCCCAAAGCGTACATAAAATAATAAATGGATTCTCAATAGTAACAGTATACCTTTACGCATTTTATTGGTAAATACGAGTCTAGCCTACGTAAGGTTTCGTTTTTAAAACGACCAGCTGACAAGCCGACATCGCCGGTCTCGAATATCACAAAGTGACACTTTCGATTTTAGATGTAAATAATGGCCAAGAGAAAACCAATGCGTTAAACATTGAGGTTCAGTTCTGCTTTAGAGTAAAATATTATTAATCCAATACTAATATTACTAATCTATATGTATATACCTGTGTTTTCTGTACTGCTTACTGTGTTGGTGTGCAATAAAAAGTTATTGTATTGTGTGTGTGTTTGTATGTTTGTCCGTCTTTCATGTCGTGATTTTTGGCATAGAGATAGTTTATGGGCCCGAAAGGAACAGCGCGAACGCGCGATAACCGAATTCCACGCGGGTAAAGCCGCGGGCAAAAGCTAGTTAAAAAATAACTATCGAGCTCTTTGGCTTCGCTTATGTTCATAAGTTATAACTAAGTAGTTGTTTATTACAATCTTTTATAAAGTATTTTTTTAAATAATTATTTTAATTTGAAACCGTTATTATTATCGTCGGTGTCGGGGGACCGCTAAGGTTAACAGGAAACTAAAGTACATATGTTGTAGTTTTAACCGACGACGCTTAGATAAAAAAAATATTACTAGGTACTTATACTAAATTAACTTAGGCTAATTTTGCGGGAAATCAGCATAGTCCCCGCGGGATAGGGATAAATGAATTCTTCGCAGATGAAGTCGCGTGTAACAGCTAGGTAGTGCATAATTATTTTTTACTTGTTGTTAGCGTTTTTTTTTTTTTGTTGTTGGCAAACAATTTATTATCATCGACAAAGAAATACAAAATATTGAACCCTGATAAATATCGATAGCGACGGAAGTTAAGTTAAGTGACGCGGAAACTTGTCTTTTGGCGAGGAATCAAAATCCATTAAGGTGTAAAGTGAGTTGGTTTGACGGGAGACATCCTCACCTTCCAATAATGTCAATCTAATGCAATACGACTTTATTAGGGGTTACTGATCCTCTGTTACAGTAATGAAAAATTAAACAAGGTAATATTAACATAAAGCCGCAATATTTTAGAGCAGGTAATTGGGTTCGTTTTACTGAACTCCCCTGTGTAAATGTTTTTCAGGGTTTTTTTTTAAATTGTAGTTGATTTATGTTTCTCTTCTTTGGTCGATATTCAAAGAGTATGGCGTCAAAGATGTGGTGTGACTAAACTTCGAGACAAAAATTCTGATGATAATAATATACATTTTATGGGACGCTAGACACCATTTTTGTCGCAGTACACCTTAGTTCCAGGTACAACGCATTAGAAGAGAGAGATAAATTACACGCATAGTAGGTCCAGGTCGAATGGTTTTTTTTTTTTAATTTCTTGCGCAAACATAAGGTGTATGAGCACTTGAGGTTAGAGAACTTTAAATTGAGGTATGAAAGCGCTAACTGAAAGTTCTAAAGTGTGTGCTACACAGTAGCAACAACAGTTAAAGTTCACACTGGAACCAAAGACTTTTAGGAAAATGTCGCATGAAATAAATTATTTACAATCGTTTTGTACTGGCGCGAATTACAATTTGTTTTTAATAAATCTTTTTCTGGTGATGGAAATGATGACATTGCGCATTTTAATATGTACAAATAGATAAATTATAATCCCAGCACGATGCTATTTGCCAGTAAAGACAACACTCTCATAGAAAATGATACCTACTTTAACTTACTGGAGTATGAATGTAGGTAAATAAGAAATTTTCTAATTTTAAAATGGGTTTTAAATTTTTTATGTTACTCATGTATTACATTGAACTTTCATCATCATCATCAGCCGGAAGACGTCCACTGCTGAACAGAAGCCTCCCCCTTAGAACGCCACAATGCACGACAACCTCGCCATTTGCATCCACCGTTTCCCGCAACTCTCACGATGTCGTCTGTCCAACTGGTAGGAGGCCTGCAAACGCTTGGTCTTGCGGACATTGAACTTTAACAGCTTCTTATTTGAAAACTGTTAACATACACACATGTTTCCAGGTAAAAGAAGTAGTAACTAGGAGTACAGAACTTACGAGTAAATTTGCTAAAAAGCCTATAGCTACGAGTAAGTATACTACAGCTGCAATAGAACGCACACAGTCAATCAAGTCTCGCACGCATTTAAACTTAGAATATTAAAATAAAATTTTAATTACTCTATTTGAACAGATTTAAAAGGTTAAAAAATATGAACGCTAACATTGGAAAATTAATTAAATGAAAGTATGTATAATTAACCGTCCCATCAGGAATAAAGTACGTACTTCAAATTAATGTAGGTACTTCTTAACAACACCCATTTTTACTCTTTTAGTATTAATGTTTTAATTTGTATAAAATTTCACAACAAGGGTGAATATTTAATCATTTAACATAAAATATAGGTTATAAAAATGTATTTAACGACACTGGGCGTGGTAAAGAGCTATTTTTATGATTATTATGTTTACCAGCAAACTCAGCAGGTAAAGATGTTATTATTAGAATAGTAGATTGTACAACAAGAGCATAAAACGAGCCATTTTACCCAAACGTTCATATAGCCACCCGAGCCGGTACGGCAAGGGTGGATAGACACGTCAAGGGGAAAATAGGTTTAATGCTCGAGTTTTACACTCTGCTTTTCACTTCGATAGCGAGGAAATGTACATTTTATTTTTTTTGACATTTTTTATTGATTTATTTTGATTGATTTTTAGTTTTATTTAAATTAAAAATGTATTAAAATATATAATAATATAGAAACTTCTTTGTTTGTGGCTGTTGACGCCTGATTACCTTGCTCTTAGACGAAGATTTTATTTTATGCACTAGAGCATAAAAAGTGATTTTATGTCGCCTAGATCCAGCATAAACACGAACTTTACGAGCATGAGAAGTGAAAAAATATTTTTATACTCTAGCCCCAATGAAAGCGAGGTAAACTGATACGCTTAGGAAATATTTTTTGATAATCATTACAAAAAAGACACTCTACTTACTACACCCAATCTAAGTACGAGTACGCACAGACTGCATTAGCATTATGCCTTGAACGTATCAAAATGGCGTCGTTATATTCTTAGCATTTTAATTCATAATCTCCATCAAGCAGCAGAAGATGTGTACTGCCAGTCTTTTTGGCTAAACTTATGCTTTCAGAACATATTTTTAAAATAAACACTGTATTGTTCCTAGTTAAAGCAGACTTATTCGTCCATATTAGTATTTTATTAAACCCACAATACTTTCTTTTAATCAGTTTATTTCAATAAACGACTACGTTCTTCTGCTTAGATTGTAATCTTAAGTTTTATTATGATATATGATCATCTGCAACTAGCAATGGCCGGATAAATCGTCAAATGGTGCGTGTTATTGCTATTAATTTTATAGCCAACGTAAAACATGCTGTATATTTAAATTATTAAAATATTCGTTTTTAGTACGCATTTATTCAACGATCGATTTTATATCATGTTCAATGAAGTGATATATTAGTGCTTTCAGATTTTTTTAAGGTCTGTAATGTAAAAAACTAAGTAATACGATTAAACTTTAAAGCTGACGCCATTTCAAGATCATAAAGCCATAAGCTATTACTAGGAATTGGCAGGAATCGAATGGATTTAACTAAAATTTTACGACTTTGACAATAAATGGGAATATTTGGAGAAACTAATATCCCACAAGCTATAAAGAATAAAGCAATACCAACAGTTTGACAAGCATTTCTGCCCGCACGTGGCACCATATTATCTAGGACTATTTTTACGATGTTTGTTTCAAGTTTTCCCAGTTAAGTTCCGACTGCTTGATTAAAACAAGGAAAATAATATTTGTTTATTACTTTCTTTCCTTATACGAGAAAGAAAACAACGTCGGTAATATGAAAAATGTTTTTACTAGAGATGAGTCGCAATTGTTGGTTTAGTATCGTATTTGAAAGGGGAAGTATATTTTTAACTAGGGAATGATACCGAAACTTCGCTCTTTATAAGAAATTATACTCTTATTGAGTTGTAAAATAATAAAAAATAAATAGGAGGTATCTACAAGTACTGGCAGAATGATAATTACATATTCAAACCATTTTTTTTGACATTCATAAGTGCTTGTTATAGTCTAAATAGAATAAGGATATTTTGACTTTGACTTTCATACCTCCACACATACACAGATACAGTAACCCAAGAGAGAAACGAGAAGACGTAAAGGTGGGTGACACCATCTACAGAGGGGTCAATAAATTTATGTATCTTGGGTGCACTGTGTTCAGAGCGCCCTCAGATGTACAGCTGCTCTTCACAAGATTTTGGTGTCTAAGCTACTACGCAAGAGAAGCAAGATTCGCGTCTACAAAACTGTCATTAGACCGATACTGATGTACGGTTGCGGGGCTTGGACACTAACGCTTAAAGAAGAGAATAAGCTGCTCGTGGCAGAACGGAGGATTCTGCGGAAAATTTTGGGGCCGACACAGAGAGATGACTGAAGCTGGAGGATAAGAAAGAACAGGGAAATAGAGGACCTGGTATCTGAGCCCAATGTTATAGGAGAGACCAAGGCGTCCAGACTGCGGTGGCTCGGGCACGTAGAAAGGTTGGGACAGCATCGAGCCGTGAAGAGAGCGTACTTGTGACGGCCGAGTGGACTTAGGCCGGTTGGTCGTCCCAGGTACCGCTGGAGGAACGAGGTCCTGAAAGACCTTTTGGACCTTGGGGCCGCAGGCTGGCATGCTGGCGTAATCTGTGTTGGAGGCCAAGACTCACTTTGGGTCACTGCGCCCTGGTAGTAAGTAAGTAAAAAATCAAAATTCACTCCAAATAATTGACACGATTATAAGTAAAACTCTGTAGACGTATACATAATTATTTGGTATTTATCTTATGTTTTAAAAAAAATACAATTGCGAAGCAGCATGCAATTACAGAGAAACAAGATAAAAGGGTAATTTCTATAAAACTAAACAAAGTAACGATGAATCAATCAATTTCTTTATCCATTTGTTACTTCCACTCAAATATATTTTCTCGCAAGAAATACTTTAGAATACAATATACATATTAAATATTTATATATATATTGGCATACGTAATAATACAGATTTGTAGGTCGGGTTTCCTTTAATATTTCGACACAACACTATTATTTTATGTTCCTAAATAAACAAAATTGTCGTGCCGTCAGCGTAAAATATAGGATCATTCAATCAAAGTTTATCAAATCCAGCTGATCCATTAGAACACGATACCAATTCGTTAGATGTCCAATATTCATTGGGTAACAGATGGATATTCGATAAATAGGGATCATAAAAAGCTATCACCTGTCCGGTTTCCTTATGAGGCCAGCGTATTCTCTAACTTGTAATTAATAAAAAATAAAAACTGTCGAGTGAAGGCCTTAAAACGCATTTAATTCTTGATAAGGGTAACAAATTGGATAAAGATAGCACGACCGTCTGAGACAGCGAGATCGTAAGTGCATTGCCATGATAAGTCATGTGTATAGTCGTGAGGTTTCTGTGGATATGATACTCTGCAATAAAGATCTTTTTATCTATGATCTTTTAAAAAGTAGCGGAAAATAAAAAGGGGGGGGGGGGGGCTTTTGTCCAACAGTGGACGTCCTACGGCTTATAAGATAATAATGATGATGATGATGATATTATTCAAAGATAAATGGGGAATTAAATCTAATGAAGCTTATTTTTTAAATGTAACAACAACAACAAAAAAACACTAGTACTTATTCAGATATAACAATATTATGTCATAAGCTGTGTTTCACTATTTTGCTAATTTTTAGTAGATATTTTGATGAATCCTGATCCACACTAGTCTTCTCCTTGACTTCGATCGGCACATCCACTTTTCAGTACTGTATCGGCGATGTTAGTAATCTTAAAATGTCAAAGGTATTTAATTTGAATATCATGCCTTATCGTATACTCGTATTTTAAATTTATCGATGACTTATCTACAGAGAGGATAAAAGCGTTGGGTGAGATACAAAGTTTAAGGATCAGTTGTACGAAGGACGCGGCATTGAATTGATATGCTTTACTCTTTAATCGGGAACCAGCATACAATTATAATATTATTATTAGATGACATGACAACTTTATTTTATCGAAAATACAAACTGAGACATGGATGCACAGAAAAACCAGAAAAAGAGACCAGCGCTGGGAATCGAACCCAGGTCCTCAGCAATCCGTGCTGCGTGCTATAACCCCTACACCACCGCTGGACAGGAATCCAGACACGAATTTTTCCTATGCATACATATCTCAGGTTGCTTATTTCACGGGATACCCATAAGTAACAAATTTGGAGTTGAAATAAAAAATACAAAAAGACTCCAAAAAACCAAACATAACTTTATTTTATTCAAGTCAGGTATTTTGTAGCCTAGATAAATAAGTAAACTGGAAAAAGTGTATGTTTTTAAGATATCGACCCAATTAATGTCCATTATACTGATTAAATGTAATCTCCCATTCATTTTCTATAATACCGCCTCGAAATGTTGCAGTATTAAACAGGCGATCTCTCTTGTTGTTTATTTTTCGCCTTAAAGGCTCAGTTATTTATAAGACCGGACAACACGCCATTCCATCATGAGATCCGATACTCGCCCTATGAGTTGCGACACAGATATCTACTCTTACGAATGTCCCTTTGTGTTGTCAAAGTGTGATCATATCACTTTTAAAGTATCGTTTTATCACCAGACACCATATTTAACTAAATCAATTTAAAATTAATAAACTCGAATCAGCCATATTTAAAGTCAAAAACCAAGCCTTCATTTCATAAAATGCTACTTTTATTAATGTGAAAAACAAGTTATGGACCTAATAAATACTACCATAATGGACCAAATATGTACACCTCATAAATTTCAACACTAAATTTGTTTCCGATACTAAAACATGTTCGTACAAAATAAAAATCGATTGGAAATGATAAACGCTCGTAAGTCACAGAGTTTTGGTGATTTAAAATAAGCATACAGATTCCGAGATAGTGATAGTATTCCATAAACACGTTGTTTCTAATGGAGTCCCATTTTACTGTCGTATGTCACGACATGGAATCGTAAAAAGCCGTTAGTGTTATAAATTCTGGAGTATGTTGAGGCGTGTACATAATTGGACCTCGTGTTATTGCTTAAGTAACTACAATGTTGAAAATAGCCTGAATGGGTTCGAGAAAAGTATGGTACGGCCGTGCCTTTGTTTTTGTTTTGCTCGACTTGGCGGGGGCACTCCTGTGCCCCCAGATACACAGTATTGTCATAATGACAGTCGGTGTCGTCGCGTTGTCGTTGAAGATGATTCGTTGATGCAGAGAGGACCCGCCCAAAAATTATGCGCGTGTGTGGGTCTCTCTCTCTCCCTCTCTCTCTATCTCCCTGTCTGCGCATTATAAAATACAAAACAAAAGAAAACTGTTCATGTATAAATAGTAGGTGTACACACATTTGTAACACATTTGTTATGAATGTTTGTAATTATATTTAACTAACATATGAAAGTCTATGATTCTATTATGGAATCTGGTTTTCGGAAAAATTGACTTGTTTCCAAATAAACAAATGAAACGGATACAAAATTCAGATCTATTGTCAAGAAGACATTAATATCTAGGGCGTATTATAAAGTTAATGATTATATCATGGACAGGGATATTTGGAAATAACTCCGATCCGCATTGGCGATCCCTTCAAATAGCGAACCTACTGTGTTATAAATAAAGTTGTGTTAAATACTTGTGATGTATAGATATCATTTAATAGTATTGTAAATCTGTTTAAAAAATATATACGTCGTTGAGTTTCTTGCCGGATTCTTCTCAACAGAGGTTTTTCCGAACCGGTGGTAGATTTTTTTTGACTTTCATAAGTGCTTATAGCTTAAATTGAATAAAGATATTTTGACTTTGACTTTGAATACATATTATGTAGAAAAGTGAACAATTTTTTTAAATCAAATTTCTGTATTCCAAAAATTATTTAATTACATACACCAGTTATTACCTTAAGTTTTTTACCTATTTTATCTGGTGACTTCATCATTTGCCACCTTATCTCATACTTACAAAATATTTTAACCATAAATTTCGTATCTAACAATTTTCCTGACAATAATACAAAAAATACTTCATGTGTACGTGGTTTTGTTTAAAATGATTAGCATATCAGCGCAATTGTCGCGTTTAACTCAAAAGTCGCGTGCGCCGCGCCATCGTCCTGCTGTTCCCTTATTAAAATTTATTGATGGCACCGTTAACTTGTTACGGGGTATTTATTAAAACAGGTCAAACATTTGTACGGGGTTCATTATTATGGTATAGTTGTGTAATACTAGCCTTTACCTACACACTTGCGATTTGCAGCGACTTCGCGATTTGCGAAAGCGACGGTCTGAAAGCGAGGCGATGAAAGCGCGAGAGCGAGTTCGCTACGTAACGACCTTGCCGCGAGCGCGTAACGATTTCGTCGCGAGCGAGCAACGAATTCGCTGCATACTCGCGGGAAAATCAGTGGCGTCCCAGCACAATAACAAGTAATAGGCAGGAGATTGACTCAGCCGTATTCTTGAAATTTATATACCTACGGCTGGGCAGAGCGCTAGTAGGGTTGGCGTCTACAAAAAGTAAAACAGACGTGGGTAGATTTTTATTGTATGCATAGTTTTTTAGGTGTAGGGATAAAACATATGTTGATTTTATGATTATTTATTTATTTATTAATTAATTAAATTATAAGTTGGTACTTAATAGAAAAAAAATGCGTCTATTGCGGCAAGTTCAAAACGACTTGTTGCTGAATTTTATCACATAAAAAATTCTCATTCTTATGAAGAGTTAGTACCGAGCGCTATAGCAGAACTGAAATGGGGGCGAATGAAGCGGGCAGCGCAGTGCAGAACAGCACTCCTCCAGCGACCGGACTGCGCGGCGCGCGGTTTGGCACTGCATAGTTTTGTCTTGCGAATATTGGTTAGCGGCCGTGTAAATGACGCTTGGCTGAGTGCGTGCGTCGATTCGGGCGGTAGTATGAAGTCGATCTACTGCCTATTATTAGTATAATTGTGGTCCCAGCTCGACGCGGCGAACTCGTTGCGCGCTTGCGGCGAAATCGTTACGCACTCGCAACGAAATCGTTTACTCACCTGCATGAAATTCGACAGTTGAATTGTATTGATGTTTCAGAATTTTAAGAATTTCCCAAGGGATTTCACAATAAACAAAAAAAAGGTCTTCAGTAACGTTGTATGAACAATTGCCCAGTAAAATCTTTTGTTTTGGCCTTGACGTGACGGTAAAGATTTTGGGATTTCACACGTGTAAATCGCAATCCCGTGGAAATATCTGGATCTAAAGTAGCCTTTGTGTAATTAATTTCAGAGATATAGCTCTGCTATATGCAAACCTATACTACGTATATTATTAAAAAATAATTGCTTGCCTAACAGGCAATTACCGTTTGTTTGTTAGTTAACATGATGCTTAATGTAGAGCAAAATACTAAATAAGAATAGTTTAGTGTTCATACACGCACAGTGACTTACTATTTTATGCCTCTAATAACTTTTCACTTTTCGTCAAAGTGAAAACTGTACAGTGATAATTATAGATAAGTATAATACACTGGGTATAGTAAAGTGCTACGAAGTCACCCCAACTTACTACGTAATGTAAAATGTGTTGCGTAAATGAAAGCTGACGATGGAGTTGACTTTCATAATTTGTGTGTCCAAACGACACGCGGTATTGAACGCGCGAAGAAGCCTCTGTGGAATGGATGGGACATTTATGGGTCACGTAAAAATTTCAAGTTAAAAATAATTAGGTACATTGTATGTCCGCTTAGTTGATAATACACATTTAATTCTATCCCAGCGTTCTCCTCTACTAAACTACTTATGACAATCAATAAAAATCTTAAATAAAATATTAAAATAAAAGTCCTGATACACTACCAACGTCTTTTAATTGCTATATGTGCCTAATCAGGTTTTCATGACGTAAAACATTAAGGGCCTGTTTCACCACTTGTCGACTAACTTTAAGTGACAGATATCAGTGATGCCGTCTCTGTTTGTTTTGTCCGAATAAACAAAGACGGCATTACTGTTATCTGACACTTTAAGTTAGTCGACAAGTGGTGAAACAGGCCCTAAGTCTACGTTTTGGCTACATTAATGCGTCCGTGGTCACGTGGTTAAAATTAAGAGTTAATTTATAAAGATATATTTTATTTAACGTTGGTAATAACCTAGCCTAGAAGTAGATAATGAGGATTTTTTTTTCTAAATTTCCACGGGTCAGTTAGGCTACTTTTTATTTAATGTCTAACAATCCACAAGAACGTAACCAAGGGATAAAACAGTAAAAATATTTAAAACATATTTTGTTCTTATTCGAGTAAATTGAAATATAACTCACCTCCTCACCTCCACTTGTTTCTTTACTCCTACCTTGGACCCCTATGTGAGGCTTAATGAGCGTTACCTGTCCTGAGCTTTGCGTACGCTTGTAAATGTGATTTTTGAGTAATTAGTCCGTTTGCCCGCGTCTCATATATTATGTGGCTAAAACGTTTGCTGTTTATTTGTAAAGGGCCCGACGATACGCACATTTTTTATTTTGCACCGACTTTTAGACACTTTTGATAAATGGCTGTTAAAAACACATGAAAAGTAGTCGCACGGGGAATTGACATCCAACGCTATGTTTTTTCCAGCTTTACGAATATAAATATTGAAACTTTTCAAATAAAGCACAACCTTGCACCACCCGCTGTAATCTAGCCGTTACTTCAGAAGTTAAAAAAGGTTGCCTGGGAGAGGTCGCTAAGGCCGCTTTAGCGATACGGCTGCCTATTACTTACCTTGTAATTATCTCTGTCTGTGTACCTGTTTCCGTATCGCTTAATATTTGTGGTGTACAATAAAGAGTCATTTTATTGTATTATATTTTTTTAAGATTGCAAAAAGAGGTACCTTATCACCACTTAAATAGTAAGGAAGCGCCAATACCCATGGATAGCCGTACTACCAGAGGACTGCAGAGAGATTTAAGGTAGAATACCTAATGTATGTGCCAGTGGTTTCACAGATGTACTCTCCTCACTCGAACACAGCAGCCAGCGTAAGTGCTGCTTGTTGGCAACAATACTAGCAAGTAGGTGGTAGAGATCTGGACTTACCATAATATTAAGACGTAGAGCAGGAAAACTTCGTCGGCTTTACCAATGCTATCAATTTAATCGCATTGATACAAAGCTCTCGAGTTAAAAGGTTTTGTGTAGTAAAAATTACAACCTCGCCTGCCCACAATATGGTGTCTTTATGGAATCCGATATAAAATCCATAAACAACGACGTTAAATGTGAAACGACGGTCATTTCTGCACTTCAAAGTTCTTACATTGCGAATTGATTGCATAGCACATAGCACCTATCGGAGTTTAAGCCACCCACACACCACTATTGATTCGCAACGCGTCCCACACAGGAAACATAAATCATAAATCAAACATGGACACTCACTAACGAACGTAGTTCAAATAGTGAAATCGAGTTATATGAATAAAAATGAATGAAACAATGGTCATGGCTCCGTCGTACTTCAATTTGTCAAAATGTGTCAGGATGACACTGTTTGCGCTGCCTCGTTTCGCTGCGGGACCGAACTTCCTCCTGTGTTCAGAATCCACACCCGACGCGCTTTCAATGAATATTGTATTACGTGCAAAAATGAAATGGAAAAAAAGTAAAATTGGAGGGGGAAATTTGAAAAGAGAGCCATACCCGCAGGCTATCGCCGGGGACAAGCGGGCACAGTTTTGTTGAACGGTGACGTTTTGAGTTTTAGTTGGCTCGTTCGTCCTTTGTTTTGTCTATTGAAGTGTTTATTCGCGTGGAATATCGGGGCATGATAAGCACTAGCTTAGCGTTCACTTTGTGTAAAAATATCTGTCAATTGTTTTGACAACTGGAGATTTCGGATTAAGTCTGGATTTATGTTTTTGTTCATTGGAAAATGTTAAATGCTTTTTTAGGGTTCCGGAGCCAAAATTCAAAAATACAGGCAAAAATGGAACCCTTATAGTTTCGCCATGTCTGTCTGTCTGTCTGTCCGTCCGCGGCTTTGCTCAGGGACTACCAATGCTAGAAAGCTGTAATTTTGCACGGATATATTATATGTAAACTATGCTAAAAACGACTATTAATATTTTTTTATGGTACCTCCCATAGACATAAAGTGGGGGTGTTTTTTTTTCCCATCCAACCCTATAGTGTGGGGTATCGTTGGATAGGTCTTTTAAAACCATTAGGGGTTTGCTACGACAATTTTTCGATGCAGTGATATGTATTTTCATTAAATTTAACTTTAGAGTGCAAATTTGAAAAAAATCAGGATGGTAGTAAGTATGTCAAACTTACAAGGAAAACTATAACGCCTAAGTTTGCTTGAGAATCATTAGTAGTTTAAGAGTAAATAGCAGCCTAAGGTATAAAATATACCTAAACTTGGAAGATTCCGTATAAAATACGAAATCCTTATAAAAATACTACTTAATTTTTTTGTAATGGCTACGGAACCCTATTTTGGGCGTGTCCGACACGCTCTTGGCCGGTTTTTTAATAAACAACACAAGCTTACTGCGGTTGAAAAATAACATCTGATAAGAGGTGGGTATTGCAGAAACGCAGTTACGTGCGCTCTTTTGCATTAAATTTTAAGCACACATGCAACAAAATGTGCATAACTTTCATTTAATATTTTATCGAGTGTACTTACAAAAAACATCAGTTAAATATAAAAGATCAATGTGTAATATTAATTGTACTATACCAAGACTATAACCATGTTATGTACTACGACCATGAATATTTTCAAGTTAAAAAAATTATTAATGATTAGGTTTATGGAGTCAATAACGTTTTCACAAAGTTGAATCTGTTTGATGTTGAAACGCGTTATTTATTTTCGTGCTTGCAGCGCCGTCTACTGGCTTAAGCTATAACAATAGGTTCTGCAATTAGTTCACACAATGTTTCAGTATTTGCATTTTTATCGAAAACCTGCAGCCGCAGAGAACAATCACAAACAATCGAGAAATATGAAAAATATTCATTCAACAACAATGGGATCGAATTATAGTTTTTCTGTAGGTACTATCTACAGTCTCTCGCTTTTTGATAATACCTAAAAAAAATTGAAGCTGTGTGCAGCTTTAAAATGCACCCCTCGTTTTCATTCATTACGAAATCAGAACAATTAAACGCGCAAAATGGGGGTTAGGTTCAATCCGAAGGGTGCATGCTTAGCGTGAAGTGTGGCAAATAAATTCAACTTCAAAATTAGATTTACAAAATGACGTCTAAGCCAGACTATTCAAAGTTGACTTTACTGTGCGGTAAGACCTCAGTGTTGCTAGATCGAGCGATCAGTTTTCCGCAATTCTCGTAAGTTATGATCTGTGGAATTTTTCACGAGAAAACGCTTGCGTTTCGGTAATGTTCAAGCGAAAATGTAGCTTAAGTTCTGCGCATAACTGCTGTGATTCACTAAGGCTTACGTCCAATATTTAATGGTTATTTTCGCTTGCATAGGTTGGATGGAGCGTGTTGATAATTTGGTGTTTAATGAAGCAAGCCTGCTGCGTTTCTCCGCCGGAAGATGGTAGAAAAATGGTCGCGTAGAATGCAAATTTTCTCCCTTATTGTTTGGTTTATTGTCTCGTTTATTAAGCGAAAAATATGAATACATTTGTCGACTCTTACAATTGTTTTTCAAATACAGGATGATTCTGGAGACGTGCTCAGGACCAACCATAATCAATTCATAAGCCGTTAGTGAGATACGCGAGTTCTTTTGCTTTTGTTTTTTTCACCGTGTAAGATACGTGGTACTGCATGGTAACGCTCATAAAAAAAGAGGGATTTTTTACATAAAAACGATGCTAAATCACTTCTTTAGCTGCACTTAGGGTTGATCCTGGTCTTATTTATATAATTACTCTGTATTGAATACATTCTGTAATGTTTGAAACGTTTTACTAAGATAACAGTGACGTGTAAAAATAAATGGCAAGCATCTTATACCTACATCTTACTAGTATCAGTTGAGGCTTTGATACAAACCACTAATTATGTTATCAGATGAACTGCGAAGTATTTTTTTCTCGTACACTTAACATCAAAGCTCAAGACGCAACATTTTGCCGAATCACGCCGCGTCCGTCCCAATATGACTGGGCTCGATGCTGTTGAACCCGAAACTTTTTAATTGTAATGGAGATTAGCGGTTATCTGATTCAGCTTAGTGTGCGCATTTGTAATAACATTGTTATTTTTGTTGGTTTGACAGCTGTGGGCGGCGAGATCCGCAGATAGCGTAAGAGCGACGGGGCAACTAATGCGAACTAGAATGCAAGAGTTTTAACAGCCACTGGTCTTCAGTCGCGGTCGCTTTTTGTTTTTATAATTGCGCCTCGCTGACTCGAAAAATTACAGTTCTTTCTATTGTCTTAGCGTATTCAAAAGTTCGGTTAGGTTAACTGTGTTGAACTATGCAGAAGCTTAGTGCTCCGAAATATAGTGTTATAATATAGTCACATACACCCAAACCACCGTTCATTCATTTGCTGCTAACCGCGAGCTTTGCCAACAATAGCAAAGTGCACCAGACAACGCCTTCAAATAAATTGGTCGCTTGCATACGTCTTTAATGATAATGACGTGTGATATTGGAGATGCTGGTTTGCTTCTCAATAAATTAATCTGAAACCATCTTTGCTTTAAAATATTCGATTTCATTCAATAATTGCTTTAAAAAAAAATACAATGTAGTTTCCAATCTTTTCGAATACTTTGGCTACAGTATCTATACTTGTAAATAGTAAAAAGTTAATCCATCTCAGATTGACAAATCATACTTTTTTACGCACGAGACGCAGCAGGCAACTGCTGGTTGCTGATAACTTACAATCCATACTTAATATTATAAATGCGAAAGTGTGTGTGTTTGTGGGTTTGTATGTATGTTTGTCCGTCTTTCACGTCGAAACGGAGCAATGGATCGACGTGTTTTTTTATGTGGAGATAGTTGATGGCCCGGAGAGTGACATAGGCAACTTTTCGTCTCTTTCTAACCCCCCACCCCTCTAAAATAGGGGGTGGAAGTTTGTATGGAGCTTTCCGCAGTTTTTAAGGTAGAAAGCTAAACATTGGTATGCGGACTCTTCGATACTAACGAAAAATACGTGCATCAATTTTATTTTGGAAATCTGCTCTCAACCCCCTAAAAAAGGGGGTGAAAGTTTGTATGGGACTTTCTTCAGTTTGCAAGGTAGAAATATGAAAATTGGTATACAGATTCTTTGTAATACACGAAAAAATATTGCGTCAAGTTTTTTTTTAAATCTCCCCTATTCCCTAAAAACAAACAAACTAAACTGTGCTACCCGCTAAAGATGTGTTTTCTTAATCTTTGATTGAAGGTCGAGGTTGATTATCTGCTTTCATTTTGGCTATTCGTATTATGATTGGTTTTTTGGAGTCTTTTTGTATTTTTTATTTCAACTCCAAATTTGTTACTTTTACGGGTATCCCGTGAAACCATATCGAAAATACAAACTGAGACATGGATGCACAGAAAAACCAGAAAAAGAGACCAGCGCTGGGAATCGAACCCAGTAGGTCCAGGTGGTTTTTCTGTGCATCCATGTCTCAGTTTGTATTTTCGATATGGTTTCACGGGATACCCGTAAAAGTAACAAATTTGGAGTTGAAATAATAAATACAAAAAGACTCCAAAAAACCAATCATAATTTGATTGCTTAGAAGCGACATCTCTTGTCTGGGTGAGCGGTTGGTTCCGAAAGAGTGTGGCGTCTCTCGATGAGAGCGGAACATAGATGTCGCTAGTGCTGTTGCATAAGTAGCGTAGTAGAAATAAGCAACCTGAGATATGTATGCATAGGAAAAATTCGTGTCTAGATTCCTGTTCAGCGGTGGTGTAGGGGTTAAAGCACGCAGCACGGATTGCTGAGGACCTGGGTTCGATTCCCAGCGCTGGTCTCTTTTTCTGGTTTTTCTGTGCATCCATGTCTCAGTTTGTATTTTCGATTTGGCTATTCGTGTTTAATTTTGAGGTTTGATTTTGTTGCCTTGGTTTGGTTTCCGATTTCTTTAAAACGAACTCGCATTTATGAGATTCTAAAAGCTCAAGAAAGGTGGAGTTTGTTGAAAGATAAAAATAAGTGAATTCAATTTCGTGGCAGATAAAAATTCTTGCAATAATAGAAAGCTACAATGTCTTAGATTGACAAATTAAGGATTTAAAAGTAGAATTTCTCGGGATAGACGTAGCCTATGTCAATCAAAAACAGTGTAGCTTTCTATCAGTGAAAGATTTTTAACCCCCGACTCAAAAAAACGAGGTGTTATAAGTTTGACCGCTGTGTGTCTGTGTGTGTGTCTGTCTGTCTGTGGCACTGTATCATAAACGGGTGGACCGATTTGAATGTGTTTTTTTATTTGTTAGCTTTTACGGTTTTCATATCGAAAATACAAACTGAGACATGATTTACAAAACCAGTCCAGCCAGCGCTGGGAATTGAAAGAAGTCCAGGTGGTTTTTTCATGTCAGTTTGTATTTTCGATATGTTTCACTAATGTAAAAGTAACAATTTTGGATTTAATAAATACAAAAAAAAAAAGGCAATTCAGTCAAAAAGAGTATAGCTTTCTATTAGTGCAAGTTTTTTTTTTAATTGATCGAAATAGTCATATCTATCCCGCGGGAACTATGCGATTTCCCGGGATAAAATAAGCCTGTTTCAATTCAATCAAGGACAGGGTAGCTTTATCCCGCGGAAATTATCCTATATCGTGTAGGGGCGAAATTAGTTCTTAAAAATTGGCGTTGTCACTACTGTCCTCTGTCACAACTCTCCTCGGTCTCCCTTACGAAGTTGCGGGCAAAAGAAACACATATAAGCACATTAACGTTTTCTAGAATTCAAAGTTTGTACGAATTATGATTATTTGGGTCGATTTTTGAATTTCAATTATTTGCACCATCTGTCTAAAACAACGACTGTCTGTATCCGCCACATAAACTTAATTATGAACCACTTAATTACTCACTATGACTTGCATCACATCTTCACTTAGCAAATACCCACACCGCCACGCGTAGCACAAACGTTAGCAATGGTTGTTATCAATTGTGTCAAATTAATCAATATTTCGCACACCCCTTGCATGAAACCCCTAAGCATCATTAGAAAACAGCAAGTCACGTTACACGTTAATGTATTTAATAACGTCGTCAACGTACCCCATGAAGAAATCTATTAACGTCAAAACGTTTTAATAATCGATCCGCGGCCCCTCGGCAGTGAAACCCCAGTAAGACGTCTATGGCTACGTCATTAGAACTTTGTCATAAGTTTTGCCAATTTTCAGGGGTCTAAAAGCAAGGGTTTCAGGGCTAAACTTTGGAACATAATAGGTACGATATTTTGACATAATATTTAATGTGGCCGCGAAAACCAAAAATCATATAATTATACACGATTGTATTGAAAATAAAAAAAATGATAAAAAAAATGTTAATTGTATTGAAGGTATACAGAGGATAAGTATTTGATATAAATTTCAGCTTGATACCTCCACGCGTTCCTGAAAAAATGGGTCTTGACAGATGGGCGGACGGACGGACAACAAAGCGATCCTATAAGTCTTATAAGGGTTCAGTTTTTTACTTTCGAGGTACGGAACCCTAAAAATGTGAGATTCATAATAATTAATCAATTGATTTTTATAAAAAGTAATAAAATAACCAAGGTTTGAGTTTTTAGAGTTCCGGAGCCAAAATGGCAAAAACCAAAATGGCAAAAACGGAACCTTTATAGTTTCGCCATGTCTGTCTGTCTGCCCGTCCGTCCACGACTTTGCTCAGGGACTATCAATGCTAGAAAGCTGTTATTTTGCACGGATATATTATGTAAACTATGCCGAAAAAATGGTACAATAAAATAAAAAAAAAAATTTTTTTTAGCTTACCTCCCATAGACGTAAAGTAGGGGTGTTTTTTTTCTCATCCAACTCTATAGTGTGTGGTATCGCCCATTAGGGGTTTGCTAAACGACTTTTCGATTCAGTGATGTGTTTGCGAAAATATTCAACTTTAAAGTGAAAATTTTCATTAAAATCGAGCGTCCCCCCCCTCTAAAATCTAAACCGGTGGGTGGAAAAATTTTAAAAAATTCAGAATGGTAGTAGTATATCAAACTTTCAAGGAAAACTGTAACGGCTAAGTTTTCTTGAGAATTATTATTAGTTTAAGAGTAAATGGCAGCCTAAAGTATAAAATATACCTAAACTATAGAAGATTCCGTATAAAAGACGAAATCCTTAGAAAAATATTACTTAATTTTTTCGTAATGGCTACGGAACCCTATTTTGGGCGTTTACGACACGCTCTTGTCTGGTTTTTTATTACAAATTAAAACCTGATTTCTCAAAGCTTAACTTTATAAGAAATAAACGTCTAATAATTCGGTTTTTTAAACCAAAATTAAACTGAGAAGGAAAGACGAATGATTTGCTGGTCAGTTCTCCAGACAGATTCAAATCAAAAGCAGTATATGAAAATTGTACGCTCTACGAAATTGTTTCACTATTTAAATTGACACCATCTAGAGTTCAGCTCAGTAAAATTTCAGGTTTCAGTCGGGTATTAACGAAAAAATTTACAATTAAAAAAATTACATCACGACACCCGTGAAACTTTTTTGCGTTAACATTATTAAACTGAATGTTTTCCATGTCTTTGATGGGAGGCTAATTGTCCAACAGAGGACGTTTTGCAGCGGGTATTATGATGATAATGATGATGAATAATGAATCAAGCGAAATCATTATCATTGTAACGTGAGTGTTTTTCTGCGATCTGATGTATCAATCCAAGTGACTTAAGGTTCACAATAATTTAGTGAAATTTTTAGTCAAGTTTTGGTATCACTATGCAAACTACTCTACTTGCTGGCTATCTCGATCTTGGATGAATGGAGCGTGAACGTCACCCAATGAATTACGAATTGCTCAGATATCCATGAATTTGTCTAGACATGGAGCTCTGACAGCTGCAAATTATTGCTTATTCGAGGGTAAACGCAAAATTCCAGTATTAAATGACACTTAACATTTAGTTCAACTATGTCCATCCCAGCCTATATACGTCCCACTGCTGGGTACAGGCCTCCTCTCAGAACAAGAGGGCTTGGGCCATAGTTCCCACGCGGGCCCAGTGCAGATTGGGAACTTCACACGCACCATTGAATTGCTTCGCAGGTTTGTACAGGTTTCCTCACGTTGTTTTCCTTCACCGCAAAGCTCGTGGTATATCAAATGAAATTCCGCACATGAATTTCGTAAAACTCAGAGGTGCGAGCCGGGGTATGAACCCACGAACCTCTGCTTGAGAGGCGATAGGTCAAACCACTAGGCCACCACGGCTTCAACTATGTATTCTATGACGACTAATTTCATTGATATGTTGTCAATTTTCGAAGTGTTAAAGTTTTAAATTTAAATCATTAAATTTTTCTTCTAAAATACATTATTTTCATTTTGTCACAGTATTTTATCAACACAAACATTCTTAAAATAACTCCGTTTTCAATTAATCAAATCGATATTTACTTTAATTCATGACCACGAGAGCAGTAGGGTGCCTCGGTCTCGACGCGCTGGTACGAGCCAAATGCCACCTCGGGATATTACTTTATAAAAATAAGTGGCAATCAAATATCAAAGGTTATTTTAATATGCAGTAAAATTCGAAATCAATTTAGTTCTGAGCCATAAAGAGACGATTTTCCGTGAGTCACTGGAAGCCGTACCTTATTCCTATCCCGTAAATGATTTGTTAGTAAGAAGTAGTTAAGGTCTTTGCGAGAAATGCTGTAAATCATGGCATGTGACACTTACCACTCCCGCAGCTGCATATGCTCAAAAAATAGTACCCCAGTGAGCCACCACAATGAAAGCGTCTTTTAAAAAATATTTATAAGCCTTTTGAGACTTGACGTCTTGTTGTGAATTATTTTTAAGCGCCATAAACGTTGAACTTGCTTCTATAAATTCGTTTACATTGCCCCGTGAAATATTGTTTGTGCGTAAGGAAATTTATGCGACAAATTGTTTCTGAGATTAAGTAGAATTTAAATTTTTATTTATTACTCAATTTACACTATCTTTCGAGACATTAACTTGTAATTTATGCAATTTACCTAGTTCTGTTTAACTTTATCATTACCAGCCAAATTGCTTCAAATGAGAGTGAAATTTATTTGATGTTAAAAGAATAAATTTGATATTTTTGTACTGTAATAACTTTGGATGGCCAGGATACACGACACTTTTCAATGGAAAATAACAAATTACAATAATAACAGATAACAACAGACAACATGCACAGACGTTTTCTCCGATAATTTGTCTGAAAGCGATACTCTGCGATACACAACACAGATCCTATACATGTAAGTAAATACGCCACCGGTAATTTGTGTTTGCCCCCAAATTCTCTTCTCCGTCAATCGAACAAAGATCTACTGATTGAATAGTAACACAATACCTAAGGAAGTGAAGCCGAATATTTCCGTCATGCCATGTATTTTGTTTAGCCTTTGTTTTGTTTTGTAGGTGAGTAGGAGTTGGATGTTTTGCGGTTGAGAATGGTCACCGAGACAGTCCCATCTCTAACTTCTTGTAATATGGACCCAAATTGATTTGTAAATATCATTGCATTCAAGATTTTGGAACATAAAAGGCGGACGAAAATATTTGTATCCGAGTTTAAAGTCTCAGTGGAGACTTGAATTTGATGTGCGGTTGTTTTACGACACGAAATTTTTATGTACCTATATTTTACCCAGTTGGTACTAATAAAACTTGGTCCTAGCTTACGAGCAAAAATCTAGCATCTAAGTGAAAGTGACAGGACTCCTGAATACCGAATCACTATTATTCACCACAGATTATAAAATTTAAGACCGCAATGAATTTAATGGCACCGACCGACCGAACTCTCAGGGCGGTAAGAGCTTGCAATTTACTAAAAACAAACGCCCTCGCTGTCTCACAATTTGAACGAATCGCTTAGCGAAAACATTAGCTACGGCTCAAAGGCTTTTCAGCGCAAATTGTACGTGAAATTCAACTGGCAACGCTTTCGGGTCGCGCAGATTAGGGGTCGATATCGTGCCTAGTTTGAACTTAGACGATACTGCCGTATCAGACTTAAGATGTTTGTCTTTCCCTAATTTAACAATGTACATTTAATATCATAGGGATCATGAACAAGATTCAGCCTTGTTAGAATTCAAAGTAATTCGAAAACATTAACAAGAGTATTCTACTTTAGTATAATGTTAATTTCCTTTCCTGGAAATTTAACTTTGATCTAAAATTAAAAGTAGCTTGAAGGTAAATTTAAACTTCAGCTACATTTTAATAATAAATTTAATAGACGAAACATGGTCGAATCAGAACTAAAAGTAGTAGTCATATCAAGGAGGTGGTTCTCAGCGTCGTGGTGGGCGTGACTAAGTGTTTACTTAGATCTTTGTACGTCTCGTCTGAGCAAATACTTTTATCGTTATTGACACAGTGTTGAGTTGCCGTCTACTGAATGCCTACGAGGGTTTTTTTTTTGGTTGCCCTTCGATATAATAATATTGGTTGTTTTCTTTATCTACTGCCTTCAGAGGAAAGGAGCTGGAAAAGCCTGATAAAAATTGTAATCAATCGCTGCTACTTATAAGTATTAGGCTAAGAAAATCTTAATTATTTTTGTTGCTTCCATTCACTGGCCGTAATTACTTGTCTGTATCTGAGCAAAAGCTTAACTTCTTAACTCATAAAACATTCGTCACATTGTAACAATAATTTTTAGGTATTTTTTTGGCCGTTGGTCATTAGCAAAAATTGTAGATTTCAATTTAGCATTAACACACAGGTCATTAATATAAAATTCTTCTAAAATTAAGAGTTTTGAACGTTTTTATAAGCCATGACAAGAAAACAAATTGAAACGTCTTTAGAATTCACATGGCGGAAACGAATTTAATTTATCGATGTCTCATTCAAACTGCGGACGACTTCGTTGCGTCGTACGACAATTACACGGGCACAAAGTTTACTCGTATAAGTCGCTAAGACTGTATCACCAGGGCATAAAGTAGTATTTTAGATGTTGAATGTATCGATAAATTTTGCAGAAACGGTATTGAAGTGACAGAACTTTAATAGGAGTTTAACAAATAGCTAAACATTTTGTATTTCAAGGAACGTCTTGAATGCGTAGTTTGCTCAACAAAAGGATGGGCCGCCTTCATTTGTTCGATCTCTCGTCAGATACCAACATCTGCAGTTTTTTTCTCTACGGCAATACTTGACCAAGGTGAAATAGATATTTGTTCAACTAGCCAGAAAATCAACAGTCATTGTGTTTTTATGCCAAGGTGGTAATAAGTTTGTTTTGACAATGGTTCGGCACGGTCGCCAGGATGCACATTGCACATTTGACGTAATAATTTGGTTTTGAATACTTTTAAATAAAAGTAGATTTGCGTTGGGTTAACTTTAAGAAAAGATGCGCGTAAAGTATAAATTTTGTAATCTTCTTTAGGCTTCAAATCAAAAACTTTTTTGACTATCCTAAATAGGTACACAGTGCAGTCACTTCTTTTAACATTTTTTTGACATTAAGTAATTTGTATCATTTCACTTATTGAAGTTTCAGGTGCGCTCAAGTTTTAAAGTTCATGCATGATCGAAAGTATGGTAGTGTTTATACAAACGAAACGTTTCGCAAATTACATCTTGCATTAGACCAGAAAATGCGCTGCTAAATTTCCATGTGTCACTTCCCGCGAGGCAAAAATATCAACACAGGACTCGTTCTAACAATAAATACGAAGATAATGCAATATCTGTCTGGCACACAGTGAGTGCAGGCCATTTGCATCGAAAGTAAATGCACTGAAACTGCCTCCGGTGGAATTTAATAAAAACATATATTAGAACGAGGCCTTGTTTATTTCTGTTCATTTATTTCGAGCGCTGAGCAAGAATGCTTTGAAAGAATCTTGATGTATACTGCTTAATTTGCTGTGTTGTGATTCCTGTGATATAATTTCAATTTGATGAACAGGGAATTGATTGAAGCGCGGACACCGCAATAGCAATCAACTTTTACACCTGTTAAGCGACGATAGAAATGGATCTTGAATGCGGTTGTGATTACAGGCGCATCATAAAATCGGTGTAACACTGATACTTACCTAAGAAAAAAAAGTTCGAAAATTTTCCAGTCGTCTTGTAACTAAATATATACCTATCGATTTAAGTGGTCCTACTTTTTTAACTCCATGTGACCGAATACTTAAATATTTCAGCGACTAAGCTAAAAATAAAAACGAGTAAAGATGCTGCTCGTGTTAAGTACTGTAGAGGTCAAGGATAGCTTTACACTTTTAGGCAAAAGTTCAATTAAAATGACAGTGACAAGGTAATCAAGTCTAAAGATATCTTTGACTTCGATTGTACATGCTTTGCCAAAGCTCGAAAAAATCTTACTGTTTTTGTGTTAATTATAATAAGTCTGCTAGTAGATTTAAGGAACTCTTTGCTCATACTTAAGTGTATTTTTTTTGTTTTTTACAAAAGTCTTCTAAGATCAGCAGTTTATAATAATTAAGATAGTTTTGTATAGTTAATTTCCAAGTTAATTATATTTCCTCTATTAAAACTCTGACTTTGACTGATGTCGGCAATGGAAAAATATCTCCAACGAAAATTAGTATTCATAAAACAGCGTAGACGACATAACTAACATCCAATAATTCGTCCTATTACGTATTGTGATAGCAATTAGGGAAAATTAACGATAAACTTCTTTAGGTAGTCTACCTACGCTAAAAGAAGATGATAAAGTACGAATAAATAATAGTAATAAATGTGTCAATTACAATAGTATCTGTTTGTAATTTGTAACTGTTCCTAATAAATAAATAAATAAATAAATAATAAAGGCATACATACTTAGATTAATAACTTTATTAAATTAAGAAAATAATATTCGAAATAGGCCAAATAATTTTAGATAGCGTCATTTATTTTTTTATTAAATACCTCCGAAAATTAACGAAAGTGACGTATTTTTTCTGGTTTCAGCGAAGAGCTCAACAACAAAACTGACTAACGCTGCTTATTTTATTAGTTATTATTTTTATTTAAGTAATAATATTAACATATTGCTTTCTAATGACCCGGTAGGATGGTCGTAAATACAAAGGTAGACCAAGAAGAAGATAGCGAGATGGCATGAACGCATATTAAGTAGAGTGGATGGAATATAACCTCAGCACGGACGCGTAGCGAATAGAGAGTCCTTTGCACTGCATAGATAATAGAAACAAATTTGCACAAGAATTTGTGCAATGGCCGGTTTTAGAATAGGTTAGACCCATCACTTCCCGTGGGTATCCTAAAAGAGACAAAGGACTAAGGGACCTTTAATAGTGAAGTGAGAATGAGAGTGCAGTGCTTTTTACTGCCAGCTACTAACTCCAAACTCCTTCTTTGTGGTATAGCAGGCAAAGGGCAACTACAATACTATATTCCCAAGAAATTCGTCACAAAATTTCGCTGCTGATCCTCATCCGACGACTAAGACCACTCTGAGAAGAGTGCAGTGATTTAAGAGAAAGTAAAAAAAAACTAATAAGAATGACAATATCTGGCATCAGGTGAGGGAATTCAGAAGATGGCAATAATCAAGAGCGGTTGGATATTCCCATCCACGTCTATCAAAATGCCTAATAAGAGCCTTCAACTGCTCAGTATTCTAGTCAACCAGTTGTCTAGTTACTTTGAGAAAATTGGTTCAGTTCTTGGCCTCAAATATGACATTGTCCAGTAAAGAGCTCGATACGAATCTGATATTTTCTTCAAAGAAACATGAAAGTTGGCAACGTTTCTTGGAACGAAATATTACATCAAATATTTCGCTATCTGGTGACAGTGAGGTCATGTCGTTTAATAGGTGATTTTGTATGTGTTTTCGTTAAACAATTTTAATTTTAAAAGGGAAAGTAACTAGGCTAGAAATACTCTAATAAGTATATACCTACTGTAAATTTATAACAATGAAGATTTTGGAAACTTATAATATTGAACAATTTGTGAAAGAATCAGTTTTAATAAAAAAAAATGCATATCGTAATCTCAACTTTGAGTTTTCAAAACCGTATTTCAGTTATCAGTTAGATCGGAATTTATTTTTAAAGTTAACAAAAGCACTACGCGGAGTGAATTAAAAAGTTGCTAGTCAAACTATTGCATTCGTATTTATTTCCACGCAATTTCCACAGCAAGTTTCATTAAAATAAAATTCGACAGTGTGAGTGGGATCACTTACCGATGGTTCCGTATGTGCTGTAGCAACTGGCAGCCTGAATGCCAGTTTGCTAGGCTGTGTTGATGTTTTTGAAATATAAAGATAAATAGTCATAATAAGAAACAAGTAATTTTAGGATTTGCGCTTCGTGCTATATAAAACTCCTTGAGAATTACAGCCGTCTTATAGTAGGTACCTATCCCATTAATATTATAAATGTAATGTGAAAGTTTGTAAGTCTATTTGTTTGTTACCTCATCACGTCTAGACCGCTAAACCGATTTAAATGAAATTCGGCACACAGATAGTTGAGACCCGGGGAAAGACATAGGATAGTTTTATCCCGGAAAATTGCATACTTCCCGCGTCATAGCGATACACGAATTTTACGCAGGCGGAGTCGTGGGTAACGAGCTAGTTATAAATAATTACGAAATTCAATTTGTGCAAAAAAAAAATTGCTTTCTATGACTATTAAAATGCATTTAAATGAACTATACAATGTGAACTGTAACTTCAACAATAATTGGTTCAGCAGTTTAGGAGAAAAATAACTGTGAGATAAACAGACGCGTGATCTTACATTAGTATTTTTTTAACGGAACCCTAAAAAAGAGTGTTTAGGGAAAGTTTGATAGCGTTCCTAGTGGCCCGTTGTGGAGCCGACGCGATCAGCCCGCCTCCGTTCAATAGACATTCATTTTATGCCTTTTTACTAAATAAAACTTACCCCTCGTTCCCCATATACAACGCAAACTTTACTCGTGATTCATACTAGAAAAACGGCAGTTCTAACTTCTTTACAATCAACAAAACACGACTCTATCAATGAAACATAGAACTTAATTTCACATGGAGTTTTTCTGTCGGTTGATCTCTTATTGCAATTGAAATACAATACGAGTTTTTCATAAGTAGCAGTGAAGTGTGTTGCAATGTGAATGTGCCTCTGTTTGCATTTCAAGTAGTACCCGTACCCGTAATTTACTAACATGGTTCAATTTTAACCTCATTTTCTCGAGTACTGCTGTTCGTAAAAAATGCAGTTGGGATGTTCTTAAAAAATATTTTAGATTTTTGTAACAGCAACTGGCAAATTAATCATTATCATCATCATCATATCAGCCATAGGACGTCTACTGTTGGACATTATGCCTCCCCCATAGACCTCCAGTTGCCTCGGTTGGAAGCGGCTTGCATTCACTGTGAACCCGCGGCTTTAAGGTCATCCGTCTATCTCGTTGGTGGACATCCTACGCCGCGCTTGCTGATCCGCAGTCTCCACTCGAGAACCTTTCGGCCCCTAACGACCGTCTGCTCTCCGTGTTATATGGCCCGCCCATTGCCACTTCAACGAGCTAATTCGCTTGGCTATGTCGGTGACCTTCGTTCTTCTGCGTATCATCTCGTTTCTGATTCGATCCCGTATACTCCAAGTATAGCTCTCTTCATAGCTTGCTGAGGAACTCTGACCCTATTTATAAGGCCTATAAGCAGTGAAGCACTACGTCTCGGATTCTTATGTCATCACTGGCAGCACACACTGTTTAGAGACTTTCGTCTTAAGGCACTGAGTAACTGGTAACTTATTCTGTTGAAATTTAACCCTATAAACTTGGCAGCGTATCTAATAAGATAATCTAATATTTTAAATCTCCACATATTTTTTTCGCACTCTTAAGAATCCAGCAATGCCCAAAACAAGGGTTTACTTTCACTTTCGCTCTCATCATTTCTGTAAATTAAAAAAAAAACTTATTTCTACCCCGTGAGAATTTCTAAAAATAGTTTCTTGAAGCACATCCATGTTGCTAAAGTTTATTTCTACCCCGTGAGAATTTCTAAAAATAGTTTCTTGAAGCACATGTTGCTAAAGTTAACAAGGTAGGACTCTCAAATTTCAAGACTCTAGCTCCAGTTCCAGCTCTAGGAAGGCCCTTTTTGCGTGTTAGTTTCCAGAATTGATGTGAAGCATAAGACAAGTGATTTTTCTAAATTGGAATGTCAACTTATCCATTTACACGAACATGTTGCAATTATTTTTAAGAAAGGTTTTTTTTATTTTTACTTCAACTTTACATTTAGATGTAGAAGTTTAAAAGCGATCTTAGCCACGAATGCACAAACATCCGTAACCACATTTTTATGTTTCCGTAAAATGTAGGTAGGTACGCTTTGCCTTTTCCTGTGATCTCTATCTCGATCAAGGAACAGTCATGTAACCCCCGACAAGACTGCGACATTGTAAAGTAAAAGTGTCTTTATGTTCATAGGAATATAACTTTTCGTTCAGGGTAAAGGTTTAGAAATCCCGCTGAGAACGATGTAGGCGGTTATCTTGCCATCGGATTGAGATAGCACGAAGGTCAAGTTTGGCACGCAAGTAAACATAGGGTATAGAGTTGACGAATATGGTTCGGAATTCATAGCCTGATCGTGTAAAGGTTATGTTTTTTTGTTTTTTACCTATAACTGACCGTGATTGACCCCTATCTCACTCACCTGATGTTATGTCAAATAAAGCACAGCAATGTTATGATATATGTATACAAGTTAATATGTAATAATAATAATAATAATAAATCTTTATTTCGCATAAGTAAGAATTAGGTACAGACATGTTCATGCTAAGATATGATAAATTAAAGGTAAAATACTAATGTCCACTCAGCATCACTAAAGGTGGCTCGACGCTGATATTACGTGGATATGTGTTAATATATGGGTGTTTAATGTGTGTGTATGTATCTATCTATATTTAATATCTTTATCCATTGCCTAGATTTGTTTTACTTTGGGACTAGGTCAATTGGTATCAAGTGTCCCGTGATACCTATTAATTTCTTTATAAGTATGTATTTTGTCAAGAGGAAGAAAATACTGCCCGTATTCTAATTTTCTTTTGGAAAAAAAAAACAGTCAAATGTGATCAAGCTATGTACAATATTTTTAACCTGCACATACTTTTAACATTGTAGCCAAGAAAACGTTCACGTCAAAATCAGATTTAAATGCAATGCTCGCAACTCCATAAATAAGAAAAAGCATGTATGATTCGCTCTCGTAAAGCGGAGCACATCCCGAACATTTTTATCAAATATCACATAGAGCTTGACAGATAATGTTCTACGAAGCGCAATAAAATCGCATTGGTTGCATTTTCATTCCCGTTGACGTCTACAAGACTTCCGTTTTGCATTGTGTGGATCATATGGAGTAGTCTTTAAATATTTTACGTATATTTTATTCTAATATTTGTTTGGAAATAGCCTTTTGAGGATATAATTTTTTGGTGCCAAGACAGGAAAGTTCTAAGTATGTTAAAGTTCCAAGTACGGCCAGATAAACTGAAGCGCAATTTCGCATAGATAATTTTGTGGCTCGGTGAGCTTTTTTGCTCGTGTCGTGTGTTACCTAAATTTGTGATTTTGACCAAGCCCACAAAAAAAAACTGAGCTACAGGTGTGTTGACGTTGACTCATTAATTTCAGTCATTCTTTGTGCAATCAGTTCTTCATGTAGCTGGCACTACCTATACGCCAACTTGCTCGGACGTCTGTCATACTTAAGTCACGTTAATAATCATTTCTATTAACGGTTTCTGACTAACCCATATCGCCGACTAAATAGAGTCATGAGTAAGAACACAAGCAACTAGAATAGAAGCAGAAAGAGCTGTCTTTATTCAGTTAGACAGTACATGGTATTCGTGACTTACATTCTGTATAAAACAATTCTCAGACAAAGGTTCTGTCCACGAGCGAGCAACAAAGGAACAATGCGGTGGACGGGAGATGCTTTGCCTCGTTTCGATTGTGGCCAGTCGATGGGTCGCCGAACTAGCTTTGGTGATTTTTATTGGGCACCTACGTGTGCTTTTAGTGCTGACTCGGACTGCGCATCACAGCAAATTCTGTGGTAATATTTAAGTTATATTTCTAATAAGTATCCTACTAATATCATAATTTTTTGTTATTTTTTCACGTTAAAACGGATTTAGATAAAATTTGGCATGTAAATAGCTGGTGACCTATGACATAAGCTACTTTTTATCTCGATATTCCCACAGGATCCGGATAAAATCTCGAAATCTCAACCGCTGGTTTTAGAGTAATGAATGAATGTTTTAAAAGCAACGTTAATAAAATCCACGCTGTAATTTTTGGGAATTTCTATGGGTGGGAGTTTAGTATTTTTTTTTAATTCAACCACCGGATTTAATGAATTACGAGTGTAAAGCTGCAGATAAAGTCTTGTATTTCATGATGATCTTTTAACTTTCCACGATGAATTCTTAGTAGAGACCCTCTGATTTCTCATATCCTATAAATCGTTCAAAGATTAACCGGAAGAGCTGTCTTTGAGTATAAACTTAACTGAAGTTAAATACGGAAACCAAAATGTACTCAAGTTTGTGTGATTGAAACATCAACCAAAACCAAAATAGCATACATAAAGTGAGGGTAAAACCACACTTGGAAAAGGTCAAAAGCTGACGTAATAATTCAGAAACCAATGGTACGAGTACCTCTCCGATGTCCCACAGGCTTTAACAAAACAAATGACGTATTTACTGATCTACAAAATAGCAACGGTAACATACAGACCACCCACAAATAGAAGAAAACTCTGGCTTAAACTTCATTGTGCGACAACGAAGTAAACGTTTCAATTGAATGGTTTTGATTGCGCAAAAAATTTATTCTATCTTCGAAATAAATAAGTGAAATGAAATTCTGAAATTTATTATTTCCGCTTGGTTATTAATCTTTACAAAATCAGACCAATTGTCATCGGTTTAGTCAGGAATTATTAATATTCTATTCCGCAGTAACTTTATTAAAAAAAAAGATACAAATCCGAAATTTAATAAATTGGATATCATTATTAGATATTGTATTTGTAAAATTTATCGAAACAATATAAGCTCGCAGGACTGATGGCCGATGGGGTCAGAAGGTTCTCGAATGGCGTTCACGAGCTGTCGGTAGGCCTCCAACAAGATGGAGCGACGACCTGGTTAAGATCGCGGGATCGCGTTGGATACGGAAAGCACAAGACCGGTCTGAGTGGAGAGCCTTGGGGGAGGCCTATGTCCAGCAGTGGACGTCTTTCGACTGTCATTTCGTGATGTGATGACAAAATAATGCAAGGTATAATAAATTGACATCATTTATATAATTCATCATCATTTATACGTAATTTAATTATTAATCAAGTGTATTTTGTTTCTATGATGTGTATTTTTTTTTCTCTTTTCTTTTTGTATTTTCTATGAGTCATGTTACTTGAAATAAATGAATCATTATAAAGTTACCAAGACGTCAAAAATATCAATACACTTGTACTCGTACTATAATATGCCATTACGTCGATGTATCGGAACATTATACTTGATGCTATGGTTGTATAAATATTTATGCCCTCGATTGTACATAGAACACAAGTCCACGTATTTTCTATAGAAATAAAATACTTCGCTCATAGCAGAAAGTCGGAAACTCATTACAATGCAAATTCGCCTTTACACCGACCGTCACAATGAACGTGTTACGTACCTGTCCTCGCTCTAACTTTTTGCATAGAATCTCAAATTGAACTACGACCTAGTTGGCAAATGCAGCGAGAATTTAGGTGACCCTGTTTGGTATATCTTTACTTAAAAAATAATTTGGCGTGTGCTCTCGAGTGATATACAATGTAAAATACAAAAAGATACCACTATTTATTAAGGTTAAGAGGATTGAATAGCATAATAGATTAACTAGCAAAAACAAAACCCTTTTGGTTTCGTTATATCTGTTTGTCGATCTGTCCATGTCAGCTCAGATATTTCTACTAAAAAGCTGTAATTTAGCATGAGTTGGGTGATTATTATGCAATAGTAGTAGTAGAAGAAAATATTGGTAAATCATTTTTGGGTACCGGTACTTCTCATATACGCAGTGGCTTTACAATAATTTTAAAGTTAACATGTTAATACAATAAACAAACAATAAAATATTAGTATTACAAAATACCCATGAAACGAGCTTACGGATTTGCTAACAACGTTTCATGTATGCTTAAAATCTAGACAATATTGTCATAAAAACCACTCCATTGGTGCATAGACTCGATTAATTTGCAATTATTCAGCTTCGTTTAGTGTATAAACACTTCCAACAGCGGGGACAAAATTTAATTGCATCGTTATGTCGTCGGTCCGGCATCAAACATTGATCAATATTGACTGACCCTTAATAAACCCTAATGGATGATGTATAGACCATACTCACACAGGACGTCAATACGTATGCGGTTTTTAAAGTATACTAGTATTATAAATGTGAAAATATGTACATATTTGAATTTGAATGTGTGCATTTGTTAGTCTTTCACACTAAACGGACTTACGGATTTGTATAACATTTGAGATTAGACAAAATTTGCTGCGGGATGGATGTGGTGATTATAATTGTGGTCCCGATATTTTGATGTATCTACATCATGTAAATGTCCGTTTTTTTACTAAGCCTAACAAGATTTCTAGACCACAGACTCAGCAATTTCAAGATTAGTTTTTTGAAATCTTTTTGTATTTTTTATTTCAATTCCAAATTTTTACTTTTACGGTCATCCCGTAAACAAACAAGCAAGCAAGCTGAGATATGAGGTGCATAGGGGAAATTCGTGTCTGTACCGTTGACCATCAGTGGTGTAGCGGTATAGCACGCGGTACGGAATACCGAGGACCGGGGTTCGATTCCCAGTGATAGTCTTATTTTTCTGGTTTTTCTGTGCATCTATATTTCAGTTTGTATTTTCAATTCAACAATTTCAGACACTAAATGTAAATTTGTGATAATGCGACCTAAACTATTGAAAATATGGCAGGTCAGTGTGAAGCTACCTTAAATTTAATATTTTTTAAGGACTCGTCAAACCTTCCGACCCAGTTTGCAGGGTTGTTAATACAATATTAAATTATAGTTTTCTTCTTTAGAATTAAGTCTATCATTCAGATTCAATCATTCAGGATTGCATCCCTGCTGGTAGCTGGGTCGAAATATCAGCAGCTTATTAAAACTAATTATGTTCTTGTTTATTAAGTATTATGTTCTCCTATTTAAATAAAGAAAGACCGCTTGAATAACAGAAAAACTAGTTATTTTTTTCTTAGCACAGGAACGGGCTGTACACATGAGAAAAACCTCGGAATCCCAATCGTACCATGTGGAGACATGTAATTTAGCACAAATATATTAAATGATATATTGTAACGGATAACTCACGTCTTAAACCGAGTTACAATATCATTTAATAGGTATGAGTGAGTCTCACGGTATATAGTTTCATGTTCAAAATCACAAATATATTTATACCACTTCCCACTAATATTATAAGTGCCAAAATTTGTAAATCTGTTTGTTTGTTACTTCATCACGTCTAAACCACTGAACCGATTTAGTTGGATTTCAGTATACAAATATTTTGAGTCCCGGAGAAGGACATAGGATAGTTTTTATCCCGGGTAATTGCATAGTTCCCCGGGATAGCGATAAACGATTTCTGGGCGGATGGAGTCGCGGGTAATAGCTAGTAAAACATAAATGTAGATTAGATGTACTTTAAAGAAATAGTAAAATTCCGGTATTTAAATTAAACCGATGGATCCAATGGTTGACGCCAACGAAGCCACCGGTCAAGGCAATTTTAAAACAAAACAAAACATGCATGTCCGTGATTAATAGCGGGACATAAAACGACATGGAAAATACTTTTATGTATCATTATCGTTAACCTCCTGGCATGCACCTCTATTACCTATATGTTTTAATTTACTGCAGAAAGCTGTAAATTGAAGTATTGCTCTTGATTTATACGCCTGACGCTAGTAATAAAACTGAGTAAGTGTACTAAAACTTAAAGCCTGCTTCGTTAACTACCTACGTTCATAAGAAACAATAAAATACCAAATTAAAATGGAGAAAACACTATCAAATTACTTAAGCGAAATGAATACGAACGTGAGCTTGCGCTTAGATGTAATTAAATTTAACACCGCGTTAGGTATAATTTTAGTGGCTTGTTTCAAACTCAAACATTTTCTAAGCACCATCCTTGCGTAACTCAGAATTGACAGTTAAAAAGACTGAAATAAAAGCGAAAAGTAACCTTTTTATACAAATGGTGATAAAAGTTACCATTCTCTACACTTGAAATGATTTTGAATAATTTTGTTAGCTACTGTTTTTGTTTAGTATTGAACTTCAGAAGATTAATTTTGGATTTTCGTATTTTATTTAGTTTAACGGTTGTACCCGTTAACAATTATTTTGTCCAAATAAATTGCAACTGAAACCCATAAATAAACCATAAAAGAAATGTGAGAGACAAAACATCCGGACAGACAGACAGACGGCAACGAAGCAACTATAACAGGGTTCCGTTTGTCACCTTTCAGGCATGGAACTCTTAAAAATTATGGTCTGGTCTTCATTTACTGTGTAAGACGAAAAATAAAAGTTTAATCGATCTGATCTGTGGATCTACTGAAACTAGAGGGGTTTTAGCGTGTATTGTTTGCCGTGTCACGTAATCAAATCACTATTAGGTAGGTTCATTAAAAATTGGCATAGGTAGATCATAATAATCTACATACTCACTTTATTCATAGTTATGAGTTCATTGATTTTGGGTCAAGCAATCGCTGTAGTGGTTTGGCGATTTTTTTAATGGTAAGTAAATATTTCGTTTTGACTTTTTCAATCGTATTGTTAACAAAAACAATCGTATCTCTATGGGTTCAGTTGAAATGCAGAAATAAATTAAACGTCTGCTCGTTTTTAGCGCTAGCTCACGATCGATTTTAAATTGGTGCAGATTTAATGTTTTATGGATTGTAAAGTATCTAACCCTGTTTTTAATCTATCTTAATAGCTTTTCCCAAGTATTTCAATGGTGGATAATTTTACATTTAACGCGATTCAATTCAACGGAAAACGGCATTAAAAAAATCAAGATTGAAATGTGATTTTAACGTGAGTTACCAATTTAAGGAATATCCAAACTTCATTTATTTCTCTTAATCTATTATTGGTAGATGATTTGTTTGATCTACCTATTTGTGGCGCTGTCACTCTTCTTCCATTAACAGGAACACGTCAACGTTATGAAAATTGATGTATTTTCTCCAGCATAGTTTACGTTTCGAGAAGAAATATGAAGTCGTGACGTTAATTACGCATTCCACGGTGCGTACGCGCACCAAAAATGTTTGTTTATTTTAATGAGTGTTAAATCAAAACTAATGTTTATCCTGTCCGTTTGATTGATTGTTGGTCGGATGACGTTAGAACGGACATTAAATGCCTAGTTGTGAAGGCCTCGGGTTATTATTTTGTATGTTAATGTTACAATTTACATCGGTAAAGCCCACGGGTACATACCTATTTATAAAAAGAAAAGTCAAAACCTATAGAAAGATCTTATAAGATGCGTAATGATATTTAATTTAAAAGCCTGTGATTTAAATATTCTGTAAAAAGCAAACACCAGAACGTTTCGTTTGATAAATTTATAAAAAAAAAATGCCCATAAATACCTCCGATTAGCAAAGCGGGGAACCTGTTTTGCCGGCAAACTTTTCATTCATCAATAACTAAGTAATATTCAATTCTCCAATTTTTATTTAGCGTAACTTTCTTCCATCTATCATTAATTTTTTTTTCTTACTAGAAGAAAAAACAGTTCTATGTAAAACATTTGATGACTGCAATCTCACATTAAAACAAATTGCTCATAAAAGTAGGTTGTTTAGAACTGTGCTCTTAGTGTAAGTTTTCGGTTACAAAATACGTCTCGATCCTTCTCTCGATCGCGTTCGCGTTAAAATCTCAATTTGTATGGAAACACGAACATCGCAAACGTTCCGCTAGAGGCGCTGTTCGTGTTTCCATATAAATTGAGATTTTAACGCGAACGCGATCGAGACATATTTTGCACAAACTTACACTAAGGGTACTGCAATCCCTCACAAAAGTGAACTGCTACCAGAAAGAGAGGAAGCCAGGTTTAGAAGTTTAGTTGCTTTTGTTCACGTTACTAAGAAATAATACATACATAAGGTATTGCATGCAATGGTGTTACACGTACGTATATGTAATTCAAAACATTTTGAAAACATAAATTATGAAACGTACTTCCGTTATAAATAATTTACCGCCGAAACGACATATCTACTAATTAAAAATCCGTGTCTTCAATTTACTTGTACCTACCGACGTTCACCGAAATTAATAAAATTGTCGATGAAATGAAAATTACGTGAAACATCATTTTACAAGTGATATTCGATTAAACATTTGACGGCGATTCACGGGTAGACCTCGCAATGCTACCTACCAACTACAAACCCAAAAAATTACAGTTATTAATTAATTGTTTAATATTTTAAATGATAATCAAAGTTCCATAAAAAAAATTGTAACAAAAAATTGAACCGACTATTAAAAACTATGAAAATAATTTTCTACCAGTCTGAAGTCGGTCGGTGCCTCAGCACGAGCCACCAGGAGTGGACCTATAGTCATCAACTCACCTACGCACTTATATTGGGCTTCAATCACTCCTGCTAGCTCGTGCTGAGGCCCGACCGACTTCAGACTGGTAGAAAATTATTTTCATAGTTTTTTGTAGTTGGTTCAATTTTTTGTTATACAATTTTTTTTCCACGCTTTTTAGTGTAAATAATCTAAGATACAATAGTTTAATGTCAACTGCTCGTCACTTTTTACGAAAGATTGCATTTTACCAATGCAGAGACGTTCATTATTGAGGAGTCCTGGTGCTTCACCACCTGGGCCGTTTTACCTTATGCATTACGAGGAGCATAAATTGCTTAGCGACTGTGTCAAAGTAATTAAAATTGAACCCGTGAAATACTTGTTATTGAGTAGTAACTCCGATGGTCAGCTGTGGTCTATACCAAATGAGGATTTCCAAGAGCAAATGCACAAGTTACTACTAAATATATCCAAATTGCCATAGGTGTCCCTACAACATTTGAAGAGTTCCCTCGATTTCCTTAAGATCCAATCATCAGATCCTGATTTGCTGCTAATGGGACCTAATTGAAGACATTCCTAGACGAACCGGTTCAAATCGGTTTCTGAGGTAACAAACATAAAAAAACATACAACCGAATTGATGACCTCCTCCTTTTTTGAAGTCGGTTAAAAAGCTATGAGCTAGTAAAGTTCACCAAAATTGTGTTTACACCGTGACTTGAATTCTTTTACCGACCAATATTTATTCTTATTTGTACCGCAGCGGACGTCGGTCTCGACCGATAAAGTTTATTTAATAAGGCGACTAAACGCATAATTCCAAGCCGATAGTGTCACAGACACCGTGTTTAAGTGTAAACTGCTGTTCTTTTGTGATAAAACGTCACATTCTGATAATTTAGCACGAGAACACGGAACGGGTTCGGTGCCATCTTCGTGTAAAACGAATTGTTTTACATTATTTAATACCTAAAAAAAACATTGGTATTCCGTGTCGTTAAATAATCATTCCAATCATTAGGTATGGTTCCGCGATCTCTTACAATAACAATACAAAGACACTTTATTGTACACCAGAAATAGTAAGCGATACAGAAAACAGATACACAGAAAAATTACAAAGTAAGCAATAGGCGGCCTTATCGCATAAGAGCGATCTCTTCCAGGCAACCTTTTTTACAGAAAGAAGGAAGGACGAATAAAAAATACAAAAATATTCCAAAAAAACAATCTTAATTTGATTGCTTAATAACGACATCTCTTGTCCGGGTGAGCGGTTAGTTTCAACGGAATGCCGAAAGTTTCTCGATGAGGGCTACGGTATAGATGTCCTAGCGTCACTGCTTAAGTGGCTAAATAAAAAACAAACAGGCTAAGATATGTGGTGCATAAGGGAAATTCGTGTCTGTATCGTTGACCAGCAGTGGTGTAGCGGTATAGCACGCGGTACGGAATACCGAGGACCTGGGTTCGATTCCCAGTGCTGGTCTTATTTTTCTGGTTTTTCTGTGCATCTATATTTTAGTTTGTATTTTAAATTAAGGAAGGACTAGTTTACAACACTACAAACGTAACAGAAATATATCTACGAATACATACATAATTATATCGTACATATAATATACGTCTAAAATAAATATAGGCAGTGAGATAAACAGCAACAAATAAATAAATAAATAATCATAAAGATAATAATTACAAGATGACAGATAGTGCTCCTTAAGCATAGATTTAAATAGTGACAAAGATTTTGCGCGTCGTAAGTCAATCGGTAAGGAATTCCATAATCGAACAGCCTGGACAGTATAAGAATATACATAGTATTTGGAGTTAGAGTTAGATAGAGGCACGGTAAGGAGAAAGTTCTGAAAGCATCGACTAGAAGTTACATAGCTAAATCGCTCTTTGAGGTAGCGAGGAGTAGCAGGGTTAAAGAGAATGCCGTAAAGAAGGTGGAGAATGTGAGAGTTACGGCGAAAGCGGATTGGTAGCCACTTGAGCTGTGATCGAAAATTAGAGACATGATCGAACTTACGTAGACCAAATATAAACCGAATGCATAGATTTTGAATTCGCTCAAGTTTTTTAAGCTGCTCTTCTAAGAGATCGGGATAACAAAAATGTCAGTACCCTTGGTAGCAAAAGGTCGGAAATTCTGAAGCCGTCTTAAAGATCCCACCGCAGCAAACACCTTCCTGCTCATTTCGCACACATGAGGAGACCATGAGAGAGTGCGGTCAAAAATAAGACCCAGGCTCTTGACCTTATCCTGGTTCTTTTCCTTGTTTGCAATCGAACTCATGTTCCTTATTTTAATGCCTATTTAAGTGACTTTGTATTAAATATGAAATGAAATTTAAGAACAAATATGGTTCACTCAAGTCTTGTGTAATCATAAAATTAATGGTATAATTTAGTTACAAAGCCAAATTTTAAAATTATTTTTATGTTCCAACAGAATCCTCCGATTACAAAGCTTGCAATTTTTTACAAAACATTTGCTTATCGTTTCCTTTTGTTTAAAATCTACAAATTTACATGAAAAAATATAAAAACGTAGATTTAAATGGATAAAGCAAACGGCTCTGTATCTCGGCTCGTATAAATAAAGCAATACGATGCTCGAAAACGTCAAAGTTATGATAATTGCGATCATTTTGATAACTCAAGCGAGCTAAATGAGTTCTGTTGCGCCTTTTTAGTGGTTATTATAATATTTTGTATTTAAATTGCGCTGAATGAACACCTCTTCGCAATCTCAGCACGGCAGGATGATAGGTAATGGACAACTTTATTACATGTTGACACGTTTTTAAAAATCCTGTTACGCGGTTTGAGGTTTTAAAAGTAAACGAGTTTATTTGTTTTGTGTTCCGTATACAGCAAGACACATTCTCTACATCTGTTCTCCATGTTAAGAAATCCGTACGTAATTTTCATGCTCTGAAAATTCCTCACTAGTTTCACAACTTATCTAGTTTATTAACACTCCTAACCATTTTTTACTGAGCTTATTTCTTATATTGTAGTCAGAATGCCTACATAGATCTGTGAGAGTCACGATAAAAATCATGAAAACTTTGTGCACACTGCGGTCTTTTCGATTCACTAGGGAATTCTAATGAATACAGGTGCCAGACGGCCGCCGGTGGCTAAAAATCATGTTGAAGGTGTTAAACCAGCCCCGATAATTAGGTAATAAATATTTATAAACGGAGCACTGACATCTCATCACAGCGCTGCACGCCGCTTCCATATTTTTTTACCTTTCGGACGTCAAAGGACGTTTGCAACGAAACCTTTGCGAGAAAGCCGACCACAAATCTTTTTTCCCTCATTGAATTTAGAATTCTAAAGGCTCATAGTAGAGTGCTGTTTCATGTGGAATGGAGTTCGGGCTTTAGTATTCTGAGTGCAATGAGTGTGAATAATCAGGATATTTATTGGCAACTACTGAGCGATTTAAGAATTCTGTGAATAAATTTCAACGAAGTTTTGAAATATTTTTTGGACAGTAAATAAAATGTACTTCAAATTTTTACTTAAATTAAAAACTGTATGCTTTATTGCGTTCAAATTTCTGCACTTGTTGAAATATTTTACAGCTGTCGAAATTGGTAAGTTTTTAACAAGTATAGAACAAAATTTAATATCACAATAAAAGCAATATCTAGAAAGACGTGTTCCAGAAAGAGGTTCATTTAAATATTATTAAAGTTTCATTCTGTCACATGGAATATATTTTTTTTCTTTCCTGTTATTGAATGTGATATTGAATAGATGTCGCACGGAAACAAATTTATTCGCAATTTTTATTAAGTTAAGTAAAATATGTGACAGTTATATATTTTTCTTTCTAAACAGTTAGGTACTATTAGTTACTAATAGTAGGTAGGATATGAAAATTGCAATAAACTAGTCAAAACTCTTACTTTGGACAACGCAAGTGACCAATTTTATTGTATGTATGCACGAATTTATACCAAAAATGAATAGTAAACATTTGGACCACCGTTATAGCATGAGAAATCTTGTTTTGAGATTATTAAAACTTATTATACACAAGATTAACCAATTCATGTAAGATCAAAAATTCCTCATTAAGTAGATTAAAACATTTAATGAGCAGAAGAACCGTACCTTTCCATTCGAATTAGTGATCATTAAAGTTAAACAATAAAAGTCCTAATAAATTAAGCGGACATTGAATAACAAGTTACTTTTTAAGGCTTCCTTCCTTGGAATGACTTAGCGAGGCGATAAATATCGCAGAAGTTTTATGAACTCTTCTTAAAGCTAATTTAATGAAATTTACAGTAAATAAAATAGTATATTGCCCTATTACATCAGAAAGTCTCTATGTACCTATATACCTTTGTTTTCTACACTGCTTGCTATGTGTTGATGTGTAATAAAGAGTTATTGTAGTGTATTGTATTACCTACACATAATTTTATTGATGTTGAAGAAGAAGAAATAAATTTAAAATAAAATGTTTATTTACGCATTTGATTCATAAAACAAAAAGAAAAAGAAGTTATAAAATAGTGTGCGGGTTGACCTTTGATAGTAAAGCCTTAGAGAGCCTTAGATAAAATGGCCTTAGATAGCTTCATTTTTGAGGACCAAACAACAATTAATTGTTCCATGCCGACTGGGGCTTGCATTGAGGCTAGGCATCGCTAGTGCTGCCTACCCTGCTGCGGTGGGCTGGCGTGCTGCTACAGGCACAAACTAGCATCGCCATGATGCCGAAAAGCACATTACGAGGATGTTTGTAAAAATGGAAAAATTAGCACAGCTCCTAGTGCTGCAGTTACTGGTCAAGAATCCTTTAAATGTTTACTAGTCTATATATCTATAATCTATGGTCTAGTCGATTTTTAAGTCTTCTTCCTAAGATTATGATACAACTATTGTTCACGCACGGCTTCGCAGAAGTGAACCGTTAGATTCGACAGTTGCCATAAATATACATATTCCTAATAATAGTACGGTGGTCTTTATTGGCGTAGCACTAAAAACAATTGTGCCAAATTTCTGAACTTTAATCACAGCTGTTGAAATTTTGGAATTTTATTCCGATCCCAGGGGAATATCGAGATAAAAAGTAGTTTAGTTCCAGGCCTTCAGCTGTTTTAGCGTGTAGGAGTAACAAACATTACACACACACACACACACACATTCACAAACTTGAATTTATAATATTGATAGGATTCTCAAATTCAATAAGTTGAAGTGTGGTATCGCTTTAAATTAACTGGCCAACACGCTTTAGGTCAAACCTTTGACGAGCACCACATCGGTGCATTAAACAATTTTATTGCTCGGAACATTGTCGATCGGATAACACATTTCGATTTTCCAGAAATAGTTTTGTTTCTCCAACTATATTTGGATATTTGGCCGTGCTAGCTCTTCGTTAAACATTTTATGTCTGAGCAGTTAAATACTCGACAAGTAGCAATTGCTGTCTTAGAAATAGCGACAAATTTCCACAGACATAATTAATACAATTACACAAGTAAAAAATGGTCGCGGTGGCCTAGTGGTTTGATTTATGGCCTCACAAGCAGAGGATCGTGTAATCTAATCCGTGGTCACACCTCTGAGTTATTCGAAATTTATGTGCGAAATTACGTCTGAAATGTATCTGTATAAACCTGTGAAGCAATTCAATGATGTCTGTAATGTTTCCAAACCGCATTGTACCCGCGTAGGAAATATGACCAAAGCTTTCCTATTCTCAGAGGAGGGTTGTACCCAGCGGTGGGACGTATATGGGCTGGGATGATGACGTAAGTAGTCGTGGTAAGCTCCACATGTTGGCTCCAAAAGCTGTAAACTTTGCCAGTTTTGAATGACTGAAATATGATACTTATTACGTTCGTGGAACAATTCTCTCCCTAATTAATATCAACTTTCCAAAATTCCTAGTACCGGAACGGTAGTAACCGTATAATCATACTTAAACATCGTACCTGATGATGAGGATGTGGCCAATAGATTTAACACAAAACCTCAAGCGTCGTTGTCATGTTCCCTATCTATTTAGCCTATCCGTCCATTAAATCTTAAGCAACAACCATTTTAATACTAACGATTAAGTAAAACAAAGTTTACCAAGACCAAGACACGGCATTTCGATAAATAAAAGCTTGTTAGAACGATAGCCATCGGCAACATCCCAAACTTAAAACAAAAGCAATCAACTGTAAACGTGGCCGATGAAACCTCATCAAAAGGATCATGTTGAGAATTTTTAATTTTGAACAATGACAGGCTTTACAAACTTCCGATTGTGGTACAAATTTAGTTGAACGACGTGACAACGTTCCAAAATCTCAGTGTCTACTCATTGGGATTGTCACATATTTGATTTGAATGGTTTCTTAGTTACAGTTGTTGATGACTTGGACTGTCATTCTAAATATATGTTTATCCTAATAAGATGATGTACATTTTATTAATTTAATTACTTAACAAATTGGCGACGATGTCGTTTGATTTGAAGAAAGGAAAACGTGTGCGTGCCACCCTACGCGGTGTACTAACTAAAACGAACAACGCATTTCAAGATGAACAAAACTTACATACTTACGAAGAACTAGAAACCCGACTTCTTACACTACAAAATACTTACGATGGCTTACAAAATATACAATGTCGAATAGAAGAGGAGACGGAAGAGGAGGATCTTGAGGCAGAAATGGCATACAGGTATGAGATTGACGAGATTTATACGAAGTTACGCACAAAAATTTTACGATTGATAAATCTATACAAAAATGAAAGTAACATACCTCCTATTACTCAAGTAACCTCCGTCACGAATGCCCATCATGAGGCACAACCAAGAATTAATTTTCAACCATTTCAAGCCAAAGAGACCTTCAAAAATTTCATAAAGCGGCTTTCCGTTTATATCCTACTAAATAACATCACTCATCCTAAAACGAAAGTTTATACCTTACTGTCTACTTTACCTCCAGATATCCACGAAAGATTATATGACCTGTGTTCTCCGAAGAACCGATCGATAAGACTTTTGAAGAACTTACAGATATTTTGGATAAATTTATTGACCCGAAACCAAGCATATGGGCGTCGCAACATAATTTTATATCACGTTTACAACAAGCCGATGAAACAATTGCAATCTACGCGTCAGAATTGAAAAAGTTATCTCTAAATTGCGAATTCAAATGTACACACTGCAAAAAACCTACAGTTGAATCATTCTTATCACTACAGTTTATACGGGGATTAAAAGATGGAGATATTCGTACAAAAATATTACAACAGAAGGAAACCACACTGTTCTCTAATTTAGTGGATACCGCCACGTTGATGGAAAAGGGAAAAACTGAAAACTCAACCATGTCTGTAGCAATTCGTCATACATCTTTTGACAATATGAATAAAGTATCGAAAGCACCAAGATACGCTTCAAATCCACAAACCATCAAAGACCTGAAGGGCAAATGTTATCGATGTGGTAAAAACGATCACAAAGCGAATGAATGTGGCGCCATAAAAAGCACGTGTCGCAAGTGCCAAAAAGAAGGCCACAGAAGTAATAACACAAACTTACTGGATAACTCTACAAGCAGCCTCAGCGCCGACAGCACAGCGGAGATCAACTTAGTAAAAAGTGAAATCTCTGACAAATACATTATACCGATTGAAATTGAAGGTACAAGAGTCAATATGGAATTTGATACTGGCGCTACACTTTCTACTATATCATTAAAAGATTATAAAAAGCTCAACATTAAAAAGAAAGTTTTCACGACTAACATGAAGCTAAGAACTTACACAGGTGAAGTATTTAAGCCCACTGGTGTGGTATATGTCAAATGCACCTATGGAAATCAGACTTTCTACGGAAAATTATACATAATAGACAAGAATGTTGACCCTATCCTCGGCCGAAGCTGGATGAAAGAGTTCAACATCACGCTTGCCGATATGAGAACCGTCCAACAATGTGAAAACATACCGAAACTAGAAAAATTACTAGAAGAGTACAATTCCACTGTATTTAATTCAAATTTGGGCGAAATTCCAAACATTCGAGGCCACCTCACTCTTACAGAAAACTCACAACCGATCTTTATCAAACCTCGTAGAATTCCTTACGCATTACGAACCAAAGTAGATGACGAAATAAACCGCCTTGAAAAATTAGGGATTATTACAAAGATAGACCACTCAGACTGGGGCACACCTGTCGTTCCGATAGTCAAACCTAACGGCAGCATCAGACTTTGTGCTGACTACAAGATTACTTTAAACAAAGTTATAAAAGACGAACAATACCCAATTCCAATAATTGAAGATATTTTAGCTGAAATGAATGGCGGGCAACTGTTCTGTACCTTGGACATCACACAAGCATACTTGAACATGGTGATGGATGAAGAAAGTGCCTTATTACAAACCTTAAGCACACATAAAGGTACTTTTAAGGTAAACCGGCTCATGTTTGGAGTTAAAGTTGCCCCTAGCCTTTGGCAAAAGTTTATGGACCAATTATTACTTGGTATAGATGGAGTAAAATGCTTTTTCGATGATATTATTATACAGGGCTCTACAGAAGAAGAATTACTTTGTAGGCTTAGACAAGTCTTGGAGAAACTCAAAGAAAGTAACCTTCGAGTTAATAAGGAAAAATGTCACTTTTTCAAAAGAAGTATTAATTACTTGGGACATACAATTGACAAAAACGGATTGCATAAGAATCAAGATAAAGTCAAAGCAATTTTCAACGCACAACGTCCGACGAATGTAAACGAACTACGAACCTTTTTGGGTATGGCAAATTACTATAATAAATTTATACCTAACCTTGCATCTATTACAAGCCCTTTAAATGCACTCCTGAAGAAAGGAACAAAATTTATTTGGTCTCCGAAATGCGAAGAAAGCTTCAAGAATGTCAAAACTGAAATACTCAGTGAAAGAGTCTTATTACACTTCGATCAGAAAAAACCATTAATTTTAGCAACAGATGCGTCACCTACAGGACTGGGTGCAGTACTCAGCCATAGACTACCGGATGGCTCAGATCGCCCAATAGCATTTGCCTCTAGATCTCTAACTAATAGTGAAAAGAAATACAGTCAAATCGACAAAGAAGCAACTGCTATATTCTGGGGATTAAAGAAATTCTTTCACTACTGTTATGGTCGCAAGTTTACCCTTATCACAGACCACAAGCCACTGACTTCAATTTTCCATCCACATCAAACCTTACCAACACTGAGTACAATGAGGCTATTCCATTATGCACATTTTCTATCTGGATTTGACTACAATATTGAATATAGAAGTTCTTCTAAGCATTCCAATGCAGACTACCTCTCACGATTTCCTGTTGAAAAAGTTAACGACAGTAATATTGACCAACATTCCATATTCCAACTAAGGCAGATAAACACATTAAACATTTCACCCGAAATTATTTCCAAAGAAACAAAAGAAGACCCCGAACTACGGAACTTGTTTCAAACGCTACAATCGGGAAATTCACTTAGAGAATCAGGATACAATGATAACGAATTGACACTGCAAAATGACTGCATTCTAAAAGGTACGAGAGTAATAATTCCTCGAAAATTACAGCAACAAATTTTAGAAGAACTTCACATTGGCCATATTGGGATTTTAAAAATGAAACTTCTTGCTCGTAGCTTCGTATATTGGAAAAATATTGATAAAGATATCGAAACTAAAGTGAAATCATGTCGAACTTGTAGATTACATCAAAATGAACCTCCTAAAGCCCCACTACATCATTGGGAAGATCCAACTGGGCCTTGGCAAAGAATTCATATTGATTTTGCAGGGCCTATATCTGGCTATCAACTTTTTATTGTAGTGGACGCCTTTTCAAAATGGGTGGAAATAATTCCTACTAAAACGATGACAAGCTCATTCTGTATTCAGAAATTAGATGGATTATTTGATACTTTTGGATTACCTTATACAGTAGTATCAGATAACGCGAGACAATTTGTCTCCCAAGAATTTGAAAACTTCCTACATACCTCTGGTATTGCACATAAAACAATTGCCCCGTATCACCCGGCTACAAACGGGCAAGCGGAACGTTTCGTACAGATTGCCAAACGAGCACTGCATAAATTAGAGGGGAGAGTGGCGATATATCACAGAAAATCCGTTTAGTGAAACATGTTCTTCGAGCTACACCAACTTCCTCAGGAGACTCTCCATATGTCATTATGTTCGGAAGGGAAATACGAACAAGATTGGCTGCCAAGATCAGAGCAGTTCCTAAACCACCCCCCAGACAGCCTCGACACGGTACAGACGGGAGAGAGTTCAGTCCCGGAGCCAGAGTCCAAGCAAGGGACTATTCGATATCGAAAACCAAATGGGAGTTTGGCATTGTAGTCCGCCGTCTCGGACAGCTACATTATCAGATTAGGACAGACAGCGGACTCCTGTGGATCCGACACCTGGACCAGCTACTCCCTGCTCCTCTGATTCACGGCGGAGGCGTGTCACATATTTGATTTGAATGGTTTCTTAGTTACAGTTGTTGATGACTTGGACTGTCATTCTAAATATATGTTTATCCTAATAAGATGATGTACATTTTATTAATTTAATTACTTAACAGGGATCATGGTGATTTTTTATTATATAAGAGACTGCTGTGCGATTGGATAAAGGAAAACGTTGGGTAACTGTATTTATTTAACCCCAACTTTATCATCATATCAGTCAGAGGACATCCACTATTGGACATAGGACTCCCCGATAGACCTCCACTTGCTTCGGTTGGTAGCGGCCTGCATTCACCGTGAACCCGTCTACCGTCGGTGAACGCGTCTTACGCTGCGTTACCCGATCCGGGATCTCCATTCGAGAACTTTTCGAGCCCACCGGCCATCTGTTCTCCGTGCTACATGGCCTACCCATTGATACTTCGTCGAGCTAGTTCGCTTGCCAGCTTGTTATTTACAAAACGCAACTTAACCCTTGAAAGCATAATAACATCTGACCAAACATACTCTGTAGCATCATAAAACTGCCCAATTATTTCCGCTTCGCTCTTATCAACTCCATCTTGCATCAATCTAGTCGTTTCTGACAAATTTACGACAATGAGACTTGGCTTGACAAACAATAAATATTCGTTTTACTATCCACAAGTTCTGGTTATCTAACTGTCACAAATTAAATCTCAACCATTTCTGTATCCGTTTTTGCGACATAGAAATTGTTTGGGAATTTTTATAATCTGACTACTATCTGAAGCAACATAAAATATATTATTATTAACGACCAGCCTCCTTAACGTGAAGGGGTAACAGACATACACATACACACGCACGCATATAGTTATAAAATTTGACTTTTATTATAATTATGAATTAATTTGTAATGTTTGTTCGTTTGGGTCAAATCCTATCAGTCAAATTTCATCCACATCTAGTGATCAGGCAAGTACACGAACTAAAGAGCTTTTTTTTACAAAACTTATGATTCAATTGATGGCTAAACTCTAACCCCCTTATTCATAAAACTTAACAAGCCTATGTTAACTAACAAATGCTTTGTCCCTTTCTAACAAATACAAATGTCGAAGTGACAGATAAGGACAAACGAATTTTAGCGGCATTTTAACTAAAATAGGTTTGATTGTCGTTTATGAATAAGGGGGTAAAGCTAATTACAGTCATGTTCACCCAACAAACGGTTTCACACGAACAAAGTTACGAAACCCGTTCTCATTCCAAAACCATTCCAACGAGGAAGTAACTAAAACAATAAGAGCTACAATGTCATAAAACGAATTTAACAAGGGGTCTAATTAAATATACGTTGTAAACGACCGTAGCGAGATAGCATTATAAAGATGCCAAGAAAAGAGCTGTAAACAGCCTTAGTTAGTGATCGGCAATCGGCATACACTAGCAACAATACAAATCAAGCGGCGATCAGACAATTCCTTTCAAGTCGACAAACTTAATTGAGCGAGCATTATTTGCAAAATATTTTTCTAGTTTACACGGCTGTTGTTGATTTGCCTGGAGAAAGAAACAATCGTTTGATAATAAAGTTATTTTTGCACGATTTAATTAAACAAGATTCTTTTTAAATAAAATGGGCTTTGGTAATGAAACAATTTAAACAAAGGGTAAAATCAACAGTATTTTTATTGAATCATTGCAAACTAAAATTATTCACGGAACACTCAGCAAGTAACTACTTTAAGATTGTAAATTGAACTGTCTTTGATTATATATTTGATATATATTTTGTGTCAGTCATTAATGACGTCACAAAGAATTCTCCACCAGTCATACCGATTCATTAATGAAGTTCCGATGAACTATTGTCTAAATCAAAATGCCCAACTTTGTAGACACCGGACTGTTTAAGAACACTTTGCGCCGGTCTAAGTCGTTCTGTCAAAGTTACAGACGTCGCATTAGTTATAGACTATTCTCATTTATCACAGCGTTGATTCTTTAGATGTGATTAGTTTTGTCTTATTTAGATGTGATTCAGTCGCATTACAACTAAAAAAATACACAAAATAATAAATTGACAGGAATTGTTATTAACCCCTTTTATTTGTAATTGTTTACTGGAAGCTTAATAAATTTGGCTTTGATTATCTTGATAAACATAATAAACAATGTAAAATATTAAAATCCAATTTTGGAGTTCTCATGTGTGAAACAATATCACTTTTATGACGCATTATGCCAACACTAATAATCTGCTGCTAATATTGATTCCCTTCGCTTGAAAATTTCAAGACGTCATGTAAATGACAAGCAGTCAAAGTATATTTTACAAAGCCCTATAATTTGTTTTATGGCCAGATACGGGTAGAATCAGAAGCATCAGTAGGTTAAACATCCAAAAAATTCTAATGACGCTTATTTATAGTCATCACACTGGCTATTTATGGTCAAACATTAATCATGGACAACACGCTTCTAATTAAACTATATGGGGGCAATTAAAAAGGTACTGAGTATTTTCGTACAAAAGGTTGTTGTATTTTGGTCGGCGAGTGTTGGACATTTGGGCCGAGCCGGTGCCCCTGCTGTTTCAATTAAAGCACTGACAATACTTCGGATGCCTGAGCGCCGGTGCCCAAAACACCGCAGCCGGACTATTATTTGGAGCAACTGATCTTGATACTCGCTTTATGTAATATGATTAGCTTAAGCCAATTTTTATCATATTATTAAGTACAACATTTTCTACTGATTTTCATAGTTAAATACATTACTGCAACTTTGTTATAACTAAGTTTGTGGCACAGTTATTTATACAAAAAACCAATTAAATATTGTTTACATAATAGAAGCTTTGCATTCTCTATGCTAATGTAGTTAGTGTGCATTTTTACGTGTATCAAATCGCTATTTCTTAGCATTTTAAATAAATGGGTTATGTGGGGCAAATACGCATTTTTCCAACATAACTACGTTTTAGAGGTAAAAAAAATATTCAATTTACAAAGTAATTTAATTTAAATTATCTCCACGATCAAAACTGTTGAGACAAAGCATCTTGTTATGAAACTCACAATTGATACATGTTCCGACAGAGCACTGATAGCATCTAATCCAGATTCCCCCCACATTTAATTGATTATTTCATAAAGAAATACAACTCATCCTACTTGACGGCCCGCAGCATTCAACAGAAAAATTGAGCCAAACAATCCCACAGTTCTCAAGTTAAGTACGCTTAAATATCTGGGGCGGTCGATTTGGACAAGCTAAGCAGATTATTAAACTGATATTTCGTACGCAGGAAAAGTCTTTGCTACCTATCTGATGTATTTCATACTCATACGTGGCCTTTCCTGCAGCAACAACGGAGGAGTAAGTAAGAAAACTTGGAATTAAATTTTTATACTGCAGATTTTTCGCGCGATAGCACTATCCGAATTTGTAAAATATTAATGGAATATCAGACAATCGGAACTCTTTATTGTACATAAAATATTCATACGTGAAAATAATACTAGGTAGGTACCTTGATTTTAGAGAAGCACGATATTTCGGCACAGTTGCATGCGCCATGATCACAAGACGACTTAAATCCTAAAATTAGTAATGAACGCGATATTTTAATTGTGAAAATAACAGAAAGAGATGTACAAAGGCGAACTTATCCCTTAAAGGCATCTCTTCCAGTTAACCTTTGAACGATTACACACATTTTACATAAATAGGTATGAACACGTGTAGGTACTTTTTGAAAAACTAAACTCAAATTTTGCAAGTTGAATTGCACGCACTTCTAATGAAGCTTGAAATTTGGCACTGTTCTTAACAAAGTAAGTACGTACAGTTAACAAAAAGAACAATCACCAACAAAAATTTGTTTTTAATTTATTTTTTCAACATAAACCTAAAGCCTACTCGTCATGGCTAATAGCCAAATGGCTAGCGACAGTTCGGAGAATCATTTAAAACAATCAATTGTCAACAAAGGCTCGTTACTATATCATTGTGAACTTGTTTATTGCTTTAAAAAACTAATAATGTACATTTTACGATGAACCGTTACATAAAATCCGTTTCGAGAGTACTTTTAAGGCTCGAGTTTCACAAGCGAGAATGAAATTGTCGATTGTACTAGATTAACGAAGCATATCATTACGTTTAATGAATCGAGTTCTACGATCTTATCTGATAGACGTCACTCTTAAATCTATTACGTACGAAAAAGGTGACTTGAGCAGTCATACGTCCACATATAGAATTAATTGTGCTTATTATAGTCGTTTAGCACAGCGGTAAAGTGGGCTATTAGAAATTAGTATGGTTCATTGCGAGACTTAAAAATAAATAAAAAATTAAGTTTAAAAAAAATATTTTTCAAAAATGTCCGTAAAAGTTGTTTTTGTTTACTACACATCAGAAAACTTTAAGTATATGAAGTTTTAAATTGACCGTCAAGTCAATTGGTATTTTAATGAACTAAAAGAATTTCCTTGCTCACCCGCGACCTTATGATAGCTAAGTTCATGCAAAATACGGGTGTTAATTAGTTCATTGATATGGACCTCCGCAAAGTAACGCCTGATTCAATAAATTATTCAATTGGTATATACCTAATACTTTGTTAATTAAATTATCAAGAAAGAAAGAAAGAAAATACATTTATTCACAACACAAGGCAACAATATTATTAGGTAAAATTAAACAACACAAAGTTATGTGTCATAGCGGTTGTGAATCGGACACTGGCTCAGCATAATGCTGAAGAGTTAACAACAGCCCAGCGCTGATTTTCAGCCAGCACCGTCGGCAACCCCCGGACCGTTATAAAGACATACTACACACCATTAACTACATAAGACTACATAAATAAATAGATAATTTGTAAACTATAAAACTAATTTATTGTGTGACTTTAAAAACATAAAAATAAATTCATTAGGTACCTAGGTAGATATAATTAATTTATTATCATTTATTTTCTTTTTATATGTATATATAATATTTTATTTGTCAAACAATATATATAAAGTTTCCTTAGTTAAGTTTTCTTTTTTAGATTTTTGAGTAAAGCACTAGCGCTTCGGCTAGTACAGCAATTTCTGACTTTTCAGACCTAGGCCGCAATAATAAATGTTATTTTTCTAGGAAGAGGTTGAAGACCACACACATACATTTACTCGTATTTTTCGTCTTTATGATTTTACGTCATGCATATTCCCTAATCCCGTAAAAATTTAGTGGAATCTCGGAATCCCAATTTCACCACTGAATCTGATCACGTAATCGAAGACGCGGGTAAAGACTGGTCAAAAATAAATAAATCATTTACACAATCTATGGCACTTACGAGTATACAATTATTTCTCACAAACAATTTACATTAGCGGTGGCCTAACTAGATCAAGCTGCTTATCTATAATCACCTTATCGGTTGCTCTATCAGCGCGGCAATCGAAGAAGGCTGTAAGATCTATTTTAATGAAACAAAATGATTTATTTCAACTGTCACAAAGGAAACGCAAAATTGGTTAACAAAAAAACATTGTGAGATAGGTAAACGGTAGCGAGAGAAGAACATTTTGGTTAGCAACTTGGATATTGAGGGATGCTATGCTTAAGGTATGTCTTCGTGTGCAACACATCGCCATTGGTGTAGGTACACAACCTTTGCCATACTTGGCTTCGCTGACGGCACGTAAAAAAAATTAAGCTAGTCGACTGTAATCGACTAACTACGGTGTCACGCCGCATTATTTGAGCAACCCATTGACGAGTCGGTTAGCTCGATATTTTTTCTGTCACCAAGTTATTTCATTGTCCAGACTAAATTTTCACTTACACCTTTACTTATCCAGTGTGATATTTTATAACAGAGCGAAAGCGGCCGCGCGGCGTCACCGCTTGCTGTGTCACAAGCTTTATCTAGACATCTACATGGATACTGCAAGATGTAAAAGACTACCGGCGTATATATAGCGTAAACTATTGTGACCGGGGTATCTTTGCCTTATTAAATTTGTACAAGGTATTAGCACATGTAGATAGATAACTAAACAGAACTAATTATAACTAATCCTACTAAATTACAAAATGTCAAAGTTTGTGAATATGTGTGTGTTTGTTAGTCCTTCACGTTGAAACGGCTACACGGATTTGAATGAAATTTAGTATGTAGATACAGCTGGACATTTGGAATAACTTACTTACTTTCACTCGATATTCTTGTGGGATCGGGATGAAACCTCAAAATTTCATTCGCTAGGATTGGAAAATTAGGCGCGGTTGCTTTTTACGCAACATTAATGAGATTCATGGTTTAGGGAATTTCCAGGGGAAGTTTTCTCTTTCTTTCTTCCTTGTGTGTTTTTTTATTCTTTAATGCTAAAACGGCTTCCGTAAAATTTTGAATACGGATAGCTGAATCATCAAAAAATCACATATCTACGATTCTTTTTATAATCCTGATATTCACCGTTAGTTAACGTTAACCACATAGCCAACAAACATGAAATTTTACAGGAATATTCTTCATGCGGCGTAAATGAAATGCGGGTGTCGGGAATTTCCATGGGAATTTATTAAAATCCCGGGACTCTATTTTTACCTAAACCACAAAGTCTTTGCTAAGGTCATTTTTAAAGGGAACTATATCACTTAAATTTAGATTTGTCACTAAACTGCGATACCCTAATTTTTATATCTATCCCTAAGGAATATATTAGTCATCAAATTAATCAAATCTGTCTCTAAGTATGAGTCATCAACCTGTACCCTAAATTATAGTTTGATCATCAAAATTCGATCACCAAAATAATAGATCTGTCACCTAATAAATAGATCAGTTCCTTAATTCGATGCTTCTACCTATTCTACTAATGCAGGTCTGGTTAGGAACGACGACGAGCAAAGCGAGGAGGAGTCTTATGTAGAACTGTAATTTTTTGCTAATATTTGTATGATGAATATAAATGTTTGTAGTAGGAACCTGAGTCTTGGATGTTTGTATTTATTTAAGTATATATGTATGTATGTCTACTCGTTGTTTAGCACCCATAGAACAAACTTTGCTTAGTTTGGGGCTAGGTCAATTGGTGTAATTTGTGAGAAGATATTATTATTATTTTTTCATTCATTGTATATCATTATCGTCAAATTTCAGTTCAATTATTAGATGATCAATATTATTTTCCAGTGATTATAATTAATTTTTAGGAAGCCATTTGTATATTGTTAGGTGATTCAGTTTTAGTGACTCATCTATTATTTTGGAACCCAACATAATTATTAATTGATGATCAATATTGGTAACCGTTTTAATATTATTTGGTGATTCAATTTAGGTGAAAGATCTACTATTTTAGGAACAAATAAATATCATTTATTAGGTCGCCGAAAACGCATTTATTAGGTGCAGATCAATAAAATCATACCCATTTTTAAATGCATAACTACTCGGACTTTAACAAGAAATCATTGTTACCCTGAGATGTTTACCTTTTCATCTTTTCTATGTTTTTTTGGCGCGATAAAAAAGGAAATCACTCCAATTAAATACCAACAACACCTACGCCTCAAAACGGAGAATTTAAAAACAAAAACCGATCATTGATTAATAGCCTACCCTTGACTCTGACCGAGCCATTTTATTTTTAAAAATACCACGAACCAATTTCAAGTTTTGATTTGTTGTTCACCTATTATACTTTAATAAAGTTTTGAACTTTTAGAATGGAAGTTCCTTAAAGTTGGGACTCAGCTTGTTACTTAAGACAATTTACGACCTCAGGGACTTTAGAAAAAGTTCAAGGCACCTGTTCTGTCCATTTAGCAGTGGTGATACGGAAGATAATAAAAACTGGCTTATAGTTACAAGTTAAAATAAAATTGCGTTGCTTTTTAACAATAACAAAACGATGTAATTATTGTACTTTATTTACATGCGAAAGTAACTGTCTTATTGTTTGTCTATTATCTCGTTACGCTTAAATCGCTGAACTGATTTAGATTAAATTCAGTATAGATATTGTTTGAAACCCAGAGAAGAACATAGAATAGTATTTATTCCGCATATAATAGTATCTACGGGAAGTGGAAAGATTGGGGGAAGGAACAAAGTAGGTAACCAAAATTATCTGGAGCTTTTTTAATTATTTTATATTTTTATCCGACTTTTCAATTTTTTTTCAATTGTCTATTACTTTAAGTTCACTCTTCATTCTTATTTTACACGAATAAACTAAAGTCATTAACAAAATACGCCCCGTTCTCAATTCCACTTCGACAAAATACGTGGAAAAGAATTATGGTCTTTAGCCGATCTGATAACACCGTGTACCGATGACAAACGGACGGGTCCACTAACTGATGTGGGTCCCACCGCATTTATGTCACCGGCAACGATTTGATTACATTAAAAGAAAAATTTCAAGTCAGTAGTATTTAATGTGTACTGATGAATCAGAATTGATTGCTAGCCCAAGTTGTTTTAGTTTATTTACGAGTATTTAATTGAATAGCAGGTGCATTACTTAAATAAAATGCTAACTATCTTTTAGCATTACATATTTTCTGACTAGTGTTTATAAACTAGTATAATATAAAGTTCTGTGTAATACCGAATCAATAGCGATTATTACACTAAATCGAACTAAATAGCGTCTCTGTGTACAAGAAAGTATTTCAGTCACGATCGCTCCTCCACTTAATCTTAAATCGATACCTCTAAAGTAAAAGTAATAGACTAAAATCGGGTAATAATTTCACCGTCTTATCCCTGTCCGCTTTACTTAATTCGACATTAGACATTATTACCTATTACCGAAGCGACACGGCGCCAAGATGATTTCAAATTATCTCGTCCATAATCTCAAAAATATCGGATGACAAAGAATGGACTGTTTATTACAAAATAACGATCTAACGGCGGCTATGAGAGAGGACACCCGAAAATAAAACGATAGCCGATAGCTAACTAGACGACGTATAAAATAACATTCAAAAAAAGTTTCGAGATTAGAATCGAAAAGTATTTTATGTTGAGGAAACGACGATAGCGTGTGTTTAAAGGTTAACGATTCCTATCAATTAGGGTTATGGGTGGACTCGACAGTTCTGTCGGCGGGACCCCCACTGTGCCAGGATTCGCACCTGTCCTTTTTGGTTTAGTTTTTCACATCAGCGGCACCCAGAAAAGAATACAGGTGCAAACCGATGGGTCTACGTAGGGTCACCATTCTAACGGATATTTTGGAGATGTGTATTATCGATAGTTTTAGTATAGTAATTCCGCTCGTATTCACTTGAAAGGCATTATAGTTGAAAAGAACATGCGTAATATACTGAATTTTACTTTAAGTGTATTTTCTTGGAACTTTAAAGTAAATTAACAAAAACGACCACTAAAAACTAAGAAACAAAAATCATGAAGATTTTTTTAACAAAAAATACAGCCAGGTATCTAGAGAACTCCTCTTAATAATAAATATGATTAAAGAATTGAATAGAATATAACAAGATTTTTGTACAAGAAGTAGCTTCCACCAAGTTAAGAAATACGAACATTTTATTGACTTAAAATACAGAATAGCGGAGTTTATTTCCCCTTTTCAACTAACTTCGAAGTTCTAACTACCGTATAACAATAAATCTTAGTACATTCATTTTGTACAATTCACTAAGCGAATCGAAGCGTATCTAAAAGAGTTTTTGTCTATTGAATATTAAATTTTCAATAAAAAAATACGTGTCCTGTTTAAATTTAAAAGTCTGGCTACCTGATAACTTTTCCTTGTCATAACTGCATGTTAATTCATAGATATGTTAATTTTAACAAATGGAAGTAGTATCCTACTGAGATAGAGTGGAACAAATGGGTCTGACGATGATGCTTCCCAAAACCAATTCATTATGTTGACACGCAAATTAATATTGATTTTTATTATGTTTTTGTGTTATTTCTGGAAACAAGGTATGTCATAACGCCTTATGCAGGATATTTGATAAGTACCTAGTTGTTTACTTAGTATTTTTTTCGAATGCAGTCTTAGTTTAGAAATTTGTTGTTGTTTATGAATCTAATAAAATTCATTGAACAACTATTTAGTAACAATTTTTAATAAATGTCGCACCTTTGAGTATTAGGAAAGATTTACCACCAGCATTACGATAAAGGAAAACATCACGAGAAAAACCTGCACAAATCTGTGAAACCATTCAATGATGTGTGTGAAGGTCTAAAAGTGCAATGCGTTTACGTGGGAACTACGACCTAACCTCTCTCATTCTGAGAGAAGACCTGTGCCTGTACCTGTGTGTGTTATAAGGTGGAATGATTCAGTTATTTCATATCCCAATGGATAAAATAACATCACTTGTGAAAAAGTATTTGTAAGGCACATTGTTTACGGATACATTTATTTTCTTTTGCAAATTTACCTAAATTTTCCTTAAAGTATTTCGTTCATAATCAGGAAATAATTAAAATGGTTTCGTAATTAAGTTTCCGCTACTATCAAGAAACTTTAACAAAACTGCAACGCAAGCGTAACTTTATAGAAATGCCTCATAAAACCATGGGCTATGTCTTACGTTTCAGTTACATTGCAGTTATACATCAGTGTTGGTATCAAAATTGGTGTGCAGTTAGGAATTCCATTCCGTCTTTCGTCGGTGTCTTAATTTACGTAAACACTCAGACTTAGTGAAGTGACACTAAATAAGAGTTTCATTTGGTTCAAGATAATTGTATCTGTTCACTTGGATAAAGAATTCAGGCCTGTTGAGTACATTGGTAGATAATCGAGTCTTAGCCAAGAAATATTCCTTTATTTTTGTACGGATTTTGGCAGTCTGCGATTAGATCACGGGTTTGTAATTTTTTATAAATTAGAGATACAGCAAACTATAGGGATATAATAAGTTTTGTCTAAATGTAAATTAATTTGACATTATAAGCTTAAAGGTGGATGGACGATGGATGCAGCCCTCAGGCCGTTTCCAATCGAAGCAACTGGAGGTATACGGGGGAGGCCTACGTCCAACAGTGGACGTCTTGCGGCTGATATGATGATGATGATGATGGTAAAAAAAAACTATGGATCGAGTAATATGTTGAGTAGTCATGAAATAAAAACGTGATCAGTTTTAGTGTTACGTTTGATTAAAAACCGGCCAAATGCGAGTCGGACTCTCGCACGAAGGGTTCCATACCGTACGTATCTATACAACATCTTGACATTAGCAAAAAAAAACACGTTTGTTGTATAGCCTCCCTTAAATATTTATTTTATGGTTTTAAATATTTCTTGTTATAGCAACAACAGAAATACGTAATCTGTTAAAATTTCAACTGTCTAGCTATCACGGTTCATGAGATACAGCCTGGCGACAGACGGTCAGACGGACGGACAGCGAAGTCTTAGTAATAGGGTTCCGTTTTTACCCTTTAGGTACGGAACCCTAAAAATTATTAGTTTTTTTTTGTCCATGATAGCTAACGTTTCATTTTCCGCTACTTGCAGTATTTTGGAGTTGCTAACAAATTAAAAAGTTCAGTTAAGCTTTTTTCGCTACCTACTTTGCTCTCCGCAAGTCCCACTTGTTACTAGCTTCAAAGTTTGTTCCTCTACCCATAGTTTCATCAGTTAAACCCCTTTAAGTTTCTTGAGCCGCTGTTAATTCTTTAGGTGCATTTAAATTTTCTTCTAACCTTCAAGCGGAGAAAGATCGAGGATTAGGAGAAAAAAACTTGTGTTAATTCTACTTTGCTATTTTCTGAAAGCTTTGGGTGCTTAGAACTTAAATCGAATAAAACTTTTTTTAATTTTATTAAGCTAAGCTAAATATTACCCACAAGTCAAAAATACCATATAATAGCGTGATATAAGTCCCGTTTATATGGTATTTTTGACTATGAGTGAGAATCACGAAAGTTTAAAACGTTATATTACCCACAAGATTTTGTTATACTATAATGTTCCCAGGTCAAGATTAATAAAAATCTCGTAGCATTATAAGAATTTCAAACATTCTAACAAATAACCGAAGGTTTATTGAAATTCGCAAAGAATTTATCATATCGAGAGCCCAAAGTATAGCCTCCGGTTTATTAATAAAGTAGGGAAATCTTTTAAATTGTTTCCGTAATATTATTAGCATACGCTGAACTGTATTAGCTATTTCTACAATATTTTACAGCATAGGTTTGCTATTTGTGTGCATTTGTGCAAGTATGTAGGTACGAGAGCTTATAATATGTATAATAGACGAGTTTTTATTAATACGACGCAATACCAGAACTCTTTATTGTACAGCACATTATTATGTCATTAACAGTTCAAAGCAATAGCAGTTTTTTTTTCAATTTAGCAATGATTAGCCTTATCGCTACAGACGATTTCATCCAGGCAACCAATCAGATAATAATTTGACAACTACAAAATTTTATAGTCTATTTTGCGTCTTGCATACATCACATACATCACATGGTAATGGTATATTTTAAAATGAATCTGAAATATTTTAGCAGGCTAAAGTTAGCTCTATTGAACACTTTTATATAATTACTCGTAGTTCTAAGCTTTTTGTATTTGATTTTACATAATTAAACAACTAAGTACAGTTTTTGCAGGATGAAATTAATAGGTTTAAAAATTGCCTTAAGCGCCAACAATTTAATAGGTAGGTACTTTGTCCAAACAACAAAGGAAAATATAGCAAAAATGCGTTTATTTACGAGTTTGTTTTTAAATCAGAATGGCCCGTGGGTGCAGTTTGAGCGGGAAACATTTCGGATTACAGCTAAGGGACGTATTAAATTTTGAAAAGCGACAAAGTTTCTGAGCTAAGATCGGAATAGTACTTTTTAACTCGTTTAAATTTTGCTCTCAAAGCGAATTTAGTGAGCCTTTTAATGTTACTGCTGTTATGAGTTTGCTGATACTTGAATATTTTTTTTCTTGCGTAACAATAAATATCCGTGACTATAATAAGCGTACAAAATACAAATCAAAATAAACGCAAATAAACTACATGTCGCCTACCCCAAGGTAACCGATTTAATGCTTCTACATCTAGGTTTCATAAATTAATTCGTAAATTAAAATTTTAATTTATGATTCTATTTTATTTAAAAAAAAGACAAGAGTTTTAAGATCTACATGAAAATTATTGCATACATTACTCTTTCTACTAGTAAAAAAAACTAAATTTAACCAACATCTAAAAATCATTAATGTAATTTATCTTGTAAATTTACTAATAACCCGATAACATAAATCTTCAAACCAAAGCAATTTAGTAGTCAACACAAATTGTCTCTATCTATTTAAAATCTGGACCAATTTAGCAAACGTCACAGAAGTCCACCAAGCGGACGGGCATTGCAGCACTGCGCCAAATCCGGTGTCGGTGTGTATCTGACAAAACTCGGAATCCGAACTACTCACAGCTAGAACTACCGATTCACCTGTTTTAAGCTACTTTACAGTCTGATATTTCTTGAATACGGTATTTGACTATCTTTATTTATTTTATATATAATACGACTGTATATTATATAATATACAATAATACTGGCGAGGGGTGAGTTATTTGACTAGGTTATTGTTTTAATCATTTGTGATTTGTAATTTGACAAATGTTGCTAAAATTATTTTATAAATCAAACACACATAGTCACAGATGCATAGTTACGAGTTGGTACTATGACAACATAATTTAACACACGCATTTGACAGCGAAGCCGATTCAGATACAGCCAGCTCATCTCTAACAGTGATGGCAGTAATCACATAATTATTATTTTCGAGTAACACTTGAAAAAAATCACTGTGTCAACGATGTCATTGAGGAAGTATTCTATACAAATATATTAAATAACTGAAAACCTGAAAATAGTTAGATCAGAATCGTGACCAGCAGGGCTACTACGAAACTCGAAACTCGAAGTTCGTATCGTACCGTACCTCTCGCTCTCGCATTAAAGCTAGCAACCTGCCACTATTGTACCTTTTTTGTCAAACTTTAAACCTAAAATTGCTAAAAGTGGCTCCGACGGTGGGTGGTAACGTTTCGTATGCTCTGCCTACTCCATTTGGGAATACAGGCGTAATGTGTGTGTGTGTGTGTGTGTGTGCGTGTGCGTGTGCGTGTGCGTGTGCGTGTGCGTGTGCGTGTGCGTGTGCGTGTGCGTGTGTGTGTGTGTGTGCAAATGTTTTTCAAACTACTAAGGTATTAGGAAAGATATGCAATAAACTATATTATAATAAAAAAAAAGACTGTTGTGATGTCTGAGGTCTTCAATATATTAATTTTCAATATATTAACACCTTGTAGTATGGACTCAGCACTGGTGTCATAACTTTTAATCTTAAATGTATTGGCATTTTAAAATGAACCATAAAACAAAATTTTTATTTAACCTTATTCCCAAATAAGCTATTATTTAGTTAATTCCCAGTATTGTCGGCCGTGTCACGCTGCGGACAGCCGTCGGCCTGAGCGGGAAATAGAAGCGATTTATACTTATTCCGGGAACAACTGGTGAAATATCTGGAACTTGTTTATAAATATATTTGATTTGTCCTTATTTACCAGTGGCTTTGTTCGCGTAAGCTAAGTTTAAAAAAATCACGGGACTTGACACCAATTAACCTAGTCCCAAAGTAATCAAAGCTTGTGTTATGGGTACTAGGCAACAGATAAACATACTTAAATAGATAGATTTAGGTAGTGCCACCAAAGCTGAAGTCACACACACAAGAACATGTCGTGTATGACAGCAGGATTTTGAAATTTACTCATTCATTTCATTCATTCTTCTTTTGTGAAATCAGTTTTTGTATATGTGTGTAATCATTCACTTTAACTCTCGTTGCACTACCTATGCATAATTTAAATCATATTGAACGCCCAAGACGCGAGAACAAACACTCGTATTTTTCATACCAATATCTGCCCCGCCCGGGGATGGAACCCGGGACCTCAAGGTTCGTAGTCAGATTTTCTATCCGGTCGTCGGTCGTAAGTTTGGTAATCGAATTCAAAATTGATTGTTTCAAATTCAAGATGATCAAGTTTTGCATAAATACGACTCGTAAGCATAGTTCGCACGTATGATTTGTATATGGTTGATCCCCGTCACGTTTCCAAAATCATTATGTAAATAAATTATTAAAGCTCCTCAAGATAATCCCTAAAACTATAACTCTCTTCCCAAAAAAACAACATAACGTATTCGCCCCATGAACAAGGAACGAACGCAATAAATTGCAGGACTTAAATTATAGCTGGTTTACTACAAAATAATCCGCACATTTAAACTGTTCGCAGTTTACTCCAATATCCGGCGCAGGCGCCACGGCTGACCATTTCCGTTAGTGTTGCTATATGTAGGTACTATCGATAGTCTCACAATCGATAATTTTCATATTATACATCACGCAGATATGCAGATAATAACGCAAGTTGTTTAGGAGTTTCGATAGCCGATAGTAGCTCACTTTCGATCATTATCGAGGAACCAAAATAATCGGTAGACCAAAAATCAATTGTGTACGGTAGGTATTTAAATTTTCGCTTGATCAATATAATGATATTATCGATTAACAACGTTAAATCAAAACAATCGATGCTGTCAATAACTAATGATAAACCAAAATAAAATGATCGATAGTATTGGTTACTATTGCTAGATCAAACCAATGGATAGCATCGATGCCTATCGCTAGATCAACACAAGTTGTTTTGAGAATTGTTTTCAGAATTTGAAAACTATATTTATCGATAGTATTACACTCGATAGAGTGCAGAGTGGGACATTACAATCAACAGTAATGTTTTATCCGAGCTATTGATATAACTATCGATATTTTTGCTCAGCTATCGATAGACTATGGAATCGGCAACACTAGTTTCTGCAGGCTACGTTTGCTCTGACCACTGATGTTGAACTTTACAGTGAATTGCAAATACCGATGCTTCAATTTTGGTCTAAACAATAAACTATACAGTCGATTGTACAGGGTGTTATTCAAACGGAAATACGAATACGCCATTACTTGAAATCTTTAAGTAGATACTACATACATACAAATAAGTAGGAATATGTTTTTCTTCCGGCTGATTATTAAACTTGTTTTAGCCGAACACGTCTACGGTATAAACATGCGACCTGCTGCAGTTTTTAAGTTTTTGGCACCGGCACATAGTCTTTTTTCTTATTTCCGGGATCTTGTGTACATTTTTTTCCCTATTAATGTTTGAATTGAACGGAACTTGTATGTTGTAACTAATCTCTAATCTAAAGCTATAAATATATAAAGCCACACTACCTATTTCAGTTTAAGGTAACTACTTGCTCGGGAAATGCAAAGTTTTCGCGAAATATAGTTGATGTTACTAGAAAAAGCTAGCCGTTAATACAATGCAAACTTTAACTCTATATACACGGTTGAATTCCAATGCCGTAACCACAGTAAAGTAGTTTCCTAGAGAATGTTGCATTTCCTTTGAAAATAGTCGAAATCGTTCGACCACGGCCGGAAGTAGCGTCTTTGCCCGGATATTGAAGGGTAAACTGTGACCGTCCCCTAAAGCCTCAATGCAACCTTTATTCATACACCCTGTATATTTACCGATAGTAATCTCGGTCGCCGCATACGATATAAAGTTACTGAAGTTTATTCATGAATTTCGGAATCTAAGATGCTTTGTCGTTCAATAAGTTCGAGAAAGTTTTGGGTGATTTGGCATGATCAAATATTTATATTTTTTTATCTAAAGCCAAATTAAGTATCACAATTAGTAAAACAATTTCAGTAAGAACACTTATAAACTTTCTACTTGTAAATATTGTATTTAAACATATTTTCATTCCTTTTTTAAAGGACTCTTAACGTTGAGGAACCTTAACAAGAATAGCGTAACCGACTGACTCACAGACAAACCCATAGCCTCGCAGGACTTGAAATTTGGCACACATATTCCTCAAAGATCAAAGCAGTGCATTAAGAAGGGAGTTTTCAAAATGCGAACTGGATAGAACTAGCGTATTATTTACTTCACTACGTAAATAAAGCAGGCTAGTCTTCATAATAATTATCTACCAACAAAATGACGGTACATTACAAAGTACAGTCAAGTGCGTAAACTTCTGAGCAAGAATTTGATCAAAAATATCTGAACATGCTTCTATGCCGTTAATAATAGAGTCGTGTTCACATATTTTTGATAAAATTTTTGCTCAGAAGTTTAAGAACTCGACTGTACACTCGGCAACAATTCCCTTCGCCGTGATATTCGGACGTTGCTCTGACGTCACGTGCATCTGATCTGGACCCGCCCTAGCCCATTAATCATCGAGACAGTCTACGTGGACCTGCCCTGCCTACGTTCTGCAAAACAATATTATGAATCTCTTTAGAAAAATACTTAGGGTCACAGTGGGTCTCCTGATGGTAAGAGATCACCACCGCCCATAGACACCTGCAACACCAGGGGATTGCAGATGCGTTGCCAACCTAGAGGCCTAAAATGGGATACCTCAAGTGCCAGTAATTTCAGCGGCTGCCTTACTCTCCACGCCGAAACACAACAGTGGAAGCACTACTGCTTCACGGCAGGATTAGCGCGCAAGATGGTGGTAGCAATCCGGGCGGACCTTGCACAAGGTCCGTCCACCTGCAATTCCAATATTTCAAATGTGTCAGTTAAATTTGGTTTAAATCTGCTAGCTCTATTCATTCCCTTTCGACTCAAAACACCTTTAAAGTTAATAAATAATATATTTTTTGGTGAAAGTGGCTCTTAGTTTTAAATCCAAACCCAAGTCATAGTTAAAAGATGTGAATAAAGTTTCGTGGGATCGCATAATGGGAATTCTCAATTTAATATAAACGTATGAGTTTTCGTCACTGTCCCAATAGTTGCCACCTTTAATTTAATGTCATTATCAATAGACGCAACAGAAGGGTATCATCTATTGTGCATTAGCATGTCACGAACAATAAAAAATACATCGCGTAGTAATACATTATGTCGACAATAAATAAATACGAGAATTCAATTTCAAATTAAAAGTATGCAACAAAAAAAAACCCAAACTAAATTATTTTTTGGTAAGAGAAGTATACATTTTTGTTTCTGTCGGATACATTGTTAGTATTCAAATTATTCCTCCTACGCCATTCCATTTATCAACAGGATGTATAAATCAAGTCTTGGAGAGATCAATCAAAATTAAGACCGTAAAAAGTCACGCCTGACTGCAAAAACTTAAACGCCCTTTGCTTAATTATGATGTAATACTACCCGAAACAGTAGTGTGGCGTCAAATATCTTCGGAGTTGTTAAAAACCCACGGAGTTGTTAAAATTTGGTTCATAATGGGTGGAGCTTAAAGATAATTAATTTTAGCACGGCAAATATGCAAAGTAACGCCACGATTTAGAGTGAAAAAGTTATGAGAATGGAATATAATACGAGGATAAAAGATGCACTTGTGTATCGTTGCATAAATAGTTAATTAAGTAGATCTCATACTCGTACTAAAATAAGCTGTTCATCTTACTTAGTCGAAGCATAAATTAATATTTTTGTCGTAATTTGGTTACTTACAGACAGCGTTGTAACAAACTTTAGCCATGCTTAAGGTTTACTTTAATGCTTGCGTTTGACATTACGTTATGCTTTAATATTATTATATCGAAACATCTCGGTGATCACTCAAGACTAATTTGCAAATTTGATAGATTAGTAGGTACTCTAGAGCTTCGTGACTAATACGGAGGGAAGATTTCTAAAGGAACAATTTTAAGATCAAAGCCCGTTCAGTATGAAAAGGTTTTCTAAAATTAATTAATACGGCGACTTTTTGTAACTCAATTTGTGAAATTACTTCGGTTCTTTTACATCATCAAATTAGATTTTTTTGACACCTTGTTATGTTGCAAACGGATAATTGCTAACTCATTTTATATTTTCGCCTAGAAGTTATCCAGAAAAATGCTTCTTATGTGACGAGAAAACGATTTGCCACAGAACATCATATATTTTTTATCTGTCTCTAAAACATTACTATAACAAGTGTACAAAGCGTCTTTGTAGACAAAGCAAAGATAAAGCTAAGGAAAGCGTATAAAAAATGACGAACAAGTCAATTACACGTGGTTCCAGTATCCCTCGGGAACGGATAATTGATGTAAGGATGCTGACAAGACTTTTTTCGATAAGCGGAATGACCAGAGTTAATTTGGTGATTAATACTTTTTTTGTATCTAGAGCTAGATATAGATAGGCTATTTATGATCAGTTTGATCAATCAGTGTGAGCGATCCATTAGATCGTTTCTCTTGAAGTTAAAGTAATTAATGATAATCACAATTGGAAATCTTTTAGCACTAAAAGTTTTTTTTCTCGTGCTTGTAAAAACATTATCAATTCTTTATAGCATTTTTGCAGAGACAGAGAGAGCTCTTATATATTTTTTTTTCATTCCTATCATGTAAATATCTAAAAGTATGTACATTATGGGTACAACAAATAAATATACTTGCACTGTAGCAACTTCGCTGATGAAATATAGCTCGTTATCAATAGAATCGGCAATCCAGAAATCTTTTCTAAGCAACTGGCCAAGAAAATGACTTTGGCAAAATTTTGCACCAGTTACCTCGACTAATGAGCCTGACGTCCGAAATGACTCTTCTAAATACGAGGAGAAAATCTATGGAGTCATCTTAGGCTACATTTTTTTATTTTTTTTAAAAGCATTGTTGGTTTTTTTGCATGTCGATCATAATTTTCATACAAGTATTAAGATCTGTTTCGGAAAAAATATACCTTGTTGAATTTTTTACCGAATTTTTCTTAACAGAGTTTTTTTTATTTAAATTAAATAATTAAGAATTGTTTATAAGGTCATTACTAGGGCCCGGAATTTTGCGTGCGACTATTGACAGGTTGTAGGGAGAGAGCACGGCTTTTTATCGATGTTATCGACAAATCGATAGTTTTTTTTGTATATGTTTTTATTAAATAAATAACCTCAAACTTTACGACTATATGTACTTTTTTCAGCGGTGAATGATGACAAAAATTTGAAATATCGGAAAGTTTAATTCGTTTAAATTGCTTTATTGGTATCACTAGTTACAAATACCTTTATATTTTATAACTTGAGAAAACATCCCTCTCTGAGACCACAACCTTAGGTAGCTTTGTTTGCCTATCCTTTGATAAAATAAAAGAGATTTTTTTTTCCTTTAGTTCTTACCATAGCCACTATAAAGTATTTTATAATAATATTCCAACAACAATATATTTACAATTGTGTATTACCTAAAATTACAACATAAATTTAAAAAAAAACTCGATTTGTGGACAACATCGATAAAAAACGGTGCTCTCTCCCTACAATCTGTCAATAGCCGCATGCAAAATTCCAGGCCCTAAGTCATTACAGTATTGCTGTTAAAGTATAACAGACAAAAAGTTACCTAGCTGTCTGTTAGAATAGAATAGAATATTTAGGTAACCAAACCTGTGTATCTTGCCTTTGACTATATTGGTAAAAAACACTCATCAGTTAATTAGTTCACCATCTTTTCTTCTTCTTTTTACTCGGCAAAACTAATAATAATTTAATATATTATGTAGTTGATATCATAATAATATGAACTGTCAATGATTATCTCGGATTATCAATGGATAAACTTATGTAGACTTTGATTAGTGTTAACTGACGGTTAAATGTGATGCCGTCTCTATTTGTTTTGTTCGAATAGACGGAGACAGCATCACATTTAACCGTCAGTTAACACTAATCAATGGATGGTGAAACAGCCCCTAAGTGAATAATTATAAGTATAATGGTCAATATGTGCAGATAGACAAAACCGTTGATATTCGAATTATCCGATTGCAAACAAATTTCTTGTAAAAAAACCTACCAGAGCAGTAGTTCTATCTATAAAAAAAAACATGAATCACACCTACTCCACGCATTCCGATTCTCATATCGGCGTAAAAGTTTGCACAACAAGCCAGTAATAAACGATTGGCTCAATGACTTGAGCAAGTAACGCCCGGACCGTACGACTAACGATGTCTATTATTTACTGACAAATATCACGGAAACCGGCGAGCGAGTGATCGTAGCGTTCCATTTGCTGCGATTTAGGCGCACGCTACGGCTACAAACGAGACTAATTTCGGATAACAATTTGAGCTAAGACTTGTCTTACTGTGTTGTTTATTCTTTGGTGTCAATCTAAATTAATCAAATAGTAAGGGTAACTTTTGCAACGATTAAATGTGAAACAGACCAAAAAAGTAATTTTGATCCTCCCTAATTTTGGCTTTAAGAGGCAATGTTAATTTGTAATTTAATTTCCTTAATACTAATTCTATGCTTCCGTATTTGTGTTGTTGAAACTGAAGCTATCAAGTCAATTATTCACAAATTAATTAAATTGTCAAAGGCGCACTGCATCAATCCGTCAACACAAGTCTGTAATTCACTTAGTAAAGTTTCGTAATTTTATCAAATAAAGCTTTCTGTCAGGATTAAATGAAATATTACACATACAATGTCAACGATTTTGATATACCTATATCTGTAACAGTTTTTTACTACAGATGACCGTGTGTCTGTGGATCCCCGACTAAGCCAGAAGATTATGGAACCTGAAGCAGACAACCGATTAAGTTAGATCTAATACAGCTGCGAAAAAGGGTCGACTCAGCATGATTTGCTGCGGCATTGGTGCCAAAGTACTAATAGAAACTGCTATTTATGCAAATATACATTGCAATGAAAATACACGCCTTTGACTTTAAATATTCTTACAGTTGCCAATTCTTGTAACTAAGCATTTCTTATTTTTTTGTCTTCATTAAAGTGTCAAGTAACTTACTAAAACTGACATCATTAGATCAAATGGTAAGCTCGCTCCAAATAGACAAGATTAAAAACACACTTGTTCTTCTGTGTACTTACCTACTTGTGCTTTACCTGAAACTGGAAGATTTTTACAGTAGGAAGAGACATGAACATTTTCGAATAATGTTCCTCTTCTTGCTGTTGTTACATGTAAAAAGTGATAGTATTTTCATCTGGCGTTTGGATAATTAGGGTGCGCTTACACCAAAGACGCGCGAGGATGTGTTGCGAGAAATCTGGGGGCACGGTAGTACCCCGCCAAGTCGAGCACACGCACGCACACATCCCCCACACACGCACACATCCCTCACACAGAGCCTTAAATAGAAATGTTAAAAAAATGTGGCTTCATGATGACAGTCGAATACAAACATAAGCCCCAGAAAGGCGGATTACTGGGGTATTCGGGTGATTTAGTTTTCCTTATTATATTAATGAAATTGTTATACTTTTGATACTTCCGCATTAATAAGTATAAGTAATTTTAAAATAACTTTTTATAATTGAGCAAACAAGACTAAGCCTGAAACCTTTTCATAATTCCACTTTCCACGTCAGTTTTTGTCGTTCGAAATATGCGCGTAACACTTTTTTCAGACGGGCTTGTCGTAATTATAACAGAAGTTTTATGAACTTAGATATATTTTCATCATCGCTGCAAAGATATAGGGATTCACTACGGAATTTGCTCTTTGATTCCTCATCCATAGTTTAAAGTAAAAGTAACAGATTGTTTTCTTTCCTCTACATTAGATGGCTTGTTTTTTCTTAGTGACTTAACATTGCTACTGTGTATTGCTGGTTGAAGGTAATAAATATATACCTAATTTGTTTGTTGGTTTTGCGCTTGCATTAGTTATAGTTTATTTTATAATTAATGGAACTGTTGGTTCTTAAGTATATATTGTGTACGTTGCTGCATTGAAATGTAACCGTTTGTTTCCTAAATAAATTAAAAAAAAAAAAAAATCAATTTTGTTAAATGATTTCTTTGGCAGATGTATGGGATGTCAACATGACATTAGTAGCACAAAGGTTCCACCCTGGCGCACCATGCATGGTTCAGTTTCCTCGACGATTGATTCATTACTTAGGTGTAGTTTGCTACCGATGGACATCGCTAGAAGCTCTATTTGCCAGTTATTGTGTACACCCGAGGCTTTGATCATTTGTACATCATCGTTGATGGGTTTGTGAGATAAGTGATGTAACTGTATGTGCCGATCACCCCATAGTAAAGACACAATTCGTTGTTTTTTTTTCAGTTTTGAATAAACAGTGATTTGTGCTAATTTGAAAGAACGTGACAATTTTAACACCAAGAAGTTAATAAAACGGCTGACCCTTTAGTAATACCCTAGTCTAAGATAAAGGATGTCTTAGATAAGTAGGTAAAGGTGCGGAATGAAGAAAGAAGATTCCGTCCCCTGCGTGGCGATCAATCAATTTACTCAGTGACGGCATTGAGCTCGTTTATATCAATTGTAAGCTTTATCAGTGTATCTGTAAGTGTATTTCCAAATGAATAAATCACATTAATTCCGGTAATTCATCAAAAGTTCGAGTCAACTCATTGACGTCGGGCTTCAGTCGAGTTTGATAACTATTACTGTTTTGGAGTTGTTAAGTAGATTTAATGAAAATGTTTGTATTGTTTTTTATCGTTTCTTTCTTCCTTTGGTCAACCAAATTATATTTTATCACGCTATGCGCCACTAAAACTTTACATAATTGGTACATGTATACTATTTGTAAAGTAAATCTCGAATTCTTTAGTATATAGCTATAGTCTTATATAATGGTGTAAACAAACAATACACGCAACGGTATTACAGTTATAATGTCGCAATAGCTTTTTACATCATGGTGAAAATAAGTATCAATAAAATTAGTCGTTTTATAGATAATCATTTTATTGAAAGTTTGTGCCTAAGCTGAGTCTTTTTTACTAAAGTTGCGCTGTTCATCCGTCCGTCTGTCATAGAGTTATACCATTTAAACCGTAAGAGGGAGTTATTTGAAATGTGTAGTATCATAATGCACGTTATGACTACACAATAAATGGTAAAAATAAAATAGTTTAAAATGAAAATTGGTGCTTGTTTTGCCAGATCGTAGTATGAGCAATTAGACGTAAAAGTAAACAAACAAGCTATCAGCTGCAAATTAATCACAGCTTTTCATAAACACAATCAATTTCAGAGGGATCTCAGAATCGTTTCCAATGAAATGCCTCTATGATCATGATACGGCACTGTATGCAGCACGCACGGCATCGTTGCAGTCGCAGATATAATGGAATACGTCCGCCGGAACAGCGGATACACGCTGAGGGTATTCCAGCTGCAGTCGCATCACTACGTCCACTTCAGCACGTTTGTGGTGCGCGTGCCGCGGCTTCTGATTGGCAACAAATTAGTTTTAAATATAATTGATTATAATATGTGTATGTTAGTCTGTAAGGTATTTATTGTATGGGCCGAGTAGCCCGAAATGAATATATTATTGTTATTATTAAATATTACAAACTCACATTTTTAGGGTTCCGGAGCCAAGATGGCAAACACGGAACCCTAGTTTCGTCAAGTTCATCTGTCTGTCTGTCTGTCTGTCTGTCCGTCCGTCCGTCCGAATGTCACAGGCACTTTACTCGAAAACTACAAGATGTATATCAATGAAATTTGGAGTAAAGATGTCTTGTCAAAGCCGCTATTTAATTTTGTAGTTAAATTACAAAAATAAATATTTATAGGGGGGGGGGGCACTCCATACACGTAACAGAAATTGAAAAAACAAATTAACTCGCATCAACGTGTGGCACATAGTTCGACAGCTCTTTTGATTAAGTGAAGATTTCCGGAAATAATCGCTCCCAAAGTAGCAAAATTTTATCTTGTAAGCCGTTTGACCGAAAAATATGCAAAAAATATGGAATAGTAACGCTTAATAAATACTTTCAACGAAAATTTGTTTCAACATGATCGGATATACCGTTTTTGAGTTATTGCCGAAAAACTGCGCTTCTCAACAAAAGGACGTAAGTGCCGCGAAGATACGCTCTTTTTCTGGTAATAGATTTTAAGACTGCAGTAAGTGTTTTGTGTTATCGCACATAATATTACTTGATTTTTTTCGTAATGGCTACGGAACCCTAACTTGGGCGTGTCCGACACGCTCTTGGCCGGTTTTTTTACTAATCCTTTTACTTTAAGTAAAATCGATATCCGGAACCATTCTCGTGGAGGGGCACAAACGACCAACCTCGTTAGTCCAAAGACGACGCTCATTGGATTAATTAGTTCTACGTTCGGAGGAACACGCCGACATACTTTCGGAACCGTATCGCTACTGAATAAGGCCGGTTGCATCATTTGTTAATTGAAAGCGACGTGAGAATTTACATGATTCTTTTTTATTGCATTATTGGAAAATTAAAATGTTTCGAATTCGAGTTTTATTCGTGGGAATCGACATTTAGGTAAGTAGGCTTAATTTTAAGTCTTATGTGATGAAGTTAGCCGCAGATACAAATAATGTGGGGATAATGTATATAAATGCGTGCGTGTATATGTGTTGCGAAAAGCACTAGACTGGTCTGAGTGAAGAGCCTGACATGATGATGATGATGATGAATGTATATACCCTATGTATTGACTATGTTCTGGCAATAAATATATTTGAATTTGAATTTATATTTAACCTAAAGTCAATTGGGTAGTTCTACGAGCGTGTCAACAGCTATCAGTTTCCAATCGCTTAATACTGAAAAAATGAGTCAGATGAAATGGAAGGATTTTATAAAACTATAATGCATGTGTGCATGCGGTACAATAACAATTCGTTAACATTTCTTGCTTACGGTCTCTCATTTCTTCAATATATGCGACAGGAAACTGACAGCGGCTGAAACGCTCCGTAGAACTACCCAAATGGTAATTCATGACGAGAAATTTATACAACGGGTTGTGTCAATGTCCTGACTTAACGCATAATATCTAATAAAATATAGCATAGACCATCTATATTTTTAGCGTCTCTAATTTACATCGAAACAAAATAACATCTAAAATAATGATAAGATAGCTAAACCCCTAATTGGACCGTTGATAATTATAAAGAGAATCGAATGATTTATAAAGTTCAGATTTATGTTAAGGACGTTGATTACCGATCGCTTAGTTACGAATAAATCACCAGCCCGATCAGTCCCCTCTTAATGGTAGAACGTCCCAAATTTTCATGTATATTTTAAGTTTGTCGCGAGAACTGTACCAACTTCCCCCTGATCCTGTAACAACGCTAGCAGAAGTTTTCATTACCCTTCTTTGTGTAATACGAATATTTAATTAACATTTAATTGAAATACATTGTTAAAATGTAAAAGGTATGTTTCCTTGGAGGGGTGGTTCCGCAAATTGGCACGTGTTGTTTAAAAAAACACACGTTCCATGTTCGAAAAACAGAAACGAAATAAAGTGCATTCGCTGCCTACAAAAGATTTGTTTTTAGCTGCGTGGTAAAACAAGTGTACCAGAGGTTTTTTTTGATAATTGTTGGTCTTTTTGTCACGCCATATTCGGATTTCTCATAACGTGCGAACCATTTGATGGGTGTGTCATTTGTGTCTCCTCTTTTTATGTTAAGGCGGGTTTTAGTGTCACGCGTACCGTCAGTACGGATCGCTCCGCACAGGCTGATCTATATGAGCTTCCTGGGAGCGTTTTAGGGTAATACGGAGGGTCCGTTCGGACGACCGTCCGCGCGGATAGGAAGCTCATATAAATCAGCCTGTGCGGAGCGATCCGTACTGACGGTACGCGTGACACTAAAACCCGCCTAAAAGTCTCTACCCATTACACCGTATGACCGTAGTAAGTAATAACCATATAGCAACGTGTCAGGCAAAAATATATTCTTTGTATCGAAAAATATGAGACTATGCCCACTAGCAAAACAATTATATATGGGTATTTCAGATGCTTTGCCATTCTAGAGGCCTAAGATGGGATACCTCGAGTGCCAGTAATTTCACCGGCTGTCTTACTTTCCACGCCGAAACACAACAGTGCAAGCAGTGCAGTGCAGCAGGATTAGCGAGCAAGATGGTGGTAGTAATCCGGGCGGACCTTGCTCAAGGTCCTACCTGCTGCATGTTTCCTAACCAACCGATCGCCGTCGCATGTCAGGTATGCGTTTGACATTCCGTTCCTGGCACGTTCCTATTACAGTTATGGCACTAAATTGTACGTACCTACTTACGTGTAAATTAATTTATATTATAGATCTGAAACGTGGGCGCTAACGATGGGCCTCAAGAGGAAGCTCAAAATCACTATGGAGAGGCCTATGCTCGGGGTTTCTCTGCGGGATAGAATCAAAAATGATGATATCCGCAGTAGAACTAAGGTTACCGACATATCCCGAAGAATTGCGAAACTGAAGTGGCATTGGGCGGCGCACATTGCTCGCCGGACTTATGGCCGATGGGACAGAAGTTTCTTGAATGGCGTCCGCAGACCGGGAGACGAGCTGTTGGTAGGCCTCCAACAAGATGGAGTGGTGATCTGGTTAAGATCGCGGGATCACGGTGGATGCGGAAAGCAAAGACCGGTCTGAGTGGAGAGCCTTGAGATAGGCCTTTATCCAGCAGTGGACGCCTTTCGACTGACATGATGATGATGGTGAACACTTATATTATAAATTTATAGTGACAAAAGTTGAACCAACTGTCACGTAATCCGAAGCTAGCAGTAAGAAATCGTTTGTTTTAACGACTTTTTGTTTTAAAATGTTGCCATATGGCACCCGGCGACGAAGCTATAAAAATACGATAATGATCAATGACAGTTGGTCGCCCGGGAGATAACGCCGCTAATTACTGTTTTAAGCATTTCTACTTTATTTATAGTCTAAGAACCGGATTTGCCCCATCCAATGCCTTGAACGCATATAAGCGTTTTGCTGACTTTCACCTAATACCTTCAATGCTGCTGTGAGTTCAAATAACTTTAAGTATCTTATCTAGGCAACCTAGCTTTACCTCTTTTTTGTAAAATTATGCTTATTTTTTGGAGAAGATACGTATTTATATAATGAACATGAAACTACCGTGAGACGCACTCAGAGTGAAACACAACTCACGTCTTAAATTGAGTTTAGCTCGGTTTTTTTATGTTGAATTAAGGAGCGGCCACACCGTTGCTTAAAATACGGTGACGGTACGGAATTGTAGTGACGCGTCATATGCGCACCGTTTTTATTGCTCTCCACACATCATTGCGACTCCTTACTGTCACCATTTTTTAAGCAGTGGTGTGGCAGCTCCTTTATTCGTAGCCTTGCCTCTCGGAGTGTACGCCACGCCACGGCGGCTTCGTTAAACTTGCACTGCGCGTCACAACACACGCGCATATTCCCACAGATACTCCTATTCAAGCTAGATAGAATGTTCATCCTCGAAAACCCTCAGAAAATCTGTACCTAAAATAACAATAATTTTCATTAATATTTGTTGTGTATTACCCCTTTATATGTCATTACATTGAAAACGACCGTTAACAAAGCTTAATCTTCTGAAACCAGTAACTGGTAGCTGTTGAAAATATCAGAGTCGGACGTCAAATGGTTTTTTTCCTCAAATCCAAAGAGTTAATGAAGGAAAGCGCTTCAGGCTGCAAGCTTCTTTTAATTTTAACGATACTTCGATCTCACTAAGCGGAATATTATGTTCCGGCTTTTACTCCAGATCTTAAATTAAAAGCATTTATGTAGATATTCGTTAAAGGTCGTCAGTTATGGCTTTATATTCATATTTAAATAGTATTTTTCTTTCGAAACTTGTTTATTTACTGGCCCTGATCAGTTCAATTTTTAATGATGTGAGCATATGTCAATGAAACTCGTGTGCAGGACCCGTCTCGCAGCAAATGTCATGTTGACATTCCATAAGGTAAGTACATCTGCCAAATAAATTATAGTATAATTGATTGCGAAAAGGTTCCATCCAAAGGTATATTTATATTTATTATGTATGATTTCTTACGACATGGTATTTTCTAGCTATAACTCCTATTCGCAGTTCCTTATTTGGATATAGGAAAAACTACCTAGAATATGAAAAGGAAATTGGTCACAACGAAACAACAGTGTCTTATTTTTTAACCGACTTCAAAAAGAAGGAGGATGTCAATTCGCTTGTTTTTTTATACGCTTGTACCTACCTCAGAACTCCGTCATTCATAAACCCGCTTTACCTGTATCAACTGAAACAATATTTCTGGCTCAGACTTTACGTCTAACGTCATTAAGTTCAACCTTAGCGTGTTATTCGAGGGAAATAAGGCCCTTTTCAAATTTCACCCGTCAACTGCTACATTGTAGGTATTATTCTCATGCGTACAGCAATATTTGCCAGGTACATTAGCCTGGTAAGGTATGATACTAATTAGGAAAACACTCGCATGTAAGCGGCTCAGATGAGCTGTGTTTTCGTGTGTACTATACAAATACACTCGAGCATAACAAAACTCCATTCGTGCGGTTTTCTGTGATTTGAGCCGACTATTTTCTAAGCTCCTTAGGACTAAATGTACATAAGTACTCATAGTTAATAGCTCAAACTTGTTCTAAGTAATGTTTACGATGTAGTTATTTTCTAAGTGGCATTCCACTGAGCTACAAAGTATGGTAAAAAAAACGGCCAAGGCCGAGTTGGGTTCGCGCACCGAGGGTTTCGAACAAATTGATTGAATTTATGAAGACCTAGGAGCTCAGAAATAGGCCTACTAATTTAAGGCCTCCACCCTTATATTGCCAGTTGAGCAGCAGGGGAAGGAGGAAAGTCACAATAAAGTTAAAATTTTATTCGGAGTAAAAGTCATGGTTAGATTATAGGAAGGGTAATAAACCCTGGACGATAGGTGTAATAGTCAAAATACCATAAACGGGACTTATCACGCTATTATTACACAAGTAATATTTACCTCGACGTTTACGTTTCGTTGGTTACTTTGACGTTTGGTATTTTGACTATGAGTGAGAATCACGAAAGTTTAAAACGTGATAGGTGTAATAGTTTCCGAATCCATTCCAAATTTAACTTACCTGATTGATGTGCAAGTTATATGATGTGGAAACGTCATATTGACCGTCTGGTCATAGTTAGTAGATATATCGTAGGTCAAGTTAAACTTGTACTAAATAGTGAAGCCAACATATCTAGATACTATACCATTTGCCTTCAGGGTGCTTTTTAGGTGTCCTGAGTGTGTATTCAGGCAAGTTTAATGTTATGTACTATTTCGATGATTAATCAAGAAGAATAATGTAGTATATGGCAACACTAGCTCTCGTCCTTGGTTCTGAATCCAAAATGGCGGATTTGTTACAAAAATAAGGACATTATAACCACGACATTAAGGGGCTGTTTCACCATCCATTGATTAGCGTTAACCGACGGTTAAATGTGATGCCGTCTTCGTCTATTCGAACAAAACAAATAGAGAAGGCATCACACCTAACCGCCAGTTAACACTAGTCAATGGATGGTGAAACAGCCCCTAAGTGTGTTTATTTAGTTAACCAAACTGAAGTTTTCCATAGAGCTATGGAGCGCAGCATGCTTGAAGTGGGAAGGATTGACCTTACCCGGAACACGGTAATGCGTTTTAAAACACGCATTGTCGATGTTGGTGCAAAGACTGCCAGGTTGAAGTGGGACTGGGCCGGCCACGTCAGCCGAATGCATCCACTGCGGTGGGCTGAAATGGTGACGGCTGGGTAGGCCCAGACGGAGATGGCGGGACGACCTGGACGTATTTCTCGCCGACTGGCCTCAGTCTGCTTTGGATCGGGATGAATGGAGGATGGGGACATCAATACAGGCTAGATAATAATAATAATAAAAAACTGTAACGTATTTGTATCAGTTTTTATATGTAAACGGTTGACCGGTAGAGATCGCTTTTAAGCGATAATACCGCCTATTGTCTGCCCTACATTTAATTTTTGTCTTGTATGTTAATTAACTGTACTGATCTGTAGTGCTCATTAAATAATATTTGTGTTCTATTGGATTATAATTATAATTAAAATTAATGTGCAAATGTTTGTAATAATAAGACAATGTAATATATTTATTACCAAGTGTATTTTGTTTCTATGATGTGTATTTTTTTGTATTTTGTATGAATCATGTTACTTGAAATAAATGAATCTTATTATTATTATATTTTGACTATCCAATATAGCCCGCAGAAAATTTTAATGTGGCTTACATTCCTCAAATTTTACACTAATTTTTTGCTCATGTCATCAATATAGCATCGAGACAAAGGATAGTGTAAGTCTGCCATTTGAGTATTTCACTCTTGAACTCCTCGAGCTGAAAGTTACGCGGATCTTCCTCACTTCATGTCTCGCCCACGGCTCGTGTAAACAGTGTTAAGTGTTTTCCTATTTCCCCTTGACATTAGTCGACAATCCGGTACGGGGTTTAGTTATATGGCGGGATAGAACACTTAATGGAGTTCGATGTAATGGTTTGGTTGGTAATTTTGTTTATTTCACACCTATACACGTAGGTGGCTTTGTTGTTGACATTTCGGCATACAAGGTCACCTTAAAAACATCAAGGTAAGCATTTTCCCGTTTTTGGGGTCAAATATAATATTATAATAATGAAAAATCAAGCAACAAATATGTAGAGACTTTTTGAGACCACGCACTTGTCAGCTCACTTTTTGGCTAATAGTGAGTCAGTATTACTATTTTTACTATGGTTAGTTTTACTTGAGTTAATCATTTCATACGCTTTAAGTCACATTGACTTAAAGCGCCTGCTGCCTGCTGCTGCTGGTGCTGGTGCTGGTGGTGCTGGTGACTGCTGTGTCACCTAGTAACATAGTTTTAGTGCTAGTTCTAGTCTTAGTTTTAGGTGGTACATTTTTGGAGCCAAAATAAACTTTTCTTTCTTTCTTTCTTTCTTTCTAAAACTTTTTCCTATGTATATCTGACGACAGCACTAATAAAAAAGTTCCTAAAAAAATCTTCAATGGACAGATTATTTCAATACAAAATTTAAAATCATCAATTTTACATAAGGATACTAAATACTTACTCATCACCTTCACTTTGTCTTATAACCTTGCGGCTCTTACATTAATTATAAAGTAACTAAGTCACATTGCTGTAAGACGGAATGCTTAATTTATTTAAACTTACTCCCGTTGCGCAAACCTTGGCATGAACCTAATTACGTAAGTAATAAATATTCACTAGCGATAAACTTGGAGAATAATTTATGAACGTGTAAGCGTTTAATTTCAACACGATTTAGATTTGGGCGCTTCCGATACGATACAGAAGTTAATTTCAAATGAGTTATGAATTATTTCAGTTTTCTTACGGTTGTTTGACTCAATAAGGTTTATTTCATAGCTTATGAAATCGTCTTTTACTATCCGGGCAGCTAAAAGGTCACAGCTCATTACCCGGCACTCGATCAGCACCGCCTCGCCGTGAGCAGTTAGTATTCTTTATATGGATTTGTATGGGCATGCGCTCATTACATCAACTCCGTAGCGTCACCGAATCGCCTCGCTCGCGAGGTGTCCATGCGCGGACGGCGAGTGGACCACTCGGTGATAGCTCGCTGCTCGTACGCTTGCGTCGCGTGAACCGCGCGCGGTCGGCGCGGCGCTCCTTACCCTCATTTCATAATAGGCTACTCGGAAATTCGTGGACCACGTAACGTCCACTCGTTGACAACGGGACGTTCACTCGTTGACCACGTGAGGTCCACTCGTTGTCAACGCGGCGTCCACCCGTGGACCACTCGTCGACAACGAGTGAACGCCGAAAGTCGAGGCGGTGTTGGTCGGGTGCTGGGTGGCTCTAGTGAGCTGTGACCTTAAGAGTGGAATCCCTTGTCAACTTTTGTGTCCTCTAAACGTTACAATCAAATCAAAGGTGAACAAGTATTTTTTCTACAGTGATGACGCTGTTGGTTTTTCCACCGTGACAGCTTCGCCCTGGCTGTGGAAGGAGTGCTTGGCGAGCCGGCACAACCGCTTCCAACTGGATTCCTACCGGGTGCCTAATTTTTTATCTGACGTCAAGGTGTCGCATCCGAAGACATACCTAACTCACAATAACTCGATTCACGCCACTGGTATACTCCGTATATTTTAGACCAAATCTTCGCTAACCTTAATCTTGTCATCAATGACAAGATATTAATAAACGTTAAATCTTTTACTCCAGACAATACTTTTACTTACAGACCAGTACTCAATACAATTAAATCACCAAACAATCGCGCATTATGTATGTGCTACTGCTACGCAAGTAGTCTTTATTTAGTCTAGGAAACATAGTGTGAATATAAAAAGCATTGTAGGCATCTAGTCGGTGTATTGGTTCAGACGAATGCAAGTGACAGGTGAGAACAACTAACAAGTACCTATTCCACGTGCCTTACTTTAGCACAAAACCAAAAATTAGGTACAAAAGAGGTACAACTATGTTATTCGTCTATTTATGTCTATTTATATAATAGTACTGAAAGCTCAACTTTAACTACATGTTACGGCCACTTTGAAATAGACCGTAATAAAGCGGTAACTCAAATTTTACCATGAAAATAATCTAAGAGAGCGTCACGTTTCATAATTCCCAACGGTGCTATCCGTGGCAAGCTCTATAACCAGCGAAAGTGCAAAATTTCATTAAACTTGAACAATTAATTATAAGCATAATTAACACAAGCTCATGCTACAGCAAACTCAAATATCTTAGTATATTATTTTGTATCTTGTTTAAAGAAATTAGCTACAGCTCTGTTTTGAGACCAACTGATTAACTATGCAGTACAAGTAATTAATTACTTGGAAGTTTTTCAAAGGTAGGTATTAGTTAGCAATTGACCGGAAATCGCAGTAAATATCAACAATTTTTACTTTAATGGCATTAATGATCGAATATTTTATTTATTTGACAACAGCTCCGGATCCAAAAGCGCTGTCTTCGCCAAATCCTCAGTATCTACTGGCCCGATGAAACCTCCAACGAGCATCTCCTGAAGAAATGAGAGCGCTGCCGTGAATCTTCGATCGACCAATAGATCAACCGTCGGAAATGGACCTGGATTAACCACACCCTCCGAAAATATTCCGATTCTACGTGATTCGATTTCCTAAGCGGGTCCTCGATTGGATCCGCAAAGTGTTCCCGTCCCAAGCAGACCTAGCAACACACAGTTTCAGACGAGGCACAGAACCTAGGGAAGACAAAGTGTACGAATAAAAGTGTGAAGCGCAAAACTGAATGCGATGAATGATGACTATGGATATGCTCTGCCCGATTCAAGGGACGTATTAAGGTATTACATACATACATACATATAATCACGCCTCTTTCCCGTAGGGGTAGGCAGAGACCACTTCTTTCCACTTGCTACGATCCTTACATACTTGTTTCGCTTCGTCCACTTTCATTATTCCCTTCATACATGCTCTTCGGTTTAGGGTACTCTTGACCTGGCCTTTTTTCAAGACGTCCCTGTTTTGGTCTCGAAACCTCCGCCTAGGTCTACCCCTTCCAACACTTTCATTCACACTCGCTCTTCATTCATTCTCTCGACATGGCCAAACCATCTCAGCATACCTTTCTCAATTTTTGTCACTACATCTTCTTTCAGACCACAACGTTTCCTTATCTCACTATTTCTTATCCTGTCACTCAGTTAAACTCCTATCATACTTCTTAACGCTCTCATCTCAACTGCATTTATTCTGCTTTCATGTTTCTTCTGCCATACCCAACTTTCACTTTCGTACATGAGTGTCGGAACCAGCACCCCCCCATGCACAGCCAAACGAGCCTTGTTAGACACCTTCCGACTGTTCATAAAGGAGTGCAAAGCTCCATTCACCATGTTTCCTGCATTCACTCTTCTTTCAATATCATATTAAGGTATTAACTTAAGTGAATTCTGTTAATTCGACAGCAAGTAGTTGATCCGGTCCGAAAGTCCCAGTAAAAAATGTCCGCGCGTCCTTCAGTGTTGTCATTGAATACCTATTAAATTCCTATTTTGTATATTTTCAATAGAAACAAAACAAACAGAAAGTCATTTTGCGTGAAGTTAAACAAGCTCTACCGTACCATTAAAAAGATTCCAAATATATTCCAGAAACGTTCTCAAAGTACGCGGTACGGCCAAAAATAAATAGAAAGCATTACTTCTAAATGAGTGCTATCAAACTCATAACTGATGCCTCACGGGAACAAATTCTAACAAGTTGAAATTCGCACGCAAACGAACGCAATTTCAAATTCTAAACTTGATCCAACTCCACCGCGAGATACGTACAGAGAACTTTCGCAAAACACGTCGCTGATATTAAATACAAGTTAAATAAAGACAGTTTGTCTAAGTATTGTTGGCTCACATGTATCCTATTTGAAACAAGTATAATTCCAACAACTTTCAAGAGCATTACTTAAGAAATTTCATTTTAATAAATTAGCTCTCGAACAACATTGAAGCGTTGCCTGCAGAATTCATGTTGGGATATAGACGTGCAGAGAATTTTTGTTTCCGCATAACATACTCATATACCTTAGATATAGGTACAGGTGAGGATTTTTTTTTTAGTTATTGAGGAGCTATAATGTTTTTTTTTTATAATTAGGTACTACGAGTACAGCAGAGGCTCGTTGTTCCTTAACACGCAGGAAAACCGGCCAAGAGCGTGTCGGACACGCCCAAAATAGAGTTCCGTAGCCATTACGAAAAAATTAAGTAATATTTTTCTAAGGCTTTCGTATTTTATACGGAATCTTCCAAGTTTAGGTATATTTTATACCTTAGGCTGCTATTTACTCTTAAACTACTAATAATTCTCAAGCAAACTTAGCCGTTATAGTTTTCCTTGTAAGTTTGATATACTTACTACCACTGCGAATTTTTAGATCGGTTTAGATTTTAGAGGGGGGGGGGGATGCCCTATTTTATTTAATAAAAATTTGCACTTAAGTTGAATATTTCGCAAACATATCACTGAATCGAAAAATCGTCCAATGTTTTTAAGAGACCTATCCAACGATACCCCACACTATAGAGTTGGATACGAAAAAAAAATCACCCCCACTTTACGTCTATGGGAGGTACCCTAAAAAAATTTTTTTTAATTTTTTTATTGTACTATTTTGTCGGCTTAGTTTATATATATCTGTGCAAAATTACAGCTTTCTAACATTGATAGTCCCTGAGCAGCCGCGGACGGACAGACAGACAGACAGACAGAGAGAGAGAGACAGACAGACATGGCGAAACTTTAAGCTTTAAACGCTTTAAGTAATGTCGATTTTTTGACGCTAAGTGTTCGTTCGAGCTGTTCTGGGCGAACGAATATTCGATCGTTTTGATCGCTCGGGTCTAACGTCATTACATTCCTGCGTTTGTTACCACAACGGAAGGACAAGTCACAACAACTTTCATTGAGCTAGATATTGCATCGGTACCTATTTTATTTCATTTTAATAATGCTGCGAAGGCATTGAGAAAAAAACGCCATAAAGACGCCGAATAAGTTACTCCAGCAATGACTAGTCTATGTACTACGACAGCCCAAGAAGCCAAGGATTTAGGAGATCATAAGTAAAGCAATATTGTAATTATTTACAGTAAAATTTAACGTACTCGTTATCGCTCAACACATTTTGAATCTTTGTCAAAGTCACTTAATCGATGCGCTTACACAATCCTTTCCGACATTACGAATGACTCCGAGATTACATCCAACTCGTGTCAACCGATAACAGACCGGACCACACATTCATCGTATTCGCCTCTAATTAAATCCCTTTATAGTGAGAGCCGGTACATAAGTCAGGTATCGCGAGATAAAGATTAATGTGTTCTTGTTAAATAATTTACGGTGCTGATATCAGACCAGCTTTACGTACTATTTTGCCTGTCTGGATGGTAATTTCGTTCAATTTAGCAATTTATTTTACAAAGAAATATGGCGATATACATAAGTTGATTTACCTTTTTTTATCCGTAAACTTATGTAGCAAAGCAAAGCAAAGTTTACAAAAGGAATAGCAAGAACTACATTGCTTCTGAAGCATTAAAATCTACTGAAGAATTGACGTGAAGAGAAGCTGAATTCAAACGCAACTCTAAATAAATAATCGATATATTTACCATCGTTACCGATTACTTCCGTAACTTTTAAATCAATGAAACTCAAAACACTTCCTCAGGATAACTTTCAAAGTCGAAATAGGTAAAGTTGTCTCAGATTAGTCCCCTACTCCCAGTTTGGTCGCAACTCGGATCAAACAAATTCGCCGACTAAGACCAACGTCTCTACAATGCTACCAAATGTTCTTACTCCTTTATCCAAACAAAACTTTCAAGTTACTGATCTACGCACTTTGAGCTACTTTACCTTTTTGCTGATTTGTTCCTTATTTAGATTACCGGTACACTTTTTATTCTTTTGAATTTGGAAATATTTGTAACTCACATTTTTTCTTAAAATTGGATGACGCTTGTAGTTGCAAGTTAATGAACTGGGACGGCTCTACTTGTGCTACATGGTTATGTACGATATTGTAATTAAAGAGCTTTTTTTTATTCGACTATAAAGCAACAAATGTTCTACGTAACTTGGTAATTCTAAAAGGTTCCATCATCTAATGAAGAACATTCTTCGTCTGAAGTTGTATATTAATACTAAAAGTATTTGTAACATTTTTAATGTGATTATAGCATCCGGATCACAAAGTCTCCCCTAGCTGTCCTAACAGTAAAGTTTGATCAAGTGGGAAACGTTCAAAAGTTTATACTTCCCGCAGGAAGAGAGATTAATATTCATGAGACTTAACTCGAGGAAAACTTATTTCCACGTCAGTATCTGTCCGTCTGTACATTTGTAATGAAACGCCTTCTAACAGTCTGTTTTGATAGGTACTTTTAATTTGTACTTCACAAAGTACTCGACGTCCTTAGTCGAGGATACGCTTTGCTGAGGTGTTTATTTAACTTTGGTGAGATAAAATATTTTTATCATGCAAATCTGACTTTACATTTTAAGATGGACGGGAATCTCATCTTCAGATTAGTAAACTAACTTAATCTAATAATTTCACGTTAGAAAGCTTGGATTGTATTTTAACCTGGCTTGAAGTTAAATAAGTATTTAAAAGACTTTCAAACTAATTTGTTTTAAATAAATTCGATTCTATGGCAGCCTTTCCGCTACATCTTGTATATTAAACTCCATGTCTAGCCAAACAGTATCATGATGAAAATTTAATAATAATATTAAACTTTCTATTTTTAATAATGATCGTAGTCCTTGTAATACACGTTGCCAAAAAGACAACATCGCTCAAACAAACAAATACAATTGAATTTAATTAAACCTTTATCACCTGCTGGACAATAAAACATTTCATTAGAATCGGAAGCGAGTTCCCTCATCCGATCAATGTAGTCCAGTAATCAGGTAAAGAGGGAATCGTAATACCCTCCACCGCCGTCCGACTTTTTTAATTAACAAACGGAGCTGTTTACTTTTCTCTATTTCGCAGAGGTATTTTCACCTAAGGGATCTCTTTTAATATCGTGTAGTTGTCCTGGATCAACCGTGGATCCAGTGTTTTCGAATTGCCTTAATCAAGGAATAGTGTAGATAAGGATTTAATTAAATGTGCCACCTAAATACTAAGCAATTTCAGTGTCTTCTTTATCTATTTTGTTTTATTCACATTGAACATCACGCCGCTAAAGACGAGCAGTAAATACGCTACGGGGTCGGAATAACATTAACTACGCGTTAAACCGCTTTTTACGCATAAAACAAAATAAATTGAGTTTATTTTCGTAAACAAGAAAAGTATTGTCATAAAAAATAACGCCATTTTAGCTACAACAGATATTAGAGAGTCTTTCACCTCATTAGCAGAGGCCACAAGCTCATATGAAGGGAACTTCAAACTGCGATAAAACGTGCTTTGTGAGATATTTTCACTTACAACTTTTTAATGCTGTGGCGTGCAAATGGCCTGAGTGAAGATGTTTCTAAGCTCCTTAATGGTTAAGTAGGACAGAGTGGTCGGTCATGATCCGGATGTACATACATACATACCAGAAAGTTTCTTGACATAGTTTTTTTATATTTTGATTTATGTACGTCAAATTATTCTAAATTATTTACTTGCACCATTAAAAAGTAAGTTCTTGGATATTTTATATTATTGACGAAAAATACTTTAAAATGTTAAGAATTCCACATAAAAAATATTAGTTTCTGTTCAATCTACGTATTCTAAGTTTTTTTTTTTTATCTCAAAAAAGGCACATTTGACAACCACATGATACATTTTGATACAATTAAACTGCGCTCAAAACTAAAACCACATTTAACTTTTGCTGCAAGTGTTCCTTACTATCATTGCGAAAAAGGATTTTTTAACATGTAAGTCTATTTTTAAGATTTCACAGCAAAGCCTGGCCGTCAATGACATAATCAGAAATGATAAAAAGAAAAAATGTTTCTTTTCGATGTTATAAAAAAGATGAAAATAAAATGTCAAAGTAAAACGGAAAGAAAATGCGAAATAATTGCCTTTATGACTGTCCCAAGATGTCGTCCTAGAACCCGTAATGAGCACTTCGAAGATCTTTTTAGGTTCCGTCCGATTTCCTGCGTCTTCTTGTGCTTTAATATAAAATGACGACTTCTGATACTTTTTTACGAATCTCCGATCGCACAAATTAACATTTAAACGTTGATTATTATTCAAACAGATAAGTTCAAAATCAAAGCGTGTATTAGTGTGAAATATTTTAGAGCGATTTGATTTGTTAGTCTTCCAGTATTTACGAATAAGTTATCCATCACAGCGATACCATTATTTGTCTGCCTGATAAGATTCAAAACATGGAACCTCACAGAAGAACATACACACACCTTGTCAGATGTGCATATCTTGTTGAATTGGTGCTTGAAGGCCAAGTCATAAAGAATCGATAACCGCATCGGATGAAAGGTTCTTAAATTGTGGTCGCGTAGGTGCTAAATCTTAAAAACTCTTACAGCTATTGAGTGAACTCGTGTTATGAAAGCCAGCATTCGCTAATTGTAGCAAATTTAAAAAATATAATAATTAATATTAACTAACTGAAAAACCCTAAAAACGTCATTAATCAAAGTCAAACACAGGGTCAACCATAGTAGGCTGCCATGTCAGTTAACTGAATTAACACATACTATTTTGTCAGAGGAATTTTGTAGTAGGTAATTAATAATATTGTCGATGATTTTGTGACCGGGTAGATAAGTAGATAAGATATTATAGTGTTGTTTTACGTCTTAGTTTCACTAAAATTCAATTTTTTTTTTTCATAAATTTCCAATGTTACTAAAATACTTGTTAAAAGGTTTGCTTTTTTCAGACTGTAAGTACACTATTAATATTCGAAAACGTTTTTAAAGTATTACAAAATTGCTCTCGACAATTTTCTTTCCGACTTTTCAGTCTAACTGCGCGTTTACTTAACCGTATTGAACAAAGAAACATTCTCTCCATTACAGCTCATTTACTTGAAAACCTTTTATGAAACGACTAGTTGTGAGTTTTCTTCCTAAATTTTCTTTTTAACCGACGAAAAAAAAAACGGAGGAGTTGCTCAAGTCGACGCGTATATATTTTTTTATGTATGACCACGCATAACTATTTACAGAGTAGTCCGATTTTGATAATTCTTTTTTATTGGAAAGCGTATACCTTACCCCGAGGGTGGTTCTATTTAAATTTGGAAAAATATTCCTACCCTAAAGGTAGGAAAACAGGGGATGATTGATTGTTCAGTCACTGATTGTACTGTATGATCAAGCATAACTTTTTACAGAGTAGTCCGATTTTCAGTTATTTTTTTATTGCATAGGGTATAGGTCTAAAAGTTGGTATTATATAAATTTGCGAAAAAAAAAATCACCCAAGGGTTGGAACAAAATAAAAATAAGTATAAAATAAAAACTTTTTACAAAAAAATTAAACAGCCGAAAAAACTGAAAAGCAAAAAATGGATATGTTCTGCAATAGTTAGATGCGTTTTGTAAACATAGTTAATTAACTGATTCTCTTAGCTAAATAATCAAACTGACTTTCACATAATATATATCTAACCCATACGTACAAAAATATATGGCAGCCAACAGATTAAATCTATGTCTTCTCAAGAGATAAATTCAAGCACAATTCGAGCCCCTGAGTTTTTTAGAATTTGGTTGGGCAGATTTTATTTTATTTACAGGCCGGGTGTTTATTTTTTATTATAAAGTATCTAAATAAGCTTCGGACATCCACTGCAATGCAGGCCGCTTCCGACCGAAGCAAATGCGGTATGGGAACTGTGTCCAACAGTGGACATCCTGTGGCTGAAAATGATGATGATGATCTGAATTCGCACGTTACATTACAATTAATGCGAGCACATTAGTACTTCGTGACAGTAATCATCTAAGAGGCTTCATCTTGAAGGTTCTAACCTAATGAACTTTCAACATGGTACCACTATTTTAATTAATAACACCAGTGACGGTTCTAGGGAGCGAGCGTGAATTAGAGCGTGGCTGGAACTTAACTACCATTATTCTGCGACTCTGGCACCGAACTCCGTAACAAGAATAAGGTAGCAATGTATGGACATAACCAGCGGTCAGAAAAAGTTCAACGAACAATGTTGCTAAAGCACAAACTAGCTGACAAGTTTTTAAAGAAAAGTTAACGCTTCATACTATCATATTAGCAACATAGCTTAAAAAAATTACGTATAAACGCTAATCTGAGTAGATTAGGAAAAATAAGCGCAGATAAAAGGACTTCATACAGTGAAATTTCTCATCCTTCGTCATACACGAAGGATATATATATTGATATGCGTCACTTTTTTTTTTTGATATGATGCGATTTTGATCAGATTTGTGAATCGCCGGGTTATTAATTTTATCAAACATTGCGTCCCATCCATTGTTAGTCTAGTTGCTTCTCAATAACATTTATCAGTAGCTTGTAAATTATTTGACAAAAACTAATCGACCAAAATCGCGTCTGACCAAGTTGATAATGAAAGAGACATTTTGATCAAGAATATATATTACCCGAAATGAATCTAACATTTGCCTTGCATACTCGTTATACAGATAGCAAAATTCTACTTCTAAAGTATAGTTTTAATCTTGCCTCTGCCTTCCCCAAATCGCTTTGAAACTTAACCAAGTCCTCAGTCTGTAGGCCGGTATTAAGGTCGGGCTAGCTTCCAACGTCTTGTATTTGGAGGCTGCGATGGTGCACGCATTTAATTTATTATCGTCCCCTAAATAAAGGCGGGGGCGTAGGCGTAATGACAACCTGATGTTAAGTGTCCCGTGTGTGCTTAATGGCATATGAAATTGCACTGGGACAATTATATGGGAGGTGTTTTGAATGTTTCAAGTAACTGGAACTTTGTACCAATGTGCGTCTTCTATTATTTTCCGTTAGCAACAAATTTTATTAATTTTAATAACCTTTTTCTAGACTCTGACAATAAAGACACGTTAGCGCTACTAAAAAATTTATTTAGTTACGAAACTTCCATATATTTTGTGTAACTCAATGGAAAAATTTGTAGGACATAGTGTAAAATTGGGCTTACCATAGTCAGATTCACCAAATTGAATGCCAAATTTGAAGGCTTTAATATTTAGGGTCTGTTTCACCATCCATTGATTAGGGTTAACTGGCGGTTAGGTGTGATGCCATCTCTATTTGTTTTGTTCGAATAGACGGAGACGGCATCACATTTAACCGTCAGTTAACACTAATCAATGGATGGTGAAACAGCCCCTAAATATTAAAGCCTTCAAATTCGGCATTCAACACACCTACCTGGCGTGTACATACCTACCTGGTAAAGGCTAAATTTTGCGACATTGAATTCAATGAATGTGAGTGATCCAATCTAGTTTCAGTTCGGATTTTATGACTATAGCCTAAACGCGTTTAGTTCAATCCATTTGATGTTTCTAATTCTAGTTAAGGGCCTATAATTCCTAAGTGAATAAAGGATGTTTTGAAGAGTATTACCATTTCGTTCTAAATATAATGACATGTTAATGTCTTGATCGAAATACAGATCCGATATTTACGAAGTGCGGCTGTGCAGTGTTAACGACTCTGGCAAATGTTTGCAACGAACTCGCCATGAAATTTAAGCTGTAAATAAACAATACACTTCCACGACTTAAACTTATAGAGTATGATTTTTATGTGTAACATTCATAAATTATTTCATTGTAATCTACTAATATTATAAATGCGAAAGTTTTTGAATGCGTCTGTACAAATGTGCGTATTAGTTTAAAATGTCGTATATGTCGTTTAAAAATTGTATAATACTATCATATTTTTTCCAACAACAAATATGACACAAATAAGCAAAATGTTGCACGTTGCATGTTCATAAAATATTATTTCGAATTGAAAACGTTGCGTTATAAAGAACGGCAACACAAAACATCACTTCTGATTTCGAGTAACCAACATTACAAAATCCAACTTTAACATTGTCTGAAACAAAACTATCCGGCAACACAATACATGTAACATAAACGGTAGCGTTTCTCGCATAAAACTTGCGATACTCAGTATTCACATTCACAGCAGCGACAGGTGTTTTTTACGGCCACTCGGTGATTTAGCGCTCTAGATTCACCATTAATCCAGTTTGGATGGACGTGAATAGAAAACCGGGAGCAAACATTGCGTTAAACATTTTTTTAACTGTTCTCGTAACTAGGTTTACATGGCTGAAAAATTGGGGATATTGCATATTGTGCGTGTCGATGGTAAACGGGTAACTATACGAGAGAGTGGCTATTTATTAAGTCGTAAACGTGAAAAATCGCTCCCGAGTGTGCAATGATGGATTGAACTTTCGTCGTTATGCGTATGTTTCATGTACCGAACTTTGAAGTTACGCAAAATGTACACGTACATAGATATATTTGAAAGATACTATTTGAATTTTACTTTAGGGAATAAAAAACCATCATAATAATAGTTTTATTCAAAACATGTAAATGTAATTCAACCTACCACCCAGTAGTGCTTTATGGTAATACAAAATTACGGGAACGTATCTGAATATCGAAAATTAAGATATCCAATGTTAAAAATTCGACGGTTAAAATATCGGAAGTACATAGGTTAGGTTAGTTTAGGTTCGATATTTTGACCGTTGATAGTTTAGTTTAGTTTAGTTTATTTATTCATTCAATACATCATTACATTATAATTTAAATAAATGTCAGTAATATTTTAACTATAGATATTTCAATTTTCGATATTCAAATACGTGCCCAAAACTACATTTGTTGTTTTTGATATCCATCTCGTTTGGCTATCTATTCGAGCTCACCTTGATAAAGAACCAGACTGGTTTGAACTTTGGGTTTGAAACATACAAGCGTAGGTATATCGACCAACAATATGTGACAAACCTAACATTTATACTAGGCTAAATATCCGGTCTTTTAAAAAAACCTACTTCACACTCTGAATTAAAAGCTATCTAGTTACGAATCAAAATCATTTTAAGAAATTCTACACTGTATAATAATGAAGTACGTTTCAGTAATTGAAGAGTGAATTCATTTAATGTTTTATCTCGAGTTCAAGGTGTAAACAAGTTTGATTGGAATACTGCCAATAATGCCGCACTGGAACCCAACCGTCGTTTAAAGCTGAAACTACTTATGATGTATGTCTGTCATTATGAAATCACCACATTACCTGCGCCTGAGCTAAGAACACGATCTCCCATAATTGAAAACCCGAAATCAAGCGCAAAAAGCAGCTACAGCAACTACTACTAATGCAAATACGTGTCCAACATTTGTTTGGCATTTAATCTTTTAACACTGATTAGTTTTTGCCATGGAGAAATTCAGAGCCGTTTAGATACTAAAAGCATTTGTTAACACGACTGCGGCTTGTCTCCGATGCGAATAAAAACCTCTAACAGCATTCTAGTGGCTTTGCGGATACGTCTGGGAATATTTCGCGAGCATATCTGCAGCGCGGACGCCACTCCAGACATGCGGGGATCCCTAACGAGTCGGCAACGGGGTTTTAAAATGTCGACAAAATATACATAAAAAGTCGCAAGATTCGTGTCTGGAACGTGTAGCGTGTTTCGTTAGCCAACTCGGCTTGCCACAAAAACTCGCCAACAAATAAGGGGAATTTTAATAAAACCCGCTGATGCGAATCGAAACAATCACACTTCGAATTTCATTGTTAAGGCGACAGAACGATAAACATCTCGAGAACAATAGCTTTGCTCCTATACAGGTTGTAAATGAAACACCAGCTGTTTTCAGGGTGGCGGACTCGTCAATATGAATAAGATTTTGCTCAATACGGAATTTATGAAAAAGTCGTTCAATGCTTCCGAATAAACCATTTATTTGCAAGCGAAATACTGTCAGTGCATTGTTTTTGTGATTGAAAACCTGGAACATTCATCTCAATCACGCTTTTTATCGACAAATCATTTTGCAATAAATCTTTTACACTTTTTAATAACGCAGCTCTGGAGTACAAAGATAGTTTTCTTCAGACGATATTATTTACTTCGGTGGGTATAGTTTTTAGTGTGCTGTAAGAAACGTTATCGTATGTAAATCCTTCTACAATCGACATCGCCAATTGTACGATTCCCCTACTTTTAATGCGCTCACGTTTTTTGTGTTTTCATAAATATTGGTGAACTACGATACTCTCCGGAAAATCTAATCTAATAATCTCTAAAATAATCCATATATTACCTACGCAATTAACTTCGTTACTGAGCAGGCAAAATAAAAAATATAGGATATGGCTTTTTAAGTATATACGCTCCTCGCGTATTTAGTTTCCGTGCCATTTCTATTTTAAATACACAACCACTAAAAACAGTATTTATTTCAATTCTTCTCACCCTTTACGTGCGACGTGTCTTCAAACACAGTAGACAAACAGATTCCAGTGTCCGGTCCTAAATTAGTTCCAAAAATACACATTTTCGTAAAGGGTCGAGGTAAAGGGAGAAAAAAGAGCGTCGTGAGACGGCAGCGTCCATAATTGTCTCGCGTTTTGCTTGTTTTGTACGCGAAGTGTCGGAGTGATTGTTGTTTTCCTATAGGCGCTGACCAAATAATGTTGCATCCATTTAGACATTAAACTTTTCCTTTATTAGAGAGTTAAAAAACTACGGATAAATATGAAGTCCTTGGAAAAAAAATACCCACAAATAATAATATTGCTTCAGCTCTTAAGGTGTAAAAAAAAGATGTATAACCGTTTTTTTTGTGGGAATACGCAAATGGAAATCAAAGTCAAAGTCAAAATATCTTTATTCAATTTAGGCTATAACAAGCACTTATGAATGTCAAAAAAAAAATCTACCACCTGTTCGGAAAAACCTCTGCTGAGAAGAATCCGGCAAGAAACTCAACGAGGTATATATTTTTTCAGCGCTTCAGATGCTTCTGCTTGAACGCAAAAAGCTACGCAAAATCGCATTAAATATCAGTTTGATTTGCTACGTGACGTGACAGTTCAAATTGATGTAACTTACTCGTATGTACCTCTATGAGTAAACAGCCTAGATATATGTAGTAAGCCTTCCACGACGGTCGGTTTAGAAACGAGGAGAAGAACTAATTTAGCCAACATATCTTAGCAAATTGCACATTTTATGTAGCAATGGCCGGGGTGGATCGCTAGAAGAACTGAACGCCGTTTGGAGCCGAGGTTTTAGAGTGATGACCGCGTTAGGAGGCAAAGCGTTGGATTGCTTCACGGAAGGTGGATGGACGATCTGATCGGAAGCTGTTCGCTACGGTTTGCACAAAACTGTATTTACGCCTTGTGTAATGAATCAAGATACTTTTTTTACAAGGCTTTCGTTTACCTTACAATGTCCTAATGCAACCTTGCATCTCGAATTTTACCCAAGTGGGTAAAGGGTGGGGTGGGTGCCTATAAGTATAGGGATTTGACTGACTTGAAATTTAGTATTGACATGTAGTTTGAATGACAATGTGAAAGTTAGCAAAAATGCTTGTGTACCTTACATGTAAATTTTTAATCAAAACTTGGGAGATAGAGATAGGTCATCGTTCATCCACCATTAAGCCTCATATAATTCGTTTTCTAATTTTTTTTTACCGTAAACCTACTAGACACTGGCAAAATTGTCCTCCAATGGACAGCGCCATATTTTATAAAATTTAATTTTATTCCAATATTTTTCTTATGCTTTCCCGCCTTTTTTCATTAAAAATAAACTGCAGGTGTATTTTTCCACCAAAAACACCACAAGCTATTTCAGACCCAATAGAAAAAGTCTGGAGTTCCAACAAAATATCTGATACCGGCCATTAGACTTGGCTGTATACGACTTGTGCCAACATTTCCATGGCCTTTTTAACTTTAAAAAAAAATGTGATTGATTGCAGGCGCGCTAATTCATTATTGTCGAGCTAGCGCACCTGCAATCTTTTTAACTTTTTATTTTTTCGCTGACCATAAACTTCACCTTCTGATATGTAAAGAATAATGTCAACTTTTACGGACATTTTTGAGAAAATCATATTACGTCAGTGATGAGCATAAGGCGTAGGACCTATCATCGCTCAATAATATGCTACACAATGCAACAACCTAAATCTTCTAATAGGCTTACTAAGATTACATCTTGCCAATCCGTTCGCATCGGCAACCGTTCAAGCTAACTGTACGGCTAGGGTTAGCACTTTGTGCAGGTACTCGTATTTAAAAAAAAGCTCATTACGAGTCGGAATCGTGCTCCGAGAGTTTCGTATAAACAGTTGCTGTTGACCACAACTTCGTCTGCGAAGAATTTTTTTATCGTGATAACGTGGAAACTTTGCTACTTTTAAGACAAGAACTATCTTATCCTTACCTTAGACTAGACTAAGGGACTGTTTCACCATCCATTGTTTAGTGTTAACTGACGGTTAAATGTGATGCCGTCTCTATTTGTTTTGTTCGAATAGACGTAGACGGCATCACATTTAACCGTCAGTTAACACTAATCAATGGATGGTGAAACAGGCCCTTATTATACTACCAAATATCATCTAAATTGGTTCAGACGTTAATGCATGATTGAGAATCAAACTTACTAGTTAATAATGCATATAAGTAGAGTATGCTTTGTCAACTTGTTAGTATGTCATGCTTATTTGTTACGCGTTCACGCTGGTAGTACTACTTAACCGATCGTGATGAAATTAGGTATGGAGATGGTTTAGACCCTGAGAACGACATAAAATAGTTGAACAAGTTGCTGGAAAGTTGAGTAGCTCCCGCGGGCACGCTATAAACGAATTATTTGCAGACAAAGTCAGGGCTAATAGCTAGAACTACCTTCATAAAAATGGGAAATATATGTATGGATTCAATTGATCAGAACCACAGAGTACATATATAACAGAGACACCACCTAGTACAAGCAAATGGTATCACCCTAATACTGGCTATTCAACTGGCTATTTTTCTTTCCTTCAATTTTCCAATAGATGGCACCAGTGAGAACACAAATAACACGATACGTATTGCCATCTAGTGAGACACTAAGGATACGGTACACTGACAACAACCAACAAGCTCACCAACTGAGCCTAGACGACTAGAGATACGCATGATGTCTCTGTCTTATTTACGTCATTAGAAGAGAATGGCATGTTTCTCTCAAATAGTTTCGACGAATGTGAGCAAGCGCGGGGCAAGCCCAGCAAGCGCATTCCGGTTATTCGCCATCTAGCGTCACAATTGCAAAACACTACGAAAGCCTCATAGCTGAAATGTAGCCACACGTAGCCTATACTTTCGTATTCTCAATTTATTATTTTTATGGTGTTTCTTATCTTCAAATTAAGGCGTTGAATTAAGGTTGATGTGAAGTTGTGTTTATAAAATATGCTAGTCTTTATTTTAATCTTAATATTTCTACTTAATTCGGCTTATTCACATTTTATAATTTACAAATGTTAATAGTAGTGCCATCTATTGCTGTTTTTTTGTTTTCAATATACCTTGTAGGGATTGGTAGGCCATGATCAGAACAAATAGTTATTTGTGTCACAAGGGAGCAAAATAGTGTATTTACGGCGAGGGCGTACATTGAATCCAGAATGTAGCGAAGGATTCTACAATAGAATCCTGAGCGTAGCACGGGATTCTAAAGTAGAATACTGAGCGTAATGAGGGATTCAAGTGTTAACGCCCAAGATGACAATAATTTTGCTCTCGAGTTGCTCATACAACTTTTCACACCGAGCATTAAGAAACTTGAAAAAAAAACAAATTCTAAATATTATTGAAGAACAACCAGCAGAGAAAATGGCGTGGTTTTACAATTATCAACTTCAAGAAATGGCATTTGCAATAAAATACTTAGAAAAGCCTTGAACAGAAAAGTTGCACTTTGCTCCCTCTCGTCAGAGAGGAAAATTTACTTTTCTGAAAGAGAGGTGTGAAAAATAAATTGTATTATAGACTTTAGTATAGACCAAACTTTGAAAAAGAGATTTTCATTTTGTGAAAACGTAAAAGCATCTATGTTTTTTTTTTTAATAGTAACCGTCAATGATGGGCTAAACATAACTTGAAAAAAAAAAAAAAGTTTAATAAAATTCTTATGAAAAACTGATGAATAATTGGTGGTAACCCTATCAATTCACAGGCGCTGATTGATGAATCTCTTGACATTCAAAACAATGCGCACAAAACATCAATACATCGACCGCGATGACCTTACTGAGTTAAGATAATGAGTAAATCACAACAATTTGACGATAGCTCGTTCTAAATATCGTACCGTTACCCGCAGACACAATAAAAGAGCCATTATTACACTGCCTCATTGCTTTATAATTATCATCTTTCAATTCATAGCCAGCCAGAATTGGAACCAAAACTAACAGTAAAAGCATTCAAAGTTCCAAAGAGTGTGGTGGGGTAATCAATTAACACCTACTTGTTTCACGTTAGGCTAACGCCTGTGCCAACGCCTTAGAAGGCGAACTTAACAAGCTACAATTTAGTGATTTCGAATTGTTTGATTTGTGGTGTCTGGTTTCAGTTTACGATTTATGAGATATTATTAATGTACAATATAATTTGTCTAATGTTCCAGAGGAAATTTATGTACCTACTTCGTAGATAATTATTGGCTAGATAGCTTTATAAATGCAAACTGTTTCCAAATATCCATAATAAAATTATTACAAAAGTCGACTCTCACTTTTTCTAAGTCACCGCGTCGCTTGTGGATCAGCAAGGGCTAGTAAAAATTTGAAAATCGAAGATCGTATCGTACCGCCCTTCTCACTCTCGTATTAAAAATAATTAGCGTCAGCGTCAGCGAATTTCGAATTTCGTAGTACCCGTAATTAAATTTGTGTCAAACTGCCTTCTCTCGTTACAATCACAGTTTCTCTGAAAAAAAAAACTCTTCATTCAATGATAATAAAAGGTAACGTTAGGTTTGCCAAACATTTTCGCCAAAATAATAATAAGCCGTCGATCCTAATAAAACTTTGATGGAATGCATGGCAAAATATACGGTAGACCATAAAATACTACCAGAAAATTCAGTCGGGTACGACTTATTGACACATGTTATTTTCTCTGATGCGACCATAAAACGTGACAATCCTATCTCGTTTGGTTGTATTTTAGGTATTCGCCTGAACAAAGAGGAAAATTATTGCCAAAGGTTTTGAATCAGCGGAATAGTAAATCCAATCTGAGCGATAAGAACGAATAAGAATTCTATCAATAAAAAACGCTTAAGCCGAAAATGAATACTAATAGGTTTCTGCGATTAATTAGGAATCAAGAAAAATCAAAACGCAAAAGGTAATATTGTATGCAGTGAACGTAATTATGACATACTTAAGGACTGTGAATATTTTCACTAAAAATTTCATGACATCGCATTGCTTTAGCTTCGACAAGGTAGCTTCTAGATACCTTAATCTAAAATAAATAAATATCATGAGACACTTGACACCAATTGACCTAGCTCAAACTAAGCAAAGCCTGTAGTATTATGCATACTAGATAACGGATAAACATACCTAAATACATACTTAAATACATATTAGGGCGTTATCAAAAAAAAGTGTACGTTTTCTTTCAAAATGTATTTAATTTTTTCATACAAATTTTATGACTCAGTTTTGTGACGCCCATACCGAGTGTATGAATAAAAACGTCACAAAACTGTCATTTTTGATTGGGACATTCTTTTAAACCATCAAAATCGATTGTGCTTTTGATTCTGATAAGGCAAAACCGTATTTTGTTTCAAAATTGAAAATTAAAAGAAAGGGTACCTATACTTTTTTGTGAAAATGCCCATTAAACATCCAAGACCCGAGAACAAATATTCGTATTATTCATATAATTATCTGCCCTGGCCGGGGATCGCATCCGGGACCTCAAGCTTCGTAGTCAGGTTCTCTAACCACTTGGCCATCCGGTCGCCATAGTACCTAAGTGAAAACGAACGATTATGCCGATACACCTGATTAATAAATCGGATAAACGCTGCCGCCCAACTACGTCTGGTCAGTTCTGACCATATCCGTAAACCGTGGTTGGACCTTGTGCAAGGTCCGCCCGGATTGCTACCACCATCTTACTCGCTAATCCTGCCGTGAAGCAGCAGTGGTTGCACTGTTGTGTTTCGGCGTGGAGAGTAAGACAGCCGACGACATTACTGGTACTTGCGGTATCCCATCTTAGGCCTTTAGGTTGGCAACGCATCTGCAATACCGCTGGTGTTGCAGATGTTATGGGCGGTGGTGATTTCTTACCATCAGGAGACCCACTTGCTCGTTTTCCGTTCAGTCGAAAAAAAAACCTCAAACAGTCCTTACCTACCCTACACAGATCTATTGAAAAATGGTTTTTCCATCGTATTTTGTCGGAAAACTCGCAATTATCTTGCTATCTCAATTAGCTTCAGTAAACTTCAGTAAGCTAGTGTAGAAAGAATGATAAACATTATTCAATAGATCTGTACCTCAAGTAGTGACCAAAACTATTTCCTTGGTCTGGCCATATCACCACGACACGGCGTCGTTAACTTAAAACAGCGCGATGCCTGCAGGGCTACTTCGAAACTCGATGTTCGTGTCTTGCGGCCCCTCTGACACTTATACCATTTAATACGAGAGCGAGAGGGAACGCACGACACGAACTTCGAGTTTCGAGTTTCGTAGTAGCCCTGCTGAGCGCAGTAACTCAGCCCTTATGTGTCTAGAGGCCGTTTTTTCGATGCTAAACTATCACTGCTCTACTGACTGTTGCCAGAACGATTTGCTTGCAACTAGTCTAACCTCAAAGATGTAGAGGCTATGAGTGTGAGACGTGAGAATGTCTCATACTTCACACCCAATCTCTCCTCAGAGGGTGGGTTAGGAATTTAATGGTTCATTCCACTCTACAATATTCTAAAATTCTAAACCAAAACTTAACGCATTCACTGCCACCTGACTTCCACAGGTGCCACCAACGCACATGTGCGTTCAAAATGTATGAATAATTATGACAGCGGCACTGGGTGAAGTTCCGAAAACGCATATGTGCGTCGGTGGCAGTGAATGCGTTAAACTTCTTTTGTAAAAATGCTACTCTAACAGACATTTCGTTTATAACTTCACTAAGAAAGTATCTAACCAGCCTGCTGTGCTATTTTTTTAAGCTGTGCTAAATGACCACGTAGCCGTAAAGGATCTTAAAAAAAACACATTTTAGAATAATAGAAGGCGTTCAGCCACTCGACGTTGATCGATCAGAGGCAGACGTTATCTCAGTAAATTTTCTACATTTTTATGGGCTCTAGTTAGAACAGGGATCGTGGCTCTTGAGCGGAAACTAACTATTCAAGAAATGATATCAACCCAAATCTCGAGGTTTTATGTCAGCAATATATTACTGTCGTCGCTGACACATGGGCCACATTCCTGATAACGTGGTGAGATTTTATAAATATTAACATAATTAACCCTGATATTAATCGGCATCCGTTTAGTCATTCTTTTATCTTGTAGGTCTTGTGTTTAATATGTTGCAATGGTAATGTCTTTACTCCACAAGAACGTTGCTGCATTTGCTCTGTTGGCATAAACACAGGTTTAATAATATCGAAACGGACATGCCCAAACATACTGTTTAGCTCTGCAATAACTACACAGTGAATGATAAAACCCAGATTACACGCCTTTCGGGACATCATAACTCTGTATAATTGAAGCTCGCATTTGCAAATTGGCGATAGTAAATCACATCGGCACCTAAATCAATCCTATAAAAACCAAGAATGTCGATTGTGGAACCGTAATTTTCTCCGCTTACGCACTGTTATCGACTTTTTATTCGAACGTAAGCAAAACCACCTATCTGATTGCTTCGGAACACTCGATCTAAATATGGTCTAAATTGCAACGATACGTACTTTAATTTTTCAGTGTTAAAGTTAAATCGACCCGTGAACATAATTTATCGATGGTCAGCGAGCGCGCTACGCGGATGCTAGCTCGTTAGTGGCAAGGTTTTTTAAATGCGTGTTTTTTACAGCCTCACGTGCTTACCCGGTCTTTTCAACTCAAAATGAAAAATGTATAACGATTACGAGAATTGCATCGCTAGTTGCAATATACTGCGTTAAACAAATTTTATCAATATTTTCTATTCTTAACAAAATTAGCAAAAACACCAATGAATGAGACGGTACCTAGCTTTATGTACGTTTATGTTAAGTCAGGCGGCAAATGGACCGAGCATTACGACCAATAGAAGGCTTTTGTGTATGACTCGAGGCTGTTATCTGTCTAAAACGTTGCAAACTCAAGAGATAAGTCTTTACTAAACCTCAGTCTATCTGTCCTATAATTTTCTCGTTTCAACCAAAAGCGCTTTATAACCAGACAATACAGGCAAGCCGTGTATTTGCCCTTGGCCAAATGGTATCTCGTTTACGGCAACACGATTGCAAATCTTAAATACTTTCAGGCGCATTCAGACGCGTTTGATGGCTGGCGTTAGATGAGCATTAAACACACAGTCTGGTACGTGTTGAAAGAAACCCGTGGAGGCCCTCGAGGCATTTCAAACTAGCGTGCCTTCTGCGTTCACTACACCACTCATTACCATTTTATCCGTTCGACTTCGAAACACTGTTATTATAACCCGGTAAGGGCGCGCAATGATCGCACCAGCGTCGAGATGTGATTATTATGTCTACTTTTTTGTTATATTTCAACTTCGAGTGGTGTTGACCGAACGTTTCGATGAGATAAACCAAAGAAGGATTAACACTGTCATTATCCGACGTAATTTGGAACATGTAATAAATGTGGCGGATAAACTATTCATTTTTAATGTAATGATATTGTCTGGGTATTATTTGTTTCAAGTTCAAGTAGATGTAGAAATGTTGAAGTAAAGTGTAGATAGAAGAAAGAAATACTTTAATACTTACCTACTAATTTTCTAAATGTCAAAGTTTGTGAGTATGTGTGTATAGGTTTATAACTCTTCGACGCTTTAACTGTTGGACAGATTTGGATTAAATTAGGTATGTAAACGTAGCTGGACATCTGGAAGAAGAAATAGGCAACTTTTTATCCCGATATTCCCACGAGATTGGGATAAATCCCAAAATTATTATCACTACATCTAGAGATATGAACTTTTGCACTTAGCTTTTTTATTGAAATCCGCCCTTTTGGGAATTCTGATGCGGATTTTGCGAAATCTTGGTAGTCGTTTTACGCGTGTGAATATTATAATAAATGGTTGGTCTAGTTCAAAATAATATTTTTGACGACCACAATGGTTATATCCATTTTAATGACAAAATTCACTTAGGATTATTTTAAAGAGTAGAAGAGTGCATAAAAGACAAGCCATATATTCTACGGAAGTGCCATCAGTACCCATTTTCGCATAGCAGTGGCAGAATAGTGGTAGTTCATTTAAAAGATATATGCGGTCATTACGAGAACATTTCTACAGCTACAGTATTACACTATTGCCAACATTGCAATAACTTATCAGTCTGTTTTATTGGTAAGTCTTTATGTATAAACGTTTTAAATAATCATAGCTTTAAAGTTTGATTCCTTCTTCATACTTACATCAGTTGCTCATTTAATTTTGGGACACAAAAAAACGTGAAAAATTGCGTTTTACACGATCATTTTCTTGAAATCGATTGTAGATAATAAAAATTAAGAGACAGGCCAATTTAAATTATTTATAGTAGATATAACATGAATCATGAAAAATTCGGAAATGATTTCAAATAGTAAGTAAATTAAAAAGTGCAAGTAAAGTCAAGGGCATAAATATATAATACGTATATACCTTTATGTCACCTACCATAAGGTCGATGTCTACATATATTTGATGCTTTAGCTGTTTAAATATTTGTGCCCTCGACTGTACAACCTGGATCGTGTACTTAATGTAAAGCAATTATTTTCTATAAACTTGCGGGATATTATTACATCGATTCTTTTAAATTTATCGGAATTTGAGTATAACGACTAAACGCGTAGGTACTCGTATTTTAAGTAGAAATTACCAACAACAAATATGACTGTATTTCAATAAAATAAAGCTCTCATATTTTGATTCTCTTGATCAAAAACCGAAAAAAATCTGATTTTCATTATTCACTGACGTCGTTATGTCTAATGATCGCTCTTTTGTCATCAGACGTTGAAAAAATACGTCATAGATTTATCTTCATTTGCTATTTCAAATACTTCAGACAAAGTTGCCTAGGGTCAAGGCTCAAGTTAGGAGTAGCTAAATATTTCTCGTGGCTGCGAGCCAAAACCTTTAGTCTGGGCACACCGCCAGGTAATAGAGGGACTTTTGACATCAGCATTCCTCATATTGGCTATTTGAAGTCTGTACACCTTTTAAGCGCTGACTTTGAAATTTGTTCATAACTTTAGTTTAATTATTTAAGTAAATTAGAGGAAACATATTGATCAATGTTCAGTGTCCTATATTAAAAGCATGATCACAATTTGAATCAAAATATTCCAAGAAAACATTTAAAAGATAATTTTAGTCAAACTAACCCCACCGTCTACTGAAACATTCTGGATTCAAATTCAAAACACCTTGCTTTAAAAAATTATACACCGTGTTCGGTTATCGTAACGCAGATGGCTCAGTTTATTGATAGAAAAACAAGAAAGTGGACAACTAAGTTTTCGGTCAAATCAATTTTTTTTTCATACGCAATATTTGATTCATTGTTAAAGTTCAAATTATAAAATAAACAAACTTGATGAATGACATTAACGTAACACAATAAAGACACACCATAAAAAGCAACGGATATTTATACCTACTGCTTTACTGCGCATAATCAATTTAATTATTTTTATTTTTGATTATTATTTCAAACCTAAAATTGCTAAAAGTGGCTCCGAAGCCGTAAACTTTCGTGTGCTCTGCCTACCCCATTTGGGATACAGACATGATGTTTGTGTACATGATGATTATCATTTAAATAACAAAAATAGTTAGACCATTAATGTGTCTTGGAGAAATTTACTTTATTTGATCCCTTGAATGTTCCTCTAAAATTAACGGAAGTCAAAAATAACTCGTTGTATATACATGTATAAAAAATATGATTATATTCAACCCATAAAAAAAAGTTTTCTTTACGACCTTTAAATGTAAATAAAGGTGAGAAATCTTATACAAAACAATAACTTTACTTTACATCAAACCTTCAACGGGCGTAAACATGATATTAATACATTTACATAATGTATTATTACATTTTCAAAATAATGTGGTAAAAAATATTACTAACGAAAGCCCTTTAGCAGACAAGCAGTGTCTGAAGCGAAAATTCTTCTGCAAGAGAAGTCTATAACATGGGTAGGACGTAGAGCCACTTGAGATTTTGCGCTGCGTTACTGTGCAGCGTTATTCTAAAAGGATTTTCCGGATTTAGTGAATTTTATCTTGCACTGGTAAATTATGTTCAAATAAAATTGAAGTGGCGTAGTATGAGGGTTACTAAAGTGGCTCAGAAGATCATAATACCAAAGTTAACTTGCATGTAGCTTGATGTACTGAGCGGCAAAAATCTGGCTCTCATATTGTATGCAGCAATAGGGTATTTTTTTATGTAGAGTGGGCCAAATTTTTTGTCAGTGAGTACCCATATTATAAATAATAATGATAAACCTATATCAGGCCACATGGCCCATACAATAAATACCTTAAAGATTAAGATAAGTACATATAATTTATGTAAATGCAGCGCGGTGGCGCCCTCAACCGGAATAAAGCGTATCTTATGTTTATCCTTGAGGTTCAAATTATCTCTGTACCAAATTTCATCAAAATCGGTTCAGTAGTTTCGCCGTGAAAACGTAACAGACAGACAGACAGAGTTACTTTCGCATTTGTAATATTAAAGTAGGGATGATACGGTAAGGCTCCGTTTCCACCAGAGATGTGCGAGGATATGTTGCGAGGAATATGTTTTTCATGAACCAATAGAAACGCTTCATTTACCTTGCCTCGCTCCGCTCAGCCGTTTTCACTAGACTAGAGATGTGCTGTATGAGCTAGGTGTGGGTCGTTAAGTGATTTGAGCGAAACGGAACGAAACTGGTGACAAGAATCATGTCACTGGTTACTAAAACCAGCAGTGACGCATTCTGTGATAGTCACTGTACCTAACTGAATTAGAAATGATACTAGTATTTAACGTAATTTGTTACAAGCTATTAAGCATGACGTTATTTATCACAAGCATCGTTTTTCGGTGTTATGTAAATAATTTCATAATCTAAGGATCGTTTCTTTGACGTTATATAAAGTTAAGGTTATAATTTTTACTGTGCTACTCGTGACGTCTGTAACGTTGAGGCGAAAATCGCATCATCACAAAAATAGCTCGTTACAAAAATCACCACTTGTCGCTTGAAGTGAAACCAGTGATTTGGTTATTCATCACGTCACCGGTTACTGTATACGGTGACCTGAAATAACGTCCGCCTCTAGAGTGAGCATAGGTAAATGAAGTGTTTCTTTTAGTTAATGAAAAACAACACATCCTCGTACATCTTTGGTGGAAACGCAGCCTAATTGTCGCTGTGACTTCATTTGCGAAACAAACGACTTTAGCTATCCCGGGGGAATTTTATAGTTTCCTTGATAAACAATAATAATAAGTAGAGTTACCTACTTTAGGTATTAATCCAGGTAATGATATGCATTATACAAGTGCCAAATTGCATCCAAATCTTTTCTCCCGTAGTACCTCCTATAGATACTGCAATATTATAGTCTTTTCATAATGTTTGGCTATTATTAGTCCAAAATTTAAGGCTACCTTTTTCTATTATTAACTTAATCTGCGTTATTGATATTACTTGGGACAAAAGAAACTTAACTGCAGAGTTTTTTTTGGCGTCCGAAAAGTAGGTACACCTACACACACTGACTTACTCGTATACCCTACAGTGTGGGTTAATATCCATTCAGTTTTTGTACGATTTCTATAATACAAACCCTTACATAAACTGACATATTCATCTCAGGTTCCAGATCACCGATCCACAGATCCAGTTCAACGATCCTGATTCCGCCAGATGGATTTCTTTAAAGAGTATCCACAGCCGTGAATTCATTTAAATTACGAGCAGGTCAGAGTCTAGGTATCTCGCCTCGATGCATCGATCACTTTTCTCAACCCATTCCCCAGACGAACTGGCATAAGCTTTTAACTTTGATCAGAGTAAATTTTAAGAAAAGATTTTAAAAGAGTAAAATTTCTAGAAAATGGGGTTCTTTTGCTGGTTACGCTTTATGAATTAAATACAGGTTTTATTCCGCGTACCTTGATTTTAGAGCAACTCCATATTTCGTATTTCGTCTCGTGATCATGGCACATGCAACTGTGCCGAAATATCAAGCTGCTCTAAAATCAAGAGACGCGGAACAAGACCCGAATTCTAAGTAATTTCTAGTAGTATACTAAACACTTCAAATTTCAAGACGACATATCGTCATTAATTTTAAAAAAGCTCGTGTCTCAAAATCGATGATTTTTCTAAGTGAAGTTATGAACATTTTTTCAAGGGTCGATTTTATCGATGTATTGAGATACGAAATTTTTTCAAAGTAGGTAGTGGCGATATTCAATGATAGCTTTTATAAAGTGACGTTGGACTTAGATAATAAACTGACGAAGTTGTATAGTAAAAGTGGATTTAAATTATCTTGCATATATATAAGGCAGTAAACTTTTACTATCCGAAGTCAAATAAAAATTTGTAAAAAAAATAACATAATTTGTGAGAAACTGAATAAATAAATAAAAATATGTTTGATAAACGATACAATGAAACCCTTAGGGATAATATTCAAACAAAGACACGCGTGGGTCATAGTTACACAGGTCCGTATTGCAGAAAGACCACCAGTAGTTGTATAGTGGATTCTTCAGGCAGCCACGCCAAAGGTAACCTTCTTTGCTGATAGAACGTATGCCACAGATTTCATTCTCTTCGCATTCCTTTATCGGCAAAATGGCGCTAAAATATAAATTTATTAAATCTCATGTTACTTTGCAGGTTGGTCGTTCATTTTTTTCTTGTGACTCATTTGCTATAGTTACGATCTCCTGAGCCACTCTTTAAACCGCAAGTTTATAGAGTAAAATTTGCCAAACATGCATTTTTGTGGCAATTTTAAGCCCCTTATATAATTGGTCATCTAATAAGCAACTTTGTACAATGTGACACAACATTTCTTCTATTAAACTTCTACTTTTGTCCCCTCGCTGACGGGGCAGAATAACAACAAGAAATAGTTGATCCACCCAGGTAACTAAAATGAATCTTGTGCGACAGACGTCTGAAAGGTAAGTACATGTCACCACAGTTGTACACTCGAACCAATTGAATCGTGATCCACTGAGGAACCTTTTAGTAGAAAAAGTCACAGTGACATTGCATTGCTTGACAAGGGAATTTATTACGATACTTACTGTGAGAACGTTCTACGGTGGGTCATGAATCAAATGGTTTGACTCTACAATTCATAAAAATTTGAAACGAGTGAGACTGATGTCATATTGACATTCCGTACATCTACCAAAGAAATCATAGCAAAATTGATTATGAAAAGGTCCCTCACTGGTGGTGCGCCATTCAGTTTCTTCGACTGTACTTACTTAGAGCAACGGCGGAGATAACTGGTTTTTAAGATGCACGCAGTTTTTTACATTAGATACTCGACTTCGGGCTTCTAGTAGACTCTCTTCGTAATTCCTTATTACACATCCCCCTTAAGACATTTTTTTTTACATAAAGCTCTCACCTGATGTTAGTGCAAGTGAGGCCACAGATGTATCTCGCCGGTTCAGTAACAGCCTATAGTAATAACTACTTGTATATATGATATGTGTTTGTGTATGTATGGAATGTGTAATGTAATGCGTGTATGTAATGTGTATGTGTAATGTATGTAGTGTAATGTATAGTAATATACTATTATTTCAATACTCACACATTGCCTTCATAGCAATTGTTATTATCTTGCACATTTGGGCTAATGGAAGTGGCGTTAACTTCACAGGCAACACACGTCATATCTTTAAATACTGACTTTTTGAAATTAATAGTGTTACTTTGCTCAATCACGTTTTCGACCCATTCCTTTTTGTGAGAAAATCTATGTGGCAATTCAGTTACGGGTATATAATTGCACAGATTGCAGGAGCAAACGTATTCTGTAAGGTTGTATTTTACGTTGAAGCAACCTCGGTCTACTATTCCGAAAGGAGTGTGCATTGTGTAGCACACATCGTCCTCATGTTGGCAAGCAATAGATGGCACCCTGTGAAGCAGAATGTTACATATAAGTTAATTAAATCATTAGGTACTCTAATTATTTTACCTTACCGTATAAACAAACCATGGTGGTCTAGTGGTTTGACCTATGCCCTCTCAAGCAGAGGATCGTGGGATCAAACCCCAGCTCGCACCTCTGAGTTTTCGAAATACATATGCCAAATTTACCATTTGAGCTTTACGGTTAAGGAAAACATCGTGATGTAATCTTCATAAATCTTCTAAGCAGTTCAAATGGTGTGTCTGAAGTTCCCAATCTGCATTGGGCCCGCATGAGATCCACGGCCCAAGCCCTCTCATGCTGAAAGGAGGCCTGTGCTCAGCAGTGGGACGTAAATAGACTGGGATGGTAAACGGAACATTTTCATTAAATCTACTTCACAACTCCAAAAACGGTAATAGTTTCATTATAATTTAAGTCATCATTATTTTGATAGAATATACGTACAATTTGTTTGTTGGATCAGTACAATCTTCTAGTTCAATATTATTGCAAAATATGCAAGACTTATTGATAACTTCTATCGCCGCCAAAGTACTGGCTGAAGTCGGTGGTTCATATTGCCCAATATCATTATTATCGCTTTCAGGATCCTCAGTTTTTCCTAGAAGTATTACATCTTTTGCTATATCTGGTACATCATCAGTTACGTTAATTTCCGCCACTGTAGTTTTCGTTGTGTCTACTACCTCAAATGTTACGTTATCTTCAGTCGTAGTTTTTGTTGTTTCCACTGACACATTTACTTCAGTAGTCAATTCCTTAGTTATTCCAGAAGATCTTCTTACAAGCGACGAAAAGTCTTTGGTTATTCCGGAAGGTTTGAATTCTTCTTTGACTGTTGTAGCTTCAGTGGATGGTAATATCGGAATTGTATAATTATCGGGAATCGAAGTAGGCATAGAAAATTCGTCAAAGAGTTGTCTCACATTTTTAACAAAGACTGACACTAAATGACTCTGAGAGTCGTCTTGCATTGTACGTGGCTTTAAAGTTGTATTATCATCAATTTCTTCTGCCATGCGTCGAGAAAAAAATGGTGTAATGTTTCTTTTAGGAGCTAATGTAGGTTCAGGTATAACACATTTGAATAATATCGAAATAAGTAAATACGTAGTCAAAATTATTCTTTGAGACATATTGTTATTGACATCGGTGAATGAGTTTTGACATGTTTTTTTTTTTCATTTTTGGCACATCAGATTATTTATGCCCAGTCACTCTATCAGACCAAAGAAGCGAAAAGGGTGTACCATTAAAATGAAAACGTAAACCATGCTAGATTTACGTAAAATATTTGCAGTATTAAATCTTCCTAATGTCTTTGTCATCTGCCGTTTCCCTAATCTAAGTAAACTAGGAAACTGCTCATTCGAATTTAGATCGCCGTATAACTGCTTATAATTTTGATTATTGCAGTCAGATTTATTGCAAAAAAAGTATATAGAGTTAAAAACTGGTTTGAAAGCACAGCCTCGTCCAACAAATCCTATCTCGTTGTCAATATTAGTAAAACATAGTTGATCGCTACCACAAGCCATGTATTTTGATCTGCAATAAGACAAAATTAGCATTTACTTTGGGCCCTGTCCGCACTGCGAATTTTTTCCGCGCGATATTCATTCGCGCGTATTATATTGCGCACTTTACATACAATTTATTTGCTATTTTTTTTACCGCCAGTGCGAATACTCGTATAAGATTCAATGTGTTTACAGAATTGCGAGAAAAAAACCGCGCGGAAAAAATTCTCAGTGTGGACAGGGCCTTATACGCAGGGAAATTTTGGTGCGAATGACATAAAAATGACGTTGGTCACGTTCGTTGGTCGTGACGTTGGTTGGTAAATACAGCGTGATTATTTAAGATTTTCGCATCAGCAGTGTTGGAACCCCCGGGGTTGCTATCTGTAAAAAAAGCAAGATTGTGATATTCGACCCCAAGTCACTCGACATACCTACAAGCATATTACCTACACTAAAACAGGTATAGGCACTTCTAATATGTTTTATTATTTCAATACAAAATGTTAGGCTGCAAAATCGTGTTCTACAATATAAATATGATCCTCCACTATAAAGACGACTACATTAAAAAAACCTGCCAAGAGCGAGTCGGACACAACCGAAATAGGGTTCCGTAGACATTACGAAAAAATTAAGTAATATTTTTCTAAGGATTTCGATTTTTTTACGGAATATTCCAAGTTTAGGTATATTTTATACCTTAGGCTGCTATTTACTCTTAAACTACTAATAATTTTCAAGAAAACTTAACCGTCATAGTTTTTCTTGTAAGATTGATAGACTTACTACCATCCTGATTTTTTTTTAATTTTTCCACCCACCGGTTTAGATTTAGACGGGGGACGCTCGATTTTAATGAAATTTTGTACTGTAAAGTTGAATATTTTGCAAACAGATCACTGAATCGAAAAATCGTTATTGCAACCCCCAATTGTTTTAAAAGACTTGTCCAACGATACCCCACACTAAAAGGTTGGATGAGAAAAAAAAATCACCCCCATTTTACGTCTAATGGGAGGTACTATAAAAAAAAAATTTGAATTTTTTATTGTACCATTTTGTCGGCATAATTTACGTATTGTATTCGTGTAAAATTTTAGCATTGATAGTCCCTGAGCAAAGCCGCGGACGGACAGAGAGACAGACATGGCGAAACTATAAGGGTTCCGTTTTTGGCATTTTGGCTACGGAACTCTAAAATATTACCACTGGAAAACGATCTTCCTGTTGGAAGTAGGTAAAACTTAGCTTGTTAAGTTATTGAGTGGATATCAAAAGAAAATAGGTATATCATCTATTACACAAATGTACTCAAGAAGCTATATCTTACTTACTAGAAGGAAGGCTGCAACGCTGGCTGTGGTTAGAAAAAAAAACTAAAGAAATCCTTTATACAAAATGAGATCATTTTATTTGTCAACCTCACCAAAATTTCGCTCCCTAGATTTATAGCTATGGTTTCAAAACAACAATAAGTAAACAATGTTCGTTTTTTAAGCAACCCGCGTAGTTACAGACGAGGTTGAAAAAGTATGTGGTCAAAATAGGGTATAGTATTTTAAAAAGTGAATATGGGAGCTATTAGGTTGAGCTAACGTATTGCGTGTAAAATAAAAACACAAAATATTAATAATTATGAATTAATTGTTATATTAATTCTTTGACCCACATATAGGCTATTAAAAAAAAGAATTCTGGTAAGGATTCCTAACTATTTAGAGTAAAGCTAATCTAAGCGATTAACGTGTAATCACCTCACACTTCACTTACCCAAGCTCTCAGTTAAATTGTACACCTGCGTAACCAGAAATTCAAACTTCTTTTCGTTTTGTCCCTCTCACGCTAACAGTATTTAATACGAGAGTGAGAGGGGCGATACGACCTTTAAACGTAGAACCTTTTTGTACTCAAGCAAAGCAACTCACGTTTTACCATCAGTACAGATTCGATCATATCCTTTGTTAACCCCTTTCGTTTCGCAAAGTTTACAAACCATTTGTTCAATTGTGGTCTGCTTCTGCAATCTTGCGTTGTCATATTCCCAATCCCTCATGTTAAGATAATTATAATAAACTGGGTCATAAGCTGGTTTGTCATTACACATTGGACATTTGCAGTAAAAGGTTAAATTCACTTTGGCAGGATTAATGCAGCCTCGTTTAACATATAAAGGATGAAACTCTGTATAACAGACTTGATCCGAAATACAATTTACCAAAGGGGCCCTGAAAACGAAATATTTTAAAACACTGTAGGTGGTTAAATGGATAAAAAAGGTAGATGGCGCTGTCCAACATTTTTTTTTCAGGTCTAACTCTAAGACGTAGTGAATATTTGCCATGAAGGTATTTTTCTAACGCGAGCAAAACCACGGGTTAAAGCTAATATTGTTAGTATTTTTGCAAAAACATTTATTTATCTCTTTTATTATTGTTTTAAGCGTAAAAAAGTATATTAAGTATTTTACACTAAAAAAAATACCTATTTTTTTGTGCAGTAAATCAAAAGTTATAGCAAAAAGAAAAACTCGGCCTCTTTCCCAATTTTTTTAAATGAATGATGATTTTTTTTTTCAATGACTTACATCAAACCATTGTAACAGCTATCGTATAGACTAGAAGTTCCGTTATTGGCGTAGCAAGAAAGACATCTGAGCCCATCATAAACCTCCGAAGCCAGCGAGTCCCTTGTTTTCCTTTGTAATATCATCTCACTGGTGCCATTCCTATTTTCTTGTCTCTCTGAAATGTCTTTATATAATTTAGAAATTTTGCATAAAAAGTTTTCCGAGTTCATTATCATCAAAATCTTCATCGTGCCCAGTAATAGCGCCTGTAATTACGGACTCACCCCGAGTTTCACCAAAATTGTTTTCAAGCTGAGGTCCTGATGCAATTTTCCGCTGCTCTTTATTATTACCAAAGTCTCCCCAGATCCCTTGGAATAATGAAAATAAAATAGAAAAATGTAAAGGGTTTAGCATATTTGTTATAATACTATTATTAGTATTTTGACTAAAGCTGTCGTTGAGCAGTGACAGCTTTTGTCAAAACAAGAAGTTGTGAAACAGTCTTTATGCTTTACGGAAGACTGAGAAGATTAAGCAAAAGTTTTTACATTTTTTTACATTTTTTGTTCATTGCAGTTTCGTTCTTATACCTACAATGTCAAAATTTTGAACGTGGTACAAAATTTGTGTTTCAAGCTCAGTTAATGCTCTACAATTATATAATAATGCATGAAACACTCATTTTGTATCACGTTCAAATTTTCACACTGTTTAAAGGTAAAAATCAGACGGTTCATTCGAATGAACGTTCATTACAGTGCTTACTACATTTCCCTTTCATTCCATAGTCATTTTTTAAAATGTTCAGGCGGCATCACTTTGCATGTAAAAAAGAAAGGGAACAAATACTTACCGTCTGTTTCCACTTAAATTTTGATGTCAAACGAAGGTGGCACGGTTGCAGACAAGTAAAATTTTTGTTCTCGTGAGTAAACTTCCAGTTTATTACTAACTTTACACCTAATAATTAATGTTAGATCATTAACTATTAGGTGTGAAGTAAATAATGGTCTTTTATTATTGTCACATTTAAATATACATACATTACATATATTGAAATTTTTGCTCAGCCTAACTACATAAATTTACAGGTAGAAATAACACAAAGTTATTCAGATTTTATGAATTTATTCACACATAAATGATGTTAATATACAAAAAGGAAGCAATAAAACGGCGTTACATGGAAACACTTTTTTGAAATGAATGCGCCCTAAAATTGCACAAAGAAAATTACATGGTGTATGTTCAAGCTCATAAAACAATAAACAGGAGTGGACTATTAAGTAAATTACCAAATTTTACCTACAGCGTCGAAATAAAAGTTTCACAAAATAAACCGCTACAGAAGATTTAACGAAATTAATTCCTGTAGTTTTTTTTTACGATCTACATATGGCTCATATTGTATAAAAATAGGAGGAATTAAATTAAGAAATACCACAGAATAAGTAATATTGCTTTTCCGTTCGATAACACGCATTGACAATCTTTGATTTAGAAAATAGATAAAAATAGTCAAATACTGTATTGAACGGTAAAGCAAATTGATACACGTAAATAATATACAAAGCTGCAATGTAAGTACATTGTGCTTACCGCCTTGCCAACCCTAAAGACAGCAGAGGTGTAAGTATAACTACTGCCTTTGGTGCTAAATCAATTACAATTCGACACCTACAGACTGTGTCTAAGTCGTAATCATAAACCTTTTGCGCGTGAATAACTTTAACTACGGCCTATTAAACACATCTGCGAGTAAAAAACGGCCTAACCAGAGCTAAAGGAGACTTGATAATATCTATCCGATCCGTACGTTATTGATGTGCTGAAAGTTACGAAGCAATGAAACTTTGGACATGGTAAATTTTCTACTTCTAGTCCACTCCTCCACTGAATCGGGTAAACGCATTTGGGATAAAAGGTGAGTGTTTATGTTTGTTATCATGTTTCCATTTTATTGTTTGCATATTATATTAGTATTTCAACGTAAGTTCTTGGTAGGTAGTAGCCACTATTTAATCTCCTTTTATAAATTTTGCGAAAAATACTGAACCGAAAGATTAATTTGGCTAAAAATTTACGTGAAATTTTCGTTCGTTTGATTTTTTGTAACTACAAACACATCGCTACTTATATCCAACTCAAACAATTGTTACAATTAGTAAAGAAAAAGAGAAGCAGAGTAAAGAAATTTAAAATACAAATTAGTAGACTGCATACAATTATTGTTTCAACTTGGAAAATACGTTAAAAATGTGTTTTATTTTATAAAAACATACATTATTATGGTCCATATAAGATAGTAAAAACGATTATATACAAAAAAAAATCGGACACCAAAAGTTTTCTAGTCTCAACAAATTTCTTACATTCACGCATCGATCTTCGACTCCGACGGCCGGTACTATAATTCAACCCAATAATGATTCATATAAATTTGCAAAATGAGCGAGAGGTGCAAACTGAACGGCGCGATGTACTCGAATAATTTGCTCGAGGGAGGACCGCGGGCAGACTGTTAGTGCTGTATTATTTTTTTTGCTCTGAAACAGGCATCGACTATCGATATATCGATAATTAGTCGTATTTAGACATATCTTTGAAACATAAGTTCGCCTTTGCATTATCTGTTTTGTTTTGTATCCTTTCAATTTCATGTGTATTGTAGAAGTGCAATAAAAAGTAATACATATGTTATTATACCTACATACATAATTAGGAATTAAGATTACATTTCTTTAAACGGATACACACGGATATAATCTTATCGTCGGGTGACAAGCAAAAGTCATTAATTGTATAAAAAAAAAGTGTAATATTAACCTTATGATGCTATCTATGCATAAGTAAAATTATCCCTCTTGACTTTAGGTGGTAATTAGTGACTTTTGCTTCAAATTCAAAATCAAATTAAAATTCAAATCATTTATTCAGTAAATAGTCACCCGAAGTTATTATAAATTTATTTGTGAAAGATTTATGAATGAAAACACAAAACGTTTTGAAAATAAAAATCAAAACGTTTATATAAAACGTTTTTGTTAAAAAAAATATTTTAACGCTAGATTTTTGCTGTTATCCAACTTACATAACAAGTGTATTCTAAGGGCCTATTTCACCTCTTGTCGACTAACTTTAAGTGTCGGATATAAGTGATGCCGTCTCTATTTGTTTTGTCAGAATAATCAAAGACGGCATTACTTTTATCTGACACTTAAAGTTAGCCGACAAGTGGTGAAACAGGCCCTAAATCTCATATCAATCCGACCATTGGAAGCAAGTTACATAAAAGTTTGTAGTAAAATGATCACTTAAGTATCTGACGTATATTTAATCAGGTACAGTCAAGGGCAAAGACATCGACACGGCCAAAGTTGCAAAAATATGTATACACGGCCTTAATGTTAAGTGCATAGAGTCGCGTATACATATTTTTGCAACTTTGGCCGTGTCGATATCTTTGCCCTTGACTGTACAAGGGTATATGTAGATTGGTTTGATTACATAACAATCAAGTTTATTTTATCATTATTTGTTGACAACCCTTACACAATTGCGACTGATAGCGTAGGTAAGTACCTAGGCACGCATGTGGCGGTGTCGTCCGATATCAAAGGTATTTCCCAACTGATAAATTGTACAACTGTGTTTGAATCGAGGCAATTTTTTAAATTATTTATTCCAGAATATCGGGATACTTTTTTTAATTAAAAACTGATGTCGATTTACCTCTACCTCCACCTGATAGTTAGTGTTGCTAATTGGTTCAGTATCACAAATATCCTTACATTTAGAATTATTTATCGATATACTCGCAACTATGTACCACATCACATCCCTAATAAAGCGTGTCGTTCAGTTTTTATCACCTGGATAAGTTCGGGTTTATTGAAGCAGTAACCGCTATCATAGGGCAATTGCAAGTAGTTACGATTAAGTTAAAAATGATATAAACAATTTCAACAAGACATTTTTCAAATGGAATATTTTTATTTAACGATTGGTGATAGATTTTTATAAATCTGATTTAAGTTTATGACAACATGTTTCATATGTTGTAAAAATAAGCATATTATGTAACCTAAATTGCAAGTTAAATTAACCTTTGGACAGGTTTACGATGTTTGTTTTTCTGGCCGTTAATTATCAATATAAACATTATTAATTAGATAGACACTAATTAGCTCTGTAAGTAAATCTAAATTATGTTTGTCGCGTTTGCTACGCCCGAGTTTAATGAAGCTGCCTTTACTTAGTTAGCATCACATTTTAAGCCCTTTACAAACAGTAATCTGTATACAGGGTGCGTTCGTCTCATCTTTTCTTAGTTATAAACTCTTGGTCCCTCCTCAACAATTAGGTCGGAGCTAATTTCTTAAGTCAAGTTATTTGTTCCTTTTGAACGATTTATTGCTCGAGAGAGAGCAGTAAAACTTCAGTAGAATCTGTCTTCGGATGTATAATGTAGTCTAATTTGAGAATCTGCAATGCAAATTGTTCGACGCGAGCATTTTGTTACTTCAGGTAGGAAAATTAAAAAATATAATTATCAGTCCATATTGAACTTAATTCTATCCAGTTTGTTTATTAATTTTGACTAGAATTAATAGAAAATTCATTTTGTTTGCTTTGAATTTAATTTCGTTGTTATGTGTTCAAACATCGGGGTGGATACAAATGACCACCAGTACCGAAACAGAGGATGTGTTTTATCAATTTCGCTGCAAGCACTGTACTTTAAAGCATTCTGAAATGGACGGTAAATGACACTGTTTTAAACAACAGGGCATTTTTCAAAATTCACCCCATCATATGCCAGTGGGCGCGCCAAGTAAGGCTTTGCATAAATCCTCATCCAAAATTTAATGTCGCATAAAATCACTGGTCAGTTCACGTGAGTGTGCATCCCCTCCCGTCAGAATTGCCAGCGTGCACAACTTTTTAGGGGCCCGTATGGCGAAAGTTGATATGGAATACAGCTACTTATAACTAATCATCATCTCGGTCTGTAGACCTACGTTCAGTGACCTGCAGTGGGCCAGCACCAGCAACCGTGTAGGCAATACTAGCGCTGCTTTGAGGGTGGTGCTGACGGGAATGTGCGGGTACTGCCACTGCACGCCATTGCGTCCCACTGCTAGCTCAGGCCCCTCTCAGAATGGTAAAAAAACTATTATAATAAAAATTTGTCATTGCCGTACCCCGTAAAGAATCGACATACTTAAATACTCTTTTAAGTTCTAAGTAAGTAAGTGTATTAAGTAGCCTAGTTTGTGGTTAAAAATTCGGTGAAATCATGAGAAAGACGAAAAATAAAATGTATATTTGAAATGATTCAGAATTCATTTAATTTGTTTTCAGCTGCATTTAAATCACGATCATCTTGAAATAATGAGCTGACAATACTCGTAATTTCTTTCGCTCATTAAAGTTTGTCGCAATCCACATCCCGTAAAATTATATTTAAATTAAATGACTATCTATATCGCTTCAGTTAGAAATGTTACATATTTACCACCACTATGGAAACTCGACATACTTAGTGATGTGATAATATGAGGAAATATAAACATAGAATACCATACTCGTAGAGGCAAATATGCAAATTGAGACCATATTTCACACAGCAATGCAAGGAAATCAAAAATAAGGTTTAAATTGTATTCTACATTAAAAGAAACATAAAAAGATTAATGCTTTCAATTTTTTACGAAATAAAATGTGTATAAAATAAATACACATCCACACAATCATCAAACATATTTGACAGAACCCTTATTATTTACAACGGCTCTACCTTAAACAGGTTTTGACTATAGTACTTTTATTACATGTAATTTTATATTTAGTGAAACATCATGGACAGTAGGTATTAAACCTGCATTTTATGGTTTCGTTTTATGCAAAAACCATTTTAAAGTGGTTCATTCTTTCACACTAAAATTATTTAAAAAAAATCATCTTAACAGTGCTAGGGGCAAAAGTGTTTGTCTTTTCATTAATATAATAAGAACTAGCCGTTACCCGGGACTCCGTCCGCGTAGAATTATAAAATATATATGCAATGTCCTTCTCCGGGTCTCAAACTATCTGTATACTGAATTTCATCTAAATCGGTTCCATAGTTTAGACGTGATGAAGTAACAAACAAATAAACAGACTTACAAACTTTCGCATTTATAATATAAGTGGGAGTGGGACAGATTATTATAAAAAATAGTATGAAGTACTTTATAAGTCTACACACGAATTGTTATTCTATTTTCTTGTTTTCAGTGACAACATTTTTGACGCACAACCCCATTTTGTCCCGAGGTTAAAAATGTAAATCCTCTTTCACGCTGCTGGCTTTGAAATTAAGCCTACTGTAATGAAGTAGCTACGTGAATTTTCGTTCTGTAAATTCCTGTACTACATTTAAATATTTGCATGTACACGATTGTGTAAAGTTTTTGTAAAAGTCAGGGTCCAGTGTGACTCGGAAAGGAAAACAATGGAACAACTTTTATTTACAAGAACATTATAAATGTAAAACTATCCTAAAAATAATGTTTTAATAACCTTACTGAAAATAAAATTCACCTATAAGGGGCTGTTTCATCATCCATTGATTAGTGTAAACTGGCGGTTAGATGTGACACCGTCTCTATTTGTTTGTTCGAATAGCCAGACGGCATCACATTTAACCGTCGGTTAACGCTAATCAATGGATGGTGAAACAGCCCCTAAGTCTTGTCACTGCGGAAGCGTGCCCATAAGGCTAGTTAGTTACATTTTCGCGCTGGGTTATGATGCCAATACGTTGGGCAAGAATAGCACATGTATGTATGTAAACTCTTTATTGTACAAAATAAGTAACAAACACAATTGACAGACATTGAGATATATATTATGTACAAAGGCACACACACATTTTAATTAAAATGGAATGATTTTTTTTCAGATATCGGTTGTACTCTTTTATTACTATTGGGTAGTGACCAACCGTTGGTTAAGTGTCAGTTTCGGCAAATTTAAGTTAAAAAAAATTGTTTCGGTCAATTGGTCAAAAGTTCGTCCTCGGCGAAACTGTATTAGTAAATTGTCGCGCATCGTTTGGGTGAGAAAATGTCATTGCCAATTGGATGAGGCCCATGTCCAGCGGCGCAAATTTTTTGGCTGATTATGATGATGATTATTTTCGTAACACATTTTTTTTATTTAGCATGTATTACATTTGAAATTTACCACGAGCTTTGCGGTGAAGGAAAACATCGTGAGGAAACCTGCACAAACCTGCGAAGCAATTCAATGGTGCGTGTGAAGTTCCCAATCCGCACTGGGCCCGCGTGGGAACTATAGCCCAAGCCCTCTTGTTCTGAGAGGAGGCCTGTGCCCAGCAGTGGGACGTATATAGGCTGGGATGATGATGTATTTACTGCCTATATATGACGTGTAACAATAATGATACCTTTTAAATTTATATTTATTTTTGTTTAGCGTTAAATTTAATATGATTATTAGAGCTGTTTCCAAAACATAATTGCAATAAAATTTACAAACATAGTACAGTAGGATTAGGAAAATCTACTTCATATCAGTTTAAAATTGATTCCTTTTATACATTCATAGACTCTTAGTACGTTTTGAAACCAAAGTACTAAGTAGACAAGGGCATATCAAATTATACTTATTTATTTAATCGTATGGCATACATTTTAAATAGGCTTATATTATTATATATAAATTATACTTACTTGACATGATAATAAAGGGTCAAAATAGTATACACCTCTAACATATATCTTTCATATCAATACTAAACCTTTTTTTTGTCAGTGCCAAAGTGTAGTGGTAGAGTTGCTATGGTCACCTTTAAACAGCAGGTTGACAGTTTGATGCAGTATGTCTTGAGTATGTCATACTCAATTGGTAAAGCAAATTATCGTTCATACTGAGCAAAGGCAAAAAGATCTTAAGATGACGAACCTTTTTTTACTCCGACGTACATTTTATGTCAAGTTTTTTTCTTCTATCAATTGGCCTTTATGTTAATGTTATTGAATATTGTAAGTAGGTACTTTACAATTAACCGGCGATTAAACAGTTACAAAGCTATTTCAAAGGAGATTAATTCTGTTTGACTGGTTCGCTGTCGCTAATATCCTATATTACCAGTTAAATGCCAACATAATTAATGAAAATTAGGTAGTGCCTAGACAACATTGTTCATGCTCTATATAGCTTGTTGCATAAGCATGTAATAGGTTAATAACACAAATTGCCTTTGGTACCTAAACTGAAACCTCAACATAACTAGAGTTTCGATTTAAGGCAGAAATATTGAATTAAGCTAAGTATGTATACGAGTATCTTATTTTTTTTTAATTTTTACCCTTTTAGGCTGTTGGTGGCTGCTAGACGCGAGTCGTTTAGCACACACCGCCGTACAAAAAAAAAGGCTTCTGTCAGAGTGCCATTTTTAATTTTCTTGCAATCCATTTTATACAAAAAAAACAATGTTGTAAGTATTTATAGTGCTTTAGTGCATGAACACATAGTTTATGGACGTTTTATGCACGGTGGCTCTATTTCTAACTTAACGGATTCTGACAAAGTCATATTGGTTTCCTTGAGGTCTGTTGTTCATACATATTGTTTTTTAGACTTACATATATCATAATAATCTCAATCAGACATCTAAAGAAGTAGGCACGTGTTATCACTTAGTAGATGTCCCAAGACAGCCATCGGCACCGCAACCCACCGGACCGGCCACACAAGGCGAGTTAAAAGTCGATAATCATTTGCCCAGTAGTAGGACATCATTGCCTGAGATTCACACGCTTAGTCTTTCGGTTCTTGGTCGCCACTTGAACTTTTCTCCACCAACGGTTATCTGCCGGTGGTTACCGGTGGATGCAAGTAGCGGGTTGTTCATTATGGTGTTCTAAGGAGGAGGCCTTTGTTCAGCAGTGGTCGTCTCCTGGCTGATGATGATGATGAGGACATTATTACAAGCTAGTAAAATAAAAAATGCACTAAGCTTTTTCAATTCACGTGTGTGTATATTCGTATGTGTACGACATAGGTACATTACACTAATGTGAAAGGAAAAACAAATACTTAAAGCAAACGTATAAAGCTTTTTTATTCCTTTAGATATGCCACTACCACTTTACAACAGCATATCTAGTTCCCATGTATTCCCAAGAGTTGAGTATTGCGAACAAAAAACATAGGATATACAAATGTTCCGGTAGCCTTCTCTAGGGAGTAAAGATACGGTATCAAGGAAACTGTTCTCTAATAAAGTTGGTAACTTAAACAGCCTGAGCTTTTGTTCCTTCACTTATATATTTGAAAACTAAAGTTAAAAGAATAAAAGGCGTGTTTTATTTTTCTTGTTCTAAGTTTGAAACTTACATAATCTGGGGAGATTTTACAAGACATTTAAAATTTTTAAACTGTCATCTCGCATAGGCTTAGTATCTTTTCTTTGGTATTTTATGGTTTAGTATTACTTATATTTTCAAAATGGTTTTATTTTCATGGGGGATATAATTTTGTCCTAATTTCGATATAATTTAACTAACTACTCCTTGTTTTTATGCGATTGCTGTGTTTATTTATTTATTTAAGGAGAACAAACAGCTAAAACACAATATATATAGAAGGAATAGCAACACAGAGCCAATTACAGGATCCTACAGATAGCCATAGTATACATGTTTAAGCTTAACTTAAACGAGGTGACGCGCACCATATCAGACGTCACACCATGCCAAACAAAACACCACAGAACTTCAAATGGAATTACTACACTCCTCAACACATAGTACTTATTTCCTTTAAATAAATATTACAACAAAGTTAAATTATACTTCCGCAGGTTGTATCAAAAATTTACATTAGGTTAGCACGGCACCACCCAAAGAGAGAGTAATATTTGCTTATCTTATTTGCCGTTTGATTACTTAAACTGACAGGCGAACATACGCCGACGAACATGGCCAATAGTGCACTATCAAAATCTCAGTTTCACTATAGCCATTGTTCTAGTTTCATACGTCCTAATAAATATACTAACAAAACTGTTGTTTATTAACATACTTGACTTGGTCGTCAACTGGTTTGTTAGATTAGTTCACGTAGGTTTACAACTCAACGAATTACTGGCTTATCTAAAAAAACACTAAAGTGGTGTCACAAACATAAGGAGTTTTCACAGTTTTTAAAAGTAGTAAAACTTGCATACATTTTCCTCTTTACATTGAGAACAAGCATTGGTAGTGACAGCCAAAGATAATGCAAAGCGTCCCATGCGACGAAAAAGGTTGTATGATAATAAATGACTAAATTGATTTTATTGTTTTGTTTTATTAAGCTATTCTCCAGCTTCATTTCTGTATATCAATTATTTCTCAAATCCAAGTACTTTTTGAGATTTCAACCGCTAAAAAAGTTCCATGTGATATGAGCTCGACGTAGAAAGTTATACATCTCGATAGAACTTTACACGCCGGTCGCCTCGCCCCGCGGAGGGGCGCGTGCGGGGTTCTATTGTCAGTCGTCACCGGTCTTCGCGGGAGATGACACGCTTTATTACTTTATGTTATTTTGGCACGTTTTCTTTGGTGTGGGTTTCTTTTTAATTTTATGTTAATTTTGTGGGGCATGAATTTAACTCCTAATAAAACGAATCGTCGCTCGAGACGACTTATAAACTTGGCACTAGACCAACGAATAAACGAAGTACAAGTGAAATTAATGATTTAATTACAAATGGTCCAACAGAGGATAGTCATCATGGTTCAGAAAGACGTAATTAGCTATTTCTTCTATTTAAAAAAATAATAGTGAGTGTGTTTTTATGTTTTTACGGTTTAAGTGCTTCTGCCGTTAGATTCCGGAGTAAAAGGTAGCATATTACCTCTTAGAACTTTATTTATAGTAAATCAATATAAACCGGAAAAAAAATATTCGTAACGTATTATGATCTTGGCAATAAAAGTTTTATATAGATTTCACGATCAGAAAAAGTTTTAATAAGCACGATGTATATAGTTATGTACCATTAATCGATGGAAACTAGATAGAATTTCAGAGTTGTAAGAGCACTTGTAACCATTTACGCCGGAACAGACACGCGTTGTCGAGTTCACTTGTGCATATGTCACCTTCTTCTACGGAACTCATTTAAGTTAACACCGTTTACGTCTCAAATTTTATTTTCTATTTATTTTTATGGAATAAAATATCATACATACATACATATACGTGACGCTTTATTCCCTGTATGGTAGGCAGAGACAATAGAGCGCCATACGCTTCTATTCTGACATAGTTCTCTCGCTTCATCCACATTCATCACTCCTCATACATGCTCGACGCTTTCGGGTACTTCTAACCTATATAGCCTCTCTTCAATATGCCGCCGATCTGGTCGGTGTACGTTTTACGAGGATAATATAATAAACTAATGCCCCAGTCATATCTTCTGCAAATGTAGAAACATCACACAGTACGGAATCATGTTTGTATGTATGTAAACTCTTTATTGCACATAAAAATAAAAATACAAATACACAGAGAGGAGAAAAAAGGCGAGCTATTGATCTAGAGCGTGATGCGATGTAAAATCTAGGTAAAGAAAGTAGTGTCGCCGTTCAACCCGTCACTTTCTGTAGGCACATCGCCAATATTGGAACCATCGCCTACAAAGGAATTGACGCCTATAAATGAAATTTCTGATACCGAAACGGTTACTCTAACTCTAATTATGTCGCAAGTATCGTCTCGAACGCAGGCTCGATGACTTCCAGCCACCTGAACAAGCCGGGTTCCAAAAAGGCTTATAGTACCGTAGACCGCATACATACGCTGCGGCAAGTCATACAGAATACCGATGAGTATAACTTGCCACTATGTCTAGCGTTTGTGGATTACGAGAAAGCCTTTAATTCGGTCGAAACGTGAGCGGTGCTTGAGTTTCTCCAGCGATACCGTTGACTATTGGTATATCGAAGTGTTAAAGTGTTTGTATAACAACGCCACTATGTTACAGGAACAGAATTCGAAGGCGATTCCTTTGAAAACAGGCGTAAGATACGTAGATGTCATATCTCTGAAACTGTTTACTGCCGCTTTCGAAGACGCCTTCAAGCTTCTGGAATGGAAAGGACTAGGCATCTCATCGGCGAATACATCACTCACCTTCGGTTTGCCGACGATATCGTGGTTATGGCAAAGTCGATGGAAGAACTCAGTACGCTACTCGAAAACCTCAATCGAGTGTCAAGAACAGGTGTCTACTCCTATTTTGGTTGAGAATTCGGTTCTTGAAGTTGTTGACGCATATGTATACATAGGAAAAACCGTCAAATTAGGTAAGTTCAACTTCGAGAAGATTGACCAATCGTCGAATCCAACACAGATGGGCACCGTTTGGAAAACTCAGCAATGTCTTTTCGTTCAAAATTCCTCAGTGCCTTAAGACGAAAGTCTTTTTAAACCAATGTGATGATGAGACGTGGTGCTTCACTATAGCCCTTATAAATAGGCTCAGAGTTGCTCAGCGAGCTATGGAGAGAGCTATGCTCGGGATTTCTCTACGAGATCGAATTAGAAATGAGGAGATATGTAGAAAAACAAGGGTCACCATTATCGACATGGCCAAACAAATTAGCTCGTTGAAGTCGTGGCAATAGGCAGGCCATATAGGGTGGAGAACGTATGGCTGTTGGGGCCGAAAAGTTCCAACGAGATGGAAGGATGACCTAGTTAAAGCGGCGGGTTCGCGGTGGATGCAACTAGAGGGCTATGGGGGAGGCCTATGTCCAAGAGTGGACATCCTGCGGATGTGATGATCACGATGATGATGAAATACATTACTTTTAAAACTTTTTATATAATTTTCATGTGCGATCATAACAAACAAGCACAAGGATCAAGTGTCATATTGTGAGTACCTAATGGGCAATGTCGTTTGTAATAAGCATTAATTATTATTTATTTCGTCATTGCGAATAATCACGTACAGTCGAGTTCATAAACATGTGAGCAAAAATTTGATAAAAAATATCTGAACATGACTCTATTGCTAACGGCGTAGAGATAGATAGATAGATAGTCACATGTTGTTGAAAAAATTATCAAAATATCCGAGGAATAAAGTTTCATATGCCTATAGACCTCGGTTCACAAAGTCAAACTCCGGCAAAGATAGTTCTATATTATCTTAAGACCGAATTTTTGGCTGTGCGTTCCCACGAAAACAATTACAAATTACTTTAAGACCCAGAATTCCTTGAAAGCCTTAACATTTAAAAAAGATTGCGACTAAAAAGTAATCCTGACAACTCTAGTAAAAACTATACTTAATTGCATTGACGAATTCCTATTAATTACAAAGCTATAATCAAATTAAACTAAGCGAAAATTCAAATGCCCCTAGTGAAAAGTAACAATTTTGCAGAAGTGACTTTATTCGTCGGATGGGACGAAAGTATCATGATTTATGATCAGCTTGGAAGGGAGTGGCAGCCATAGACATGATTGGACACAGTCACACTTGCAACGTGTCACTAGCTTTGTAGGAAGCTTGTCAACGCGATTACCGTGAGCAAATGACATAAAAACTTGAACAGACTTTGTTAGGCGCTTTCTTACTTATCGAAATATATCTCGATTACTATACGTGATTCCATAGAAGCATAGGCAATGGCCGCAATAAGTTTGCGAATTGATTTCTTGCTTGATCAGTTACAGTTGTAAATGCTCTACGAGTATAACAGGTTAGATGCTAAAATGTCTCGAAATCCTATTTGCACGTCGGAGAGATTATTATGGAAACCTACTGATTTCTCCCGTATTTAAAATTAGCAGTGAAGGAATTTAACATCATCTACGAAGCAATTCAATCATGTGTTTGTAATTCTCGAGTCGAATTAGGTCCGGATTCGGAACTACAGTTAAAATCTTCTTATATCAAAGAAGGACTGTACCCAGCAATATGATGTGATGTAAGTAAGCTGGATGATAAAGTTTCTATTAGCAGTGCCGGGAAACCAAATATGTCCATGGTTTTTAGCTAAGAATTAGTGATTATAGAAATAATTAATATCGCAGTGCACACACTCACACTCTATGGTAGGTAAGGGAAAAAGCATAGTACTTAAAAACTGCAGGAAATACAAATAGGTAGGTACATTGGACGCGTCAGATGACTGATAATAAAAAAACAAAAACCTTTTTAGGATATACATCTAAACGAATGCTTCTAAATGTTCCATGACGCAAAGAATTTGAAAAAAGCAGATGTGTCCAGAACAACCCTTCGTTCCGTATCAGTAACAAATATCGTCTATTAATTATGTGATTAGTCTGTGACGTCATTGCATTCCAGGGCATTACGTCATCCCACATCGACCGCTGTCGCCACCGTAGCACGGGCGATTGGGTTTCACTGGCCACACTTGATTCTACTGTTAAGAAGCTTCATTGTATGTTTTAAACTTTCGTGATTTTCACTCCTAAATAAATACCACAAACGGCACTCGCGCTAAATACACGCGTAATATTTACCTCGACGTCAAAGTCAAAGTCAAAGTCAAAATATCTTTATTCAATTTAGGCTGGTCATCGTTCATCCACCATTACCTCTCATATTTCGTTTTCTAGAATTTTTTTACCGAACAACGGCAAAACCTACTAGACACTGGCAAAATTGTCCTCCAATGGACAGAGCCATATTTTTCTAAAAACCAACGAACCAATTTAGGCTACAACAAGCACTTATGAATGTCAAAAAAAATCTACCACCGGTTCGGAAAAACCTCTGCTGAGAAGAATCCGGCAAGAAACTCAACGAGGTATATATTTTTTTAAACAGATTTACAATAGTATTAAATGATATGTATACATCATGGTTTCCACCACATTGCAGTGGCCATGTTCACGAGTACTGAAGTGTAGTGTCATGTCTGCTTAGCAGCGCGAGTCCTTCGTACTACCCGCACTTGATCACGAATACCGGCACTCGCATCCCGAAATACGACTCGGTTTCCAACTATTGAATTATTTTTAAAGTAATCAATGCATAAAAACGAAAATTTTAGGGTGTTCAGTTTTCATCCAGAAGGTTTAAAATTATTGGCCAAATTTTTCGACACGGCAATTTTCTTACAACTCATCAATCTTGTCAAGAAAGACTTGTCAATTTTAGTAACGGAATGAGAATCTTGAATCCATTCCGTGATGTTTTTTTACCACAGTTGGCTGCCGGTAACGCGACACCGCCGCGGTCAGCGTCCACAGTCCAGTGCTCTCCTGATGGTTCCCAGGCTTTACAGATATACTTGTATGTATTTATGGTCAATAAAGATACAGTAGGAATATACTTTTTCCGAAAATGTCCTTTAAAGTCGTCATTAATTTATTGACTTACATATCTGAAAAGGGGCTCCGACGGGCCATATTTTCACTGCAATTTGTGGCCGGCAACTATTGGTGTCCCACATAATGCAGTGAAAATATGGCCCGTCTAGGAGCCCCTAAAGCGAAGTGCATTGCTGACAGTAAATTGACAAAAAAAAAAATGCTGGAGTGCGAAACTATCCAGCAATGTTGCACATACATTATATTGTTGCCTCGTTATAAACTTAAAAAAAAAGTAAAAAAAAACGAATTAAAATGAAGCCACAGAGTTTTAGACACCAAAATAAGATAAAACACTAGAACGTACAGTGAAGGGCATAATTATATTATTTTGTAGGTTACCAAGACGTCAAAAATATCTATACACCTTTATGCCACTGACCATAAGGTGGATGTATACACATATTTGACGTTATGCATGTATAGATATTTATGTTTTCGACCGTACCTAGTTTACATTTAATCCTCTTTTCAAACTTACCGTGATATAGAAAAACCAGTATATTTCGTTCCTAATTTTATAAGACATTGCATAGTTACAATTGATTTAGCTCAACAGGACGGAGGACAACTTAATACAACAATTTAGAATTGCAAGTTCTAATTTGTTCGTGCACCGTTGCAATCTTATGGATTAGTACCGAGTTAATATAATATTTTAATTTTTGATCTCGCTTTATTAGAGAAATTAAAGTAGAAATCGCCAATTCCATTGGCACGCCTCACTAATGTGCTAAATTGCTCTAATTCGGCGTTCAAAGCAAATACTAATTACTCGAATTAATTGCACGGCCCTGGGTGCTATATTTGAGTTTAGTTAGTCGACACTTGCCGATGACCGATGACTGCAGCTCAGTTTGTTTGTATGGTGCCCATGCTTCGATTTTAGAATATACAGCCACTAGTAGCCGTGAATAAAATAGAATTATTGTGCCATTAGTAATAAAATAAACTATTATGCGTCTACCAGCAATTTAGAGAGACAAAACATTCTACCCTTAGTTACCGTAAACTACTTCAACTTTGCCCTCTGGCCCCAACATTGCCTGATTTGATTTAGAGTCGATAACTTAGCACTCTAATAGGTTTTAAACTTTTATCTACAAGGGAATTATTATTACGGAGAGGTAAAAGTTTAAAAACCTAAAGGGTGCTGAGTTATCGACTCTAAATCGAATCAGGCAATTTTAGGGCCAGAGGGCAAAGTTGAAGCAGTTTACGGTAGTTAGATTGAACTTACTCCAAAAACATAAAAATATTTTTTTGTTAGTTTGAAGTCGGTACTTGAATTCGCGCTAGCAGGAGTAATAGAAGCCCAATACTGTATTTAAGTAGGCAACAATAGGTTAATTTCTGCTGGCTTGTACTGAGGCACTGACTACTTCTTGTTAAAAAAAAGTAAATTGTACAGCAAGAGCATAAAACGAGCCATTTTAATCGAGGCGTTCATATAGCAGGTTTGATTTTAAATCGCTATTGTCCTTTGTCATTCTTGAAACTAGAGTAAAAAATTGCCATTAATTATCATAAAACTGTTTCGACTTCGACTTTTATTGACGTGGATCTAATCAAAACATGCTTCTGCACGAAAATATCCGCTCTTTAAGTAATAAATTTTGTTATAGCTTAAATGCTAAGTAAAACAAAACGGCAAATTAAAATAATGTGAGTAGGTAAACCTTAGATTATCTTTGAATTGAACTAGGATCCTTAGGTATCACTTTTACATAAATAACAACGTGCTACCAAAAATTTTATTTGACCCAATACCTAATCGATGATCTACTTAAATATTTTATTGTTCATATTTTATAGGTAGGTACTTCTTAAATAGAACTTAATTCCTGCAATAGTTTTCTAGATTTATTGAAATTTATCAAATCATTTTGTGTTTTTTTTTCTAGATTAAAGTCAAACTGTCAAATTTGCATGCGTTTTTCAATAAAACAAAAAATATTTATAACATTGTCTTAACTTCTACATTTAAAACGTATTTATTTTATACTCTTCGAGAATTGGATTTCTGAGAAATGAGTGCAAGTTTGTTAGTTGAATTTGCAGTCTAGAAAAAAACTAAATATGGACTAGATCACCAATTCTACAGAAACGACGGGTTGGTCACATACCCGACTTATTGTTCTCTCAATTGGATTGTTAGTTTGATAATCACAGACTGTCTTACTAATTGTCTTAGATTGGGCCTGTGCAATTAACAGCAGCACGCTAACCGGACGGAATTGCCAATCAGTTAATGACTGTATACCCTCCGTATTGTTATATATGTACATTATAGGGATGTGTAATTAGAGGTTGGCGATTGTATTGCTTAAGGCCTATCCAATAAACTTGGTTTGCGAAGATGTTTACAAGTATAAAGCAACCATAAATGTTTAGAAGTTAACATAAAAAGTTTAAAAGCACGAGCCAGATTCAAATCAAAAAAAAAAATTTTTTTTAACTACTGGAAGGCAAACAAGCAAGTGGGTCTCCTGATGGTAATAGATCACCACCGCCCATAAACATCTGCAACACCAGGGGTATTGCAGATACGTTGCCAACCTAGAGGCCTAAGATGGGATACCTCAAGTGCCAGTAATTTCACCGGCTCGGCGGCGGGTTTTCGGTTTTTAGTTATAGTTATTCATATTGCAACTTATTTTATTATTGTAATATTTGTTGACATTGCAACAAAAGTAACTATACTTGGTTTAGGTAGGTATTTAACTAAATGTAAGCAAAACAACGTCAATTGGTGTGTTAAATATTGAAATTTCCCCCATTACTAAACATTTATATTTCTATACTGAAATACACTAGTCTAGTTTGTATTACAATGATAGATAAGTACAATATTTAAAATACTTGAATGTAGGTACCAACCAAATCTGGCAGCTTAAGTTGGTTTACATTTAGTTAATTACCTAAACGTTTCAAGTAACTTGGTAAAATTTTATTGTGTACAGATTATACATAGTGAATAAAGTATTTTCATTGGTTAATGTTGAATCTCAAGCAGAATACGACGGCACCCGAAGCACATATCCGAAAGGTACAGAAGTCAATCACATGTATGTACTTCACTTTTCATACCTACGTTCGGCGGTCGCTCTAAGGTTGTCTTACTATGGCTTATGCACAAAATACTAACGTGGTAGTGGCACTCGTATCTAGTTGTTTGATTTATTGTTGAGAATGGGAAGAATGGAAACATAAATTAATAATAACTAAAGTATTTTAATTTTAATATCATTGTAACCACTGGTAGCCTTAAAAACGGCAATTCACCGTTTACCTAATGTTGAATTTAAACAACCGTCCACTGAACAGTTATAATAAATTTGTTTTTGTTGCTCCAGATTGATTTCCAGTACCTATCTGTTTTGTGGCCCAAGTTTGTCAATCAATTATTGTATTAAATGAGTGACGTTTTAGTATCTATTATTATCTATGGAACTTTATTATTAATTGTTAAATGTCAAAACGGCTGTACGCTGGGTATTGAACTAGTATTAAAGCTAATTGAGAGAGCAGATAAAAATGAACTTTTCTGATAAAATACGACAGCACATCATTATCCACTACATACCTCAACGTAAGATAACGTGAACACGATTTAGAACGATCTAACGCAAAAGTAATTTCTGGTTAGTTAAAAATGTATTCCATTCCATTCTTTGTGAATAGCTTTTCCTGGACCTGATTTATAAATACAGACAAAACAAGTCTGCACTCACAACTTTCTGGAAAATTATCAACACGTTTACCGTCCACTAATTACACCGCAAACAAAAATTAATTAAATCTCACCGTGTGCAGTGCACCACAAAGCAATCACGCGTCCTCGGTTTACCAGAATCACGTAGTAAAACACGTTTTATTAGGAACAAAACCATGATTATGCTATTATAGAAATGTATTAATGTCATCGAGATAAACAAAAAATATTATCGTGACAGCAGGAATTTACCATTAGCTTCTCGGTGAAAGAAAACCTCGTATGCAAAGTAATTGAAGGGTAAGAGTGGTATTGGGTCCACGTGCGAACTTCAGCCCAAGTCCACAAGTATTTGCCGTACAAACTGCCTCATCAACGATATAACATGTGCAGGACCAGATTCGAGCCTGACTAAGAGTCACATCCTTTTTCCTCACCCACTAAATTTTAGAAATTAGATCGATTTTTTTTCTCTATGCACCAAGAGCTAATATTCTCAACAGGCCATGCTTAGGCCATGTATGATCATAGGATGACAGGGTCGAGCCTGTAAATATAATTTAAAAGAAAATAATAATAATTGTCTGTATAGGCAGTCAGCGCACAAGAATTACAAGTGAACAGTTTGTTAAACAATATCCGATATTTCGATACATTCAGTATTGGGCATTCATAATACTGAATGTATCCAAACATTGGATATCGTTGCCAAACGGAATCTGTTACCGTTTCGATTGACGCCACAGTTTCAAATTAATTAATTAATGAAAAGGACGTTTGGACACGATACAATCTCTCATACGTATGGAATATATAATTAGGTGATGTACGAGTATGGATATTTTGCAGCATGACTTCAGTTTGCCAGAAAAATAAAATAAAGGAACGCTACTATGGGGTTAAGGGAAAAAAGTCTCGAGTGGCGACCACGAACTGACAAATTGGCAGGCCACACACCAGGTGGACCATCGACGTCACGAGAGTTGCGGATAACTGGTGATGTTGGCGATAAGTTGTCGTTTATTTTGGCATTCTAAGGGGGAGAACTTCATTCAACAGTGGAAGTCTTCATGCTAATCATGATGTTGACGTGCGATATTTTACAATTTTTTCATGGATTCCATCATCAGTTATTTTCTATCTAATCTAATAAACAGTTTCAAATAACCAAATCAAAACAAGACACACGAATTTACTTTTTACACGAACACTGCTAAAAAAGCTTTCTACTGCGCCTTCATTTTACCTAAACGCCTTGTCAAAGTATGCACGTTTATTAAACAACAAAAATCAAAACCTAGCCTTGTTAACGTGTTATCAGAGCCATAAAATCTTAAGCCTTCATATTCACAAGCCGTAAGCCCGCGTGCTAACAGGCGATTTCGTTACGTAGCGTAATATTACTAGCTTAGTAGCTGTATATAAGTTGGTTTGTTCTTTCCGCCTACTGCATGCAGTCGAGATTATCGTAAAAATTAACTGCTTTACCTGTGTATTAAGTTTAGAATGAACAGGGTAGTAAAACTTTTGCATTCTCCAGTGGAAAATAGTGAGACGGCCTGGTATTTACGCCATGCATTTTGAATAAATAAAATATAAATATAATCATGGGACATTTCACACCAATTGACCTAGTCCCAAACTAAGCAAAGCTTGTACTATGGATACTAGGCAACGGATAAACATACTGTAGATAAATACAATACTTAAATACATATTAAACATCCAAGACCCGAGAACAAACATTCGTGTTATTCACACAAATATCTGCCCCGGCCGGGATTCGAACCCAGGACCTCAAACTTCGTAGTCAGGTTCTCTAACCACTTAGCCATCCGATCGTCAAAAAAAAAATCCAAAATCCAGTCCGAATTTATGTATGATACCTTATTATAAGTATAGGAAAAGTATGATCTAGCAGTTAGACACAAGGGTCCTTCCATAATAACGCCTATTTTATACCATTTATGGTATAACATGTTATAAGCATTTTTTTCACTTTTCTTTTTAATCAATTGTTAAAAATGTAGTGTTATTGTTGACTCTGTGTGTACCTGAAACATACTGACTAAAATCGAAATGCAACTGTTTCTATTAATCATAAGTGAAGTAGAAAAAGTTACTTTTTAATTCAATCAGCTGCAATCGCAAAAGAACTCGGTTCTGGCAAAAAAAGTTACAAATTGATATAGAAATACACAAGTAAAGTACGTATTGTAATCGCTATTTACACGAATATACAGCGCACCAACATTTTGTTTCGCAAATAATTATATCTTAAACTGCATGTTAACACCGCTGCATAATTTCTAGTGCATAATTCGTGGGACTCGGTTAACTCGTTTTATGGAAAGCAACACTGCAACGATGAAAGGGCACTAGCGGCCTTATGTTATGTAAACCGACTAGATAAGTATACCTAAATTCACAAGATAAAGCGTTTTTAAATTCGCAGAATAAAGTTAGGTTTACGAGCTTGCGCGGATGTCAGAGTCACTTTTCTATTGGGCTTAAGTGGACTGAGTTAAATCAATGTTTTGTTCTATCCCTCCAATCTTATTCTGCTATACTTTTAATTATTTGTGGAAGTTTTTTTGTATACCCAGCTTTTCCTTTTAGTTGCTTATAATGCCCAAAATGCTGGCATTATACGCTCAATTATATAAACAAATAAAAGGCGTCAAAAGAGATAAAGCGACCACACCTTTAGCCGGTTCAAAATTTCGTCGGTTACGAGCTTAAAGAAGAACTTTAAAAAGTTCCCAGTCCACACTGGCCCTGCGTGGAAACTACAGCCGTAGCCCTGTCATTCTGAGAGCAGGCCTGTGCCCACCAGTGAAATGTATACAGGCTGGAATGGTGATGATGACGAACTTAAATAACTGCCTATGCAATTGTTATTCAGCTAAGAAGTTCTTTAACATGTTGCCTATGACTTACGCCATGAACCAACGACGAAATGTTCTATCAACACTCGGAGCTTCTCAACAAAGACTATGTTAGAGGATACACCGAGCGTTAGAATACGCTTTGTCGACTTACACCATGTTTGCATTGGACTTGTTTTAGAAGCTTTTGAATTACGATGTTCATTCCGAATGTTCTCACTTGCTTGCTTATTTTGTTGCCTAAGAAAATAGTAAGCTGATGCCTTTAGGTTATGTGGGTTACAGCTTTTACTAGTTGACATTGAGTTGATTTTAATGAGAGGACAATTAGAGAATTAGGGGCTGTTTCACCATCCATTGATTAGTGTTAACTGGCGGTTAGGTGTAATGCCGTCTCTATTTGTTTTGTTTGAATAGACGGAGACGGCATCACATTTAACCGTCGGTTAACGCTAATCAATGGATGGTGAAACAGCCCCTTAATGTAGGTTAAAATCAGATTTGCCACTTTTGGTATCAGTAGCTTTTTATCTACTGATATCTTGGTTCATTATTGCAGTGTTGCTATGATATTTGGTTTACTAACGACCATAACACACCCATCAACATTATGGGGATGATTATGTCTAATCAAAACTCCCTGTAATCAGTACGATGAATGTGTTATTTCGTACTAGTCGTACGCAAAAATGTTTGCAAATTATTGTATTTGCATTTACTGGACCCATATATTCAAGAAAATGAAGTCGACTGTAGTATTTCCCAACGTTGCTCAGAAACTCACAAATAACATACATTTGATTGCCTTCCACACTCGACTTTGTAATTCACACTCATTTGTTTCCTTCTTTTATACTTGTACGTAACTCACGTATAAATAATATCTACTACAATGAGGCATACAAATTATCGCTCGCACCGACGTCTGGTTGTTTTAAATCTGAAATACCAAAATTGAATTCGCATTGTTATTCGAAAGCATCCTTGTTGCGGAAGTGTTAGGGTCTGAAATGAAAGATTTGTTGTTGTATTGGAGGCTTTTTGCTTTCGCCGCGGGGTCAGTGGTCGAGGAATAACTCGCTAAGACATGATCATGACTGGTGGGCTTACACTCCACACCTCGTTACGTGTTAACAGGCACATTCGCTCACGACGCCATGTTTATCCGACGAACTTCAAAATGCCTCGCCCTCTGCTTATGACGAAAGGCTGTAATGGTCCCTACGTGATAGGGTAAAACCATTGATTTTGTTGCCATATCGACGAAACAGTTATCAGATCTTTCGCTCCATTCAAAGTTGTTAACATTTGAGTGAGCTGTAAAGTGTCTTTTCCTGTCAAAGTTTATTTTAGATTCTCGTTTAATCAACTTTTATAATAACAAAGTTGTTAAAGTTTATATCGGAAATGTAACAGATTTCTCTGTTAATTGTATAATCGTTAATCAGTTTTATAGGCGACATTAACGTTCGTGTAATAAGTCACGTGCTTTTTATAACATAACGACCTTGGTTTTAAAACCCCATTTCGGTATTTAGGTTGCTTTTGAAGATATTTGACTACGTATTTACTTCAAACAACATAAATTTAAAAAGTTCACGTAACGTTTTCTCGTTAAATCTTCCCGGGGTACTGACGTAGGTTCGAACGTTAAATTACAATGAAAAAATGACTTGGAGCTAGGAAAAAAAGGCTTTCATTACTTTTTATTATATTATGGAAACTCGCTACATTTTGTATTTATTAATTTAATTGAATCTAGATTTGTAATTATGACTACGGTTGATTTTTGAAATTCTTACTATGTTTTTGTAACTTTTCTTGATTATGCAAAGAAATTATTTCCTATGATTTGAACAAGCAGTGGACGGATACAAATTACCATTAAATAGCTAAACGATATACTTACCTTTAGCCTGTTGACTTACCGCATCCGTTTTGGGCCTAAAATTATGCATAATATGAATTACTGACTAAAATATTCTAATAAGCTTTAAAGAGTAGGAATTCCTTATTTTTTTTTACAAAATATAATTTATACTATTTATGTTTTTTTTTTAATTTGCAGCGTGCTAGTTCTGCAACAAACGAAGTGATAAATCACCGCAAAAAATCCTGTAGCAAGTGTGCAATATTATTATAATTGTTAAATTTAATATTCTCTAAATAAAATATCTCAAGGTAGCGCAAACGTCATTCGATATTTACTCTTAATTTCACTTTATTATTGGTTTTCGTAGCCCAACGTTCGTGATTGACACAATGATCGATTTGTTCACAAAACATCGCTCCTCGGTAGCTTTTAACCTCGTTTAGTTCCCGACATAGAACGTTTGTTACAATACAATCTATTAGCTTTGTCGACATTTAGATACTACAGAGATCTCCGTACGTGTTATGTTTATCCAAAAACAGAACAAATCATATTACATTTCAACATTACAATTAAGAATTATTAATTAATAATAGTAAACCTTTATCACTTATAAATAATAAATTAGGTAGTCTACAAGATATAATCTGGATATCGATTGTCGAAAGGTATTTGGAGCAAATTCCTTGCATTTTTAGTACATTTCTGGTTTTTGTATTTATTTTTTGGCATCAGTCTTTTTCATTTGTTCTGTATGTATGTCAATGAATAAAGAAGTTAACTAAAATAAATCGTACTCATATTAAATATATTGACCCGGATAACTCACGTCTTAAATCGAGTTTAGCTCGACATGTTTCGGGCTAATCCGTAGCCCTTCGTCTTCGGAGCAACGGATTTTGGCTTTCGGATTTAAGACGTGAGTTATCCGGATCAATATATTTAATATGAGTGAGTCTCACGGTAGTTTCATGTTCTAAATCGTACTCATTTTGCTTATCGTGTTATAGTTCATCTTTAGTACCAAAAAATGATTTTTTGGAAATCAAGTAAAGAATCCGTGGTGGCAGAGCGGTTTGACCTATGGCCTCTCAAGCAGAGGATCGTGGGTTCAAACCCCGGCTCGCACCTCTGAGTTTTTCGAAATTCATGTGCGGAATTACATTTGAAATTTACCACGAGCTTTACGGTGAAGGAAAACATCGTGAGGAAACCTGCACAAACCTGCGAAGCAATTCAATGGTGTGTGTGAAGTTCCCAATCCGCACTGGGCCCGCGTGGGAACTACTGCCCAAGCCCTCTCATTCTGAGGGGAGGCCTGTGCCCTGCAGTGGGACGTATATAGGCTGGGATGATGATGATGCCAAGTAAAGAATAATAATGTGCTGTTTCTTCCGTATTTGCTTTTAGGTATTACGAAGAAAAAGCCGTGGTGGCGTAATGATTTCACCTATGGCTTCTCGAGCAGAGGGTCGCGGGTTCGGGCGCAGCTCTCTTCTGAGCTTTTCGGAAGTTATGTGTGAAATTAATTTCAAAATTTACCACGAGCTTTACGGTGAAGGAAAACATCGTGAGGAAGCCTGTACGCACCGGCTAAGAAATTTAATGGTGTATGTGAAGTTCATCAGAAATGAGGAGATACATAGAAGAACAAGAGTCACCGACATAGCTAAGCGAATTAGCTCGTTGAAGTGGCAATGGGCAGGCCATATAGCACGGAGAACAAATGGCCTTTGGGGCTGAAAAGTTCTCGAGTGGAGACCGCGGATTGGCAAGCGCAGCGTAGGACGTCCACCAACGAGATGGACGGAAGACCTGGTAAAAGCCGCAGGTTCACGGTGGATGCAGGCCGCTGCCAACCGAAGCGACTGGAAGTCTATGGGGGAGTCCTATGTCCAACAGTGGACGTCCTACGGCTGAGATGATGATGATGATGATGATGTGAAGTTCCCAATCCGCACTGGGCCTGCGTGGGAACTACTGCCCTCTCGCTAGGTCGAGAATATAATATAGGCTGGAATGATGATGATGATGATGATGACGATATTACCTACTAAGAAAACTTAAAATACCTACATAATAAACACACACCACACCACACCACCACAGGATTGAGAGGCGAAAGTGGCGACAGGAAGGTTGCTATGATTATGGTCCTCTTACTATGATTGGTTGGTAATCTGTGACAGGTCATCTCTCACACCAAGAGGCACGTAGTCCTCCACTTCAAATTGGTACTGTTAGAGGCTTCCACTTTTGTTTTAACCCCAGACACAAAAAGAGGGGTACAAGTTTGACGCCAATGTCTGTCCGCCCGCGTGGGAACTACGGCCCAAGCCCTCTCATTTTTAAAGGAGGCCTGTGCCCAGCAGTGGGACGTAAATAGGCTGGGATGATGATGATAATGAATGTCTGTCTATTCTGTCTGTGATATCATAGCTCTAAAACGGACGGACTGATTTCGATGATTTTCGATGAGGTATCTATGCGGTAGTTATGTGCCATGGAAATGGGTTTAGCCATTTTTGAAATAATGTACTTTGAAATAACAATATCGGGGGTTTTTCATCTGTTCTATATGTACTTAGTTTTTTTTAGGCATTAGAAAGAAACTAAGCGATCTTGATGTGTCTTTTTATTGAAAAACATTTTTGAAAAATAAGTCACAGCAAATATATGACAATTGGCAAGGCAAGGACATTATGATCATTTGGTGGCATAAGTAAAAAACCTTTTTTCTAATGCTACCTAAATAAAATGAAGTATAAGTTGGTTTAGTTAGGTTATTGAATTCAGCAGCTGTTTAAGTTTCTTCAAAATGATTTTTTTCGACCATAAAGAAACCATAGAAAAATAATTGATCATCACTTTGGAATATGAATTCCGGGAAACTTACTTCTAGCGTGGGACTAGATTACATATTCGACCTTTTGTAAAAAGGCAATTGATAAAAAGCTGTCGCGTCTTTTTTACCTTACCCATGATTTAATATTTTATCAAAGAAACTGTAGTTGATTTAGTCGTTTTGTGTTCTGATTGATTCCATTCCTATTTCTGAGAATTCTTAATCTTAATAAATAAATAAGCCTCACTCCGCCCATTGCTTTTTCAGATCCAAATGTTTTTGCCCGACAAATGTCGAATCATTCTAGATACCTGTCTAATTTTATTAGTCATACAATTTATAATATCGCATTGAGCATTGAACATAATGTAGTTTTGTCGAACAATATTGTTAATCCTATTCACACGTAAATATGCTTGTAATAGCAGTATAAAGATTGATCCGCGAGGACACTGTTACAATCATGGAAGACATATACAAGTGATTGATAATTTGACCTACTCTTTTAAGACGGTTAAACTAAAACAAACTGGCAATAAATTTTGCCCAGCCAGAGTTTTTTTTATTAGCCTGTGGTAAAGTTCCATTGCTGGGGAAAGGCCTCTCAACCAGAGTTCCAACTCAACCTGTCTGCGCTTGTGTCAGGTCAGTCGCTGGAGAACGCGTCCAGGTTATCCTGAAAAAAAAAAAATACTTGAACACTACTAAAGCATTTTTCTGATAAATGTTATTAACAAACTTCTTTGAACAAAAATCAAGTCAAAAATACCAAAAGATTATTAAAGCTTTTAAAAGCGATTCTTAATCCACAACTAAATTGACTTTTTAATTACAGACTTATTACCTATTAAAAACACCAATGCACAATCAGGGCAAACTTTTAATGCACAACCAGTTCCATTGAGAGATTTTAATATTACAAAAAATGCTGCAGCGGCATTCTTTAGCAAGAACTTTATTTTTAAACAAAAACCTATCACGCCGGCCGGGATATCAATCTTCAATACATTGCTTCCTAAACTACCTACCGAGAGGATGATAAACGGCCCTTTATGTTTCGCAGGAGCGTTATTTTACTGCTCTATAAATGAAGATAAGATTACAGCAGGCCCCATTTACCCGTCGACGTCCGCGCCAACACTCGTTATGTGTTTATTTTCTGATTGATCACCTGAGTTTAGGAACAGTTGAATGCTAAATACAGTGCGTAAATATAATTCCGTTTACAATAAATCTGGTTTTGAAATTAATTTTGGTTGAATTAGCTATAAAACGGGTAGGTGATGAAAATTTAATGAATAACTATTGGTATGTATTGAACAGTGATAATGTAAAATAAACATATTTTTGATATCATTACCTACCAGTTTCAATTCTGTCACATTAAAATCAGAATTTTTACTTTCTGAAAAATATTACAATAGAACAAGTCTTGTTCTATAAGGTACAGAATATAAAAAAAGGCTGTTTATTTCAATTAAAAAAAATCACGTAGGTACATTTCATTAATTAACTACTAATCCTTAATTAATAGGATTGTTGCAGTTAACGTTTATAATATTACTTAGTTATTTGGAATGAATTGATACAATATTTCACTGTTTATTTGATTATACTTCATAACAATGAAGTATATGCGAGTAAAGTATTTTTATTGAATTATGTACAAAAAATATCTAACAGATTCAACTGTATTTGATCCCTTACTGTTTTCCCGAAAGTCGTCAGTAAAAGGGTAACGATCTATTTTTTCTCCAACCCTTAGATTAAACCACAAAACTGGTATCCCATGGGATTAACGCATGCTGATGAGACTTTGAGGTCAGGAACAGTTATACCTACAACGTTCGTGGAACGTATGAACCTCTGTGGGTATAAATCAACTCGGCGTGGTGGGTTTAAACTAAGGTTCGAGTTGCAAGTGTCAAGCGCATTTTATTTATTTATTATTTATTTTATTTATTTATAAAACTAATAATGCTGTAATCCACGGAAATTTAAACTGAAAATACGGTCAGACACTAAAACGTATCATATGCAATCATAGATACGGCTTGTGTACTTGACTTTGCTCTACCTAACTCTTACCCTTAACACGAAATCAACCGCAAGAGCTAAAGTTGAACCAAACTTTAATTTTATTGCACTGCAAAACAAAGCCATGGTAACGGAACGTTTTCACCCGCCCGCATTTCTAGCAGAGGGTCGTGGATTTCAAGCGAGGGGTTCAAATTTTGAAGGCATTCCGGAAGATTTTACGAGAGAAGAAATTTTATTTAATCATCTTGCGCTGTGACAAGCAATAATTAGATATTTATTTTCTTCTCCATGTTTTATTAGTACCATTGTGTAGGGATAAGTAATGTTACCTACTAACTGTGGAGGTACAGAAAATATACAGAAAGGAAAATAAAAAATATACAGAAGACTTTTCCCAAAAAAAGAAGCAATAAGTACTCGTATATCGAAAAGATATATTATTAACAGGTGTCATCATTATCATCACCGGTCCTTATTATACCTACATACGATCCGCTCCCGGGAACAGGGAGCCGATTATTGAAGTAACATCTAAGCAATTCCATTAGAAAGTGAAAAAGTATATTAAATTCGAAATGCAAGTGAAATAAGAGAGAATTAATTACCACCTCACTCCTTTTTCACAACTAGTCAATAAGGGAATTTAAGTATGATTATTTCTAGATGTGATTTCAAATTCGTCCTCCGGGCTTTTATTGAATAAGAAGGGAATTAGAATGAGAGAGATAGGGCTGATATTACCCTATTATATAAAAAGTGTTTATTACATTATTTCCCATTTAAATATGACCCAAAACAAAGAAATATTTTTTTTTCTTAAAGTTCACAGGTACATTCAGTAACAACATTTTATAATACTTTATCAAGATACCTGTATGTAGTTTTTTTTTTGCCCGCTATCGTTTGTTTCTTACGCCAAGCCGTATTTAGCCTCCGGAGCTTGTTATCTGCCGTCTTGCGGGAATCCTTCGGCCTTCATTACAGTTTTCGTCTAATGTTACATAAGGGTTATAAACAAGCTCCAATGGCCTATAGCAATGGCTACGGTGATCAATTCGGCCATTCTCATTTTATTGTGCACCTGTATAATTACCGTACCGCTTTTTTCCGCACTAGTGACACGGTAATTAGACTTGAGTCTAAGAGAGACACAGATAAATGTAAATGGCAGCCATTCTTTTTCTAGACGTACGTACACTCAGTTTCAGTGCCGTGTCGCTTTTGCCTGACAAAAAAAGCGGTACGGTAATTAGACAGGTGCACAATAAAATGAGAATGGCCGAACATAATTCCAGATTATTATGTGTCGTTATTGTTAACTAACTGGGATTTTTATACATTACAAGCCTTCTCTGTGGCTTTGCTTCACAAATCATTCGATTTGGCAGTCGAATTTAAATTCCGGACTTTACTATATTCCTATGGAAATTCACAAAACTTACATATCGTGAATACTTTCATAACTCTAGATAGCGTTAATTTGATATTTCACACAAATCACGTAGGAATGTCGGGATAAAAAGTAGCCTATGTGTTATTTAAGAGGTCCGGCTATCTACATTTTCAAATTTTGTCTTCATCCATCCAACCGTACGTTCAGTAACTTTCGCAGATGTTCTATTACTACGGTAGAGCCATAATCACGATTATCACTATGCCAATTATGTAAACACCAAAGTTTACCCGCGGCTTGGCTCGCCTAAACGATCGCAGCGGTTGTTAAATTCGCGACTTTATTTTATCCCGTGGGAATATCGGGATAAAAAGTACCCTATATGTTATTTCAGATGTCCAGCTACCTACATATCAAATTTCATGATTCAAAAACCAGCGGTTATTATTTCAAGATTTTATCCCTATCCCGTGGGATTAGTAGGTACCTAAGAAGATTCGTCAAAAGGGACATTGTCGACTCTTTAAAGTCTCTCAATAAGAACTATATCATTGCTCTTTAAAGTTTTCAGTTACATAGGTATTTGATTAATGATTGAGCACTAAGTAATATAAAAATCAATCTTAGGTAGAACAAAATTTTTAGGCATTACGAATTAAAGTTTTCAAAAACATTTAAATTCAAATCAATGCTGATAGAAAACGCTTAAGGTTCAAAATCAAATTGCTGTGAGATTATGAGCGAAGTTTCACAAGTTTTGGTATCCCATGTAGCAAATATGTTACAAAGAGGAAGTTCGCTAGATTGAGGCGAGTCCTGGTTGATGAGTAAGTACGAAACTGAATACAGACTTCCTACTAAGTACATTAGGTGGTTATAGACACGTCTCTTGCATACTAAGTCTGGGTGGGGTTTGATGAGCAATGCGTTGATATATAATCCTGCAAATATTATACACGCGAGTGTGTGGGACTTTGTTACTATTTTCTGCTAAAAATGAAAGATAAAATGAAATTTTTAATGTAGACACATAAACTTTAGTTTCATATATTTCTAAGCTACGAAAAATAAGAAGGTTAGTGCTTATCTTTCATTACACAGTTTATAAGAAAAAGTAAAATACTAAAACGTAACAGCTTTATAAATAACAGTTATCTATGTTTAAACTTCAAATAAATTATTTAATCACTTTTACTTACGTCGCTAAAGATCGCAAGTTGAAACTTCACAGTCTTCTCATCCATGAGATCTCATAAAATTTAATTTGTTTTATTTACTCGCAGCTCAGACAGTCAATTGTTTTGGAATGTCAAATTCAAATGACTCCCGAAAACTTTGCAGACAGCGATAGCGAAGTTTCAGATATCAAAATAAAAGATAAATCTTTGTTCAAGGAGTTTATCCACGCTATTGCCAGTAATAATGCAACACGATACAGCAGAGGGCAAGAAGCGCAAGGTGAGCTTGAAATATTGCTCCGTGAGTTGCCCGCTGCGTGAATATTTTACGCTTTTACAAAAATATTCACGTATCAACAACACAGGAGATTGTTTCTGGTTTGAATTTTTGTTTCAATCAGGGTTTTATCTAAGAAGAAAATGAGTTGTACAATTTTGTATAATTTATTTTTTTATGTCATGGTTCACTCAAAACGTCAAAAGAACTTTCAGGAAACTAGACTAGTGATTGTGCACCATGTCCCCATACGACTATTTAATTTATCTCTTGGTAGTCCATCAATATTATAAATAAGCAAAAAATTTACTGTAGTTTTTGTCTGGCTTTAACTTTCACCGTTTGCGATTAGAATATTACCTTTCGATGGTCTTCACCTCGTCGTTAAACAAATTGTCAGTCAAAAAATACCTAACAATTTCAAAAACAAGTACAACGGTCTCCATTAGAATATTTATTTCTTCAACTAAGCATTCAAATTAAAAATTAATCTCATGAATTAAAACTTATCTGCTTAAAACTTCTTTAAAATTAACGGCCGGGCCCACACAAGGCATTTAGTGCTCATTTAACATTATAAAGATTAGGAGGTCATATTTATAACTAATTAAATCCACTTCCACTTAAATAAACGACCAATCAAAAGCATTATTGCGGTCGGTTCTTTTGACAAACAGTAATGGGGGTACCACCGTATCTCGAATTTATCTTTATCGTTCAAGATTGACAGATGTTCGGTTGATTTAGCGCTGTAGGTAATGCGGAATGCTTGCGAATGGCAGGAGGTGGACGTTAAAAGAATATGTACCTTGTACTCTGTAAAATCGTAGGTGTGAACAATGTTTTAAAATTTAGACGCATATGTTTTAGCAGATAAATTTCTCAGTGACAACGTAAGATAGCTGTAAATTGGACAAAAAATCAAGAGCCGAAATTCGAAGTCAGCAACATTAACTTAAAAATTAAACACCATCTTTGCATAGGTATGTAATGTTTCTAAATTCTTTATGGTACAGAAACAGAGAAACAAACAATTTACAAACTTTGAGTTATCATTATATTTTGGGCCTTTAAAAAAATATAATATAATTAATCTAAAATCACTATCATATCAAGACGTTATATTATTATCAAGCTTAAATAAATTACTTTAGTGCAGCCAAGTCTCAAACCTTAAGTTACTTTATTGCTTACTTTAATGACTCGTAATGTTCGTATTGATTGATACAGTTTTAAACGGTATACCCGTTTTACGATCGATTAACTTTAACATTATTTTGCACTAGTATACAGCTTTAATTAGGCCTTTCACTGGTATCAAAGTCTATAATGTGGGTATATACTTTTATTGTAATTATAGTTACATGTGCATTTGTGGCAAACGAGAGAACGGCTGGTGTTTTTCGACGTAATTCAGCCCGTCGCCGTATTAATCATTTCTACTATGATAAAGTTTGATGATTGAATTTTATATTTTGACTATTTAATTCAGATGAATTAAGTGGTTCCGAGGTAAACAGTTATTTATTATAACCAATTAGACATTAATGTCGAAGAACAGCAGCGAAACTATAAAATGCATTCACAATAGACTGTTCATTCTTCAAACAAAGTTCGCCAGCGTCGGGTTGATGTAAAACCGATTGTGCGATAATACTTACAGGTGCGAAACTATTTACAGACCCTTTTCAACACCCTAGACTTTATGATTTCCTTTGATACAATCGCTTGAATTATTTATTTTATTATTTCGTACCTTTGTCTCCAGGTAGCTACCGGGCATTCCTGCGTGTCTAGTCGACTTGCCGACTTTAATTATTGTTCTTTGATAGATATAAAGTTTATTCACACATTTTAGTAACTTACAAATTGTTTTCTTCATTGTTTATACTTACTGATTTTTTTCTACTAGTGAGCATGGGTATAACTTGACAACTATCACCGCTTTTCAATGACTTCATCTTTTCACAAGCATTTATTTGATTTGTATGACGAATTTCACCCAATTCTAGCTACCGGGACAATGGACGAATAGTTCAAAGCATAGTCAACTAGATCGCTTGCATTGAAAATGTCACTTTCACCAAAATTTTAATATGTTGCAGCTTTTCGGCGTCATTGTTTAATTGAACTTCTAATGTCGTCTACTTGGACTCATAGGTAAACTAAATTAGTAATAAATTTTTCCCATCCTTACTTCCTTACTACCAATAAAATTATAAATTCAAAATTAACTATGTCTGTTTAATTTTTAAGCTTAAATGACCTAAACGACTTGAATGAAATTTGGTACGAAGATAATTCGACATCCTGAAAAGGAGATAAAATTGTTAGTTGATAGTTTTTATCCCCGAAAATTGCACTTGATAGCGATTTAGGCAAGATTTTCGTACAGACGGAGTTGCGAGCAACGGCTAGTATGTAAGTACATGTAAGTGTAAGAGAAAATTAGAAACAAAATCAGCTTTGGAGGCGTCTAACGCCTCAGCATTATTCTAAAGTCAGCCGCGGTTTCGCTTTTGCGGGGACACACATCCATAATTGTGTGTGTACTATTTCCATTTTCGTAATTTTTGTTTTATTTGTGTGCCTTTTGTGGAAGTAAAAAAATGAACTAAAAGAAAGAAAAAAATGAAGTAGGTAAATAAATGTCTTCTTTTTTTCTAATACAAAAAAGTATTTTATTGTACTATTTTTATTTTTGTAATTTTTGTTTTATTTGTGAGCCTTTTGTGGAAGTAAATAAATGAACTAAACGAAAGAAAATAAAAAAATGAAGTAAGTAAATAGATGTCTTCTTTTTTTTTCTAACACAAAAAAGTATATTCTGGACATAGTCACTACTGACCCATCATCATCCCTGCCTATATACGTCCCACTGCTGGGCACAGGCCTCCTCTCAGAATGAGAGAGCTTGGGCCGTAGTTCCCACGCAGGCCCAGTGCGGATTGGGAACTTCACACACACCATTGAATTGCTTCGCAGGTTCGTGCAGGTTTTCTCACGATGTTTTCCTTCACCGTAAACCTAGTGATCAATTTCAAATGTAATTTCGCACATGAATTTAGAAAAACTCAGAGGTGCGAGCCGGGGTTTGAACCCACGATCCTCTGCTCAAGAGACCATACCACTCGGACACCACGGCTTTTACTGACTAAAGAGACCAAATTGGTTAGTCATGTGCAATGATATTCGGGTTTTTTGACTATCAACACAACCACATGTTTAAAGCTTCTATGCGTCACAAACGCTCGGAAATTAGACATTACTCTGGTCGACAAATTTGATTCGTAGTACTTTGATTTAAAAATTAAATTGCCTTGTGATGTATGCAGTCTGATAGGTCAGTTTGAGATTAACGATATATATTTTGATATAGCGGGAGCAGCGCTGCGGGCATTCAGATGTTATCGCTGGCCACCGGTAACGAGGCTACACATATATATATCGAAAAACATTACAATAGGTTTGATTTTAATGACTTAATAGGGAATATTACTGCCAAGTTCTGCCGCCAGAATGCAGCACTAGCACATAGCGTAGGTAAACAGTTTTTGGCAAGTTCTTCAAAACTCTGAAAGGATTAAAATTTATACTCGCACCTCATTCTCGAAGCAGTTTTTTTAGATTATCCACTTTTAAAATGTCCGTAGGGTGCCATTATATCATATAATTTTTAATTTTTTGGAAATATAGTTCTATGGTTTGATCATGACATATTTAATATGTCATGGTTTACTCTATAGGACTAATACTCTTTGGTCATGGTCATTCATGTCACCTGTCATGGCGACTTATATATGGTATGTGCTAGTGTCGCCCCCTGCGCAGAGCTTTGCCTTATTTCCCTATTAGTTTATAAAACCAGTTTTCACTACTTTATCCTACATATATTGAACTGGTCTCTCAGAATAAGATGGTTTGGGCCGTAGCTCCACATGGGTCCGGAGCGAATTGGAAAATTAGCACACACCCTTTTCCCTTTTTTTTGTGTGCATGATGTTGGTAGCAGCTCATGATAAATTTTAGGGTTAATATTACTCATAAATAAAAAGATAGAATTGACTGATGGGACTCGAACCCACGACCTTAGTCTGTTTGAGTGGCCACAGATTTAACCACTATTTAGGCTAACGGCTTTTATTGTACTTGAATGAAGATCATCATGATGATCATTTTAAAAAGGAGCTATCCATTATTTATGGCCCACTACCACAGGCCTCCTCTCAGGATGAGCATGGATAATAGTACTCAAGCGTGCGTCAATAGGAAACTTCATGAGCACCACTGACCCATAATAAAATAGAACAAGTATGCACACTTCGACACTTAGGAGACTTAACTGCCTACTCCGCCGCGGACGCTTAGGGTTGTCGATGTCTATTCTAGATTAGTTAATTACCTATCGGCAAATAATTTGCGCTAGCGCCCTTGTCTCAGATCCGTATGTCATCACTGGCAACACACACTGGTCAAAGACTTCTAACTTCAAGCATTGCGGTAATGCGGGCCTCATGAGGAAGCTCAAAGTCAGTCAAAGGGCTATGGAGAGGGCTATGCTCGGGGTTTCTCTGCGGGATAGAATCATAAATGATAATATCCGCAGTAGAACTAAGGTTACCGACGTAGCCCAAAGAATTGCAAAACTGAAGTGGCAGTGGGTGGGGCACATTGCTCGCAGGTCTGATGGCCGATGGGGTCAAAAGGTTCTCGAATGGCGTCCGCGGACCGGGAGACGAGCTGGTAGGCCTCCAACAAGATGGAGCGCCGACCTGGTTAAGATAGCGGGATCGCGGTGGATGCGGAAAGCACAAGACCGGTCTGAGTGGAAAGCCTTGGGGAGGCCTATGTCCAGCAGTGGATGATGATGATGAAATAATTTTAGTATGAAAGTTAACTTAACATTGTCTCATATCTGTGTCTAGAGAAACAAGATTCTTTGCCGCTCTATTATTATTATTGTACTAAATTTAAAAATATTATTTATAAATAGTTGAATCATGTTTAATTATAAAATGTCAAAGTAATAAAATACAATAAAAGACAACTTAAACCTATATAAATGTTCTTAATTATATCAAAATTAAAATTTATTTATAAATTACATACTACTCATGTTTCCTACACATAATACTACAACTATAGTGTTTATAGGTAGGTAGGTATCTATTATTTCTTATGTGTCCTTGCACGATACAATCACACTACACTTATATACTACTAATTTACAACTATTCCTAATACAAAAAATACGTAAGTTCGTATACGCGAACGTAAAAGGTGATCATCTCGCGAAGCGAGCTCAAAACGAGCGACTTAAAATCGAAACGTACGGCAACAACGGCAGCGCAGCCTAGCTAGCTAGACTAAAGAAAACTTAATTCTCCTTAAGTTATCAGTGTGTGCGTGCGGCGAGTGCGTGCGTACGCACACATTTAAGCCGCGCGATGTACTTTTGTTCGTAGCGAACCCACTTGTTCTCTTTTACTATGACTAAACTGCGTTTCCAGCGTGTGCAAGTTTCCTCCACTGTATATAGAGTCATGTGAGGTAAACGTGCCTACGTAGTGGTATTACAGTCCGAAATGTACTCGTATGTGATTGCGTACACTTACCCACTGCGTACGTTTACCCCACATGAACTATGAACATAAACATCAGTAATGAAACTTCTCTCAGCTTTGCAATCCGCGTACGGTGTTATAATATCAAGTGATAAATTTGTCTCTCAATAAATACCTACAATTTATATCTCGATTTCATTTCTTCAATTACATATCGAGATAAAAGACGATACATTAGCATTCGATTCCATCGCATCGCATCGATTACTCTCCACGTGTCGATCTTGATAAGCTACTAATTAAAGAATCGGCCAATCTCTGGGAGAAGTAGCGCCGAAGCGCGCAACTAAAAGTGGTCCGTTCACTGTGAATAGAAATTTTGTTGTTCACTGTCGAAGATTATCTTGGCAGGTAAGATAGAGTCAGCATATTCCTTAAAATATTTTATCTTCATACAAAATACAAAATTATAACGCTATTTATATGTAAAGTAGGAAGATTTTAACCACAATCGTTAGATATATCGGACCAAGTACTTAGGTACACTTAGCGATGGCTAGCTTAGTATCTGGGTACCTATCTTCATACTTGGTTTTGGCAATCAGAGTAGCAAATCTATTTAATATCGCTCAATGTAATTCATTATTATCATCTCCGGCAGATATATGTTGCACTGCTGGGCAGAGGTTTCTTTTCAACATAAGAAGCAGGCTTGAGCTGTAGTTCTCACTCGTACCTAGTGTAGATAGGGAACCTTACACACAACATCGAATTGCTTTGGAGGAGTGAGCTGGCTTTTTTATGATGCTTACATTTAGCGATAAGGTCGTGGTAGCTTTTAAATGTATTTCCTCTGAATTTCCAAAAAAATCGAGCGATGTGAGTCCGAGTTTGAAAAAGTTCCTCGGTTGAGAGGCTTTAGTTCAAACCAATGCAATCACGGCTTTTTTTCCGACATAATTTAATTCCTCATACGCATTATGCGTATAAAGCGGTCTTGTATTTTATTTATTCGTTTTGAACTATTCATTGTACGCTACAGTCAGCCATGCCTCTGCTGAGAAAGGTGATACGTCGGACTTGTAATTGAGAATTCGATGCTCGACCAGTGGAGCAATCAGATCATTCGGATCGGGGTATTATTACCGTTGTTGCTCTATAAGAAATAAATGGTACCCATATTTTTATGGCTATTTTGACCATGGAGAATCAGATGCAATATGCGACTTAAATTGATCATTTCCAACGATAATAGTAGTAAATAGCTACATCTCGTACGTAGAGTTGTTTGAAAGGATTTCTTTATTTCGAACTATATTTCGTTTTTTTAGCGTTAGGAAAAAGGTTAACAAATTTCACACTAGTAAAAGGATAATAATACAGTAATTAATACTCTGTTCTACTAATCAGCCGATTACTTTCTTTGAAAAATATTTTTTTAACACACATTTTGTTTAATTTGAAAATTGCAACTTCCTACACTCGCTCCACTTGCTGCATATCAAAACTAACGTAATAAACTAGTGCTGGTGTTCATTAATTAAACGTTCACCCTCGTTATTATCAACACCTGCTCTTGAAAACCGTTTAATAATGACGTCAAGTCTTAGTAACAGCTGTGCTTTGCGGCCGCGGCGCCGGCAACGTTAGTTTTCAGGGGAAAATTAAAATCATATTAATTAGTTGTGGTTGAACTAGGAATTAATTAATCTTGGTATGATTTTAACAACTACAGCCTTGGCTTTTCCGGTGTGTTTTGAGAGGGAATTTTAAGGAGGACAGGGAAAACTAACAACTACTAAATAATGTACTACTCTTCAGTTCCAAGGTACAGAAAATAGCTGAATCTCGTGCGTTGCCGTTACTAAAAAACAATAACCCAGGGACGTTTTTAAATGTTCGAAATTTAATAAATTTATTTTTTGGCTTGACTGTAGATATTAATATTTCTTAACTTGGCAATGTCTGTAAAATGGACAATTATTTAAGACCACCCGATATATCCCGAAAAATTGCACATTTCTGTGGCACAGCGACATAGGTACAAATTCTTCGCAAACGGTGTCGCAGGCGACAATCAACTTTTCAGTTTTCAAGCTCGTAGGAATACTTTGTATTTGTACTAGATCTAGGCGTTAAAAATAAGTTAAGAGAGTTTATACCTGCTGAGCTGGCAACGTTGCATTTTTGTTAGTTTTTCTCGATTATTCCATAAAAATTTAATGAAAATTAAAAATGTGGTCTGTTAGAACTCTTTTTAATATACTAGTTAATGTGCCTACTGGAATAATAATTATTAATAATTATTCGTAATAGACTTTTATTTTCATTTAAAACCGTTAATAAACATTTGTTCGTTTTTAAGGAATATATAGAGCAGTGAATTATAAATATAGCGGTGTATAAATAGTCAATAAACATTGGTATCTTTTGCCGTTTAATTTCCTTGCAATCAGGTTAAAATGCAAGGTTAACGTTACTGAAACTTGTTTTTAAAAATATTTTAACTTTGATTTAACTACCACCCACTTATCCACTTGTACGATCTAGTATAGTCATTCAACTTCCATCCATCCCAGCCTATATACGTCCCACTGCTGGGCACAGGCCTCCTCTCACAACAAGAGGGCTTGGGCCATAGTTCCCGCGCGGGCCCAGTGCGGATTGGGAACTTCACACGCACCATTGAATTGCTTCGTAGGATTGTACAGGTTTCCTCACGATGTTTTCTTTTACCGCAAAGCCCGTGGTAAATTTCAAATGTAATTCCGCACATGAACTTCGAAAAACTCAGAGGTGCGAGCCAGGGTTTGAGCCCACGACTCTCTGTTTGAGAGGCGATAGGTCAAACCACTAGGCCACCACGGGTTCATTCAACTTCATTCAACTCAGTTAACGTAAAATTGTTATGCCTTCAAATAGAACTAAATAGCATCTCGAATAACGAGTATTAGAGCAAAGCTATCCCCTCTAAAGCCGAGCCATTAGTATTGATCTACAAAACGGATCTGCTTCAGAAATAAGTCGCCAGAAATCATGACCGCCGCACACAGAGCCAACACCTTCGTATAAACAGGGGCCTAACAATGTTCTTTAATGATCTGGGAGAATATCAAGATGTATTTAATTGGATTTCGCTATGTCGGGGACGAGTGATTGCACTAGCAAGGTATACATTTTTGATTTACGTGCGACTTTGAAGCTTTGAAAGCTGAACTAGGAAAAATTAGAAGATACCTGTTTTATTTATTAATTTTCTGGGGCTACAAACTTGGATGTTCTGCCAGGCTCGTGGCTGCAGGGCTACTACGAAACTCGAAACTCCACGTTCGTGTCGTGCGGTTTCTCTGACACTTATACTGTTTAATACGAGAGCGAGAGGGACCACACGACACGAACTTCGAGTTTCGTAGTAGCCCTGCTGTCTTAGTCTCCACACTGAAATAAAGCAGCGTAAGTACTGCTGCTTGGGGGCAGGATTAGCGAGTAAAATTATGGTAGTGATCCGGACGGACCTTTTACAACCGTAAAACATTATTACCTTATTTATTTTGGGAATTTGTTTTCATTATTTTAAGGTAAATAAGAAAATATTCACGCTGGACTTTATCATATTTAGCATCCTAGAAAAAAGCTTTCAATTGGTGGTAGTTTGCCGAAGATACAATTTCTACCTGATTTATCTAAAGCTGTGCAACCAAGACAACTTTATAGCTAGTTTACTTTATAGCAAATTTATGTCTCGGTTGTAAAAATGAAAACAAAAACAAAATCACATCCACTGCCGTATTCTCGCAAACGCGCGTAAAACACCGCGCGCTTGTCTTGTACCTTCTCGATAAATAAAAATGGCCGATGTAGCATATTGCCTTATACGACCAGCGGGCCCCCTTGTCACTTAGCTTGGAACTTAAATCAGCTGCCAATGCGTCGCCAATGCACCTGTGGAAATGTCGATTATGCAAATGGTTGGGCCCTTTTAACTAAATACCGCGCTTCGGTGTTGCTAGAAGCGCTGGCTCGTAAAAATACCGTGTTTTTTTATTCCTTTTTGTAAGGGTCTGCGTTGATTTGTTTATTCGTTTAGACTTTAAAGAATTCCGATGTTTTTTGGCTATTTTTAAATCATTATTAATTTTAAATATTATTGATTATAAATATGTATGTTAGTCTGTAAGGTAGGTATTTATTGAATGGGCCAAGTTGCCCGAAATAAATGAATTTATTATTATTATTATAACAGACGTGCTTGTCTAGTGGTCTGACTATAGTCTCTCAAGCAGAGTGTCATGGATTCGTACTCGGGCTCGCACTTCTGAGTTTTTAGGGTTCCGTAGCCAAAATGGCAAAAAGCCCTCTCATTCTGATCTGAGAGATAATTTTTCTTCAGCAGTCCGTCGTATACAGGATGAAGATTCTAATTCTAGTGATTTAGTAATTTGAAAATAACTTTTTATCCCAACAAGCTAACCATTGCCATAACTAAGCTCCCATGTAAATGATGGGAAAGGTAAACTGGCAACACGTTACGTTGGAACTCTTGCATCCTGTATTCGCAACTCACTGCAGTTGAATGGGCGCAGAGGAATGGCTAAACGTCGTCGTGGCCGGCTGAATCTGCCTAATTTACCTTTAAGGGCACGACAGTACGGAGTACCGTGTGTAAAAAATATACGTAAAAAAAAATACATTGAGAATTTCATTAGTTGCATAAAAACACTCAGGCCTCATAACTTTTCCTAGTTGGTGAAATTTTAGCATTTTATCCCGATCGTGTGGAAAGTATAGGCACAGAATAGATAATAGTACAATTATGGGTTCAAATAGCCTATAATATATGTAGTTTTTTTACATACCTAAAAATTTGTGCGGAACCCTCGATTGACGTGAGTCTGACTCGCACTTGGCCAGTTTTATTTATGAGGTTTTAATCGCATGACATTTCGTTAAGGAAATTGGTTAGATATACTCGTATTATGAAGACCGAATTCTCTAGAGGCAGACAATTTATATTATAAATATTAATATGATTTTTTGCATTCGAGTTATGAACTTAGTTGCGTATTTCAGTATATTTATCTGTATAAGTAATATGTTTATATGTTGGTTAGCTCCCGTAACAGTACAAGCTTTCTGCTGCAATCGAGAAAAATTCAGAGAATGTTTACAAAAACTGTCATTTTCTAACGTGTTTGCATGTGAAGACCCGGACAAGGCGTTCGATATGTTTCATGAACAAATTATGATGCTTTCCAACCTTTGTTTTCCGATTGTCAGGGTTAGGATGAAGAGTGGTAATGGACTACAATGGATTACAAATGGTATAAAAACATCTTTTAAAAACAAAAGAAAACTTTATTATGCTTATTTTAATACTAGGCGGTCGGAGCAGAGGGAGAAAGCTAAACTGCACTACAAAATATACTCTCGGCTACTTAGAAAATGTATCAGAAAATCGCAAAAAATAACTAACAATAACTTTATCAAAAACGCAGAAAACATTGCAAAAGCATCATGGAAAATCATAAACAATCATCTGGGCAATGAAAAAAGAGTCCAAACATTCGCGGAGGTGAAGTTTGGCGCAAGGGTTATTACTAATGCTCAGAAAATCGCTAATGCATTTAATAAACAGTTCTCGGTAAACGAAGATGCAAAAGACGCCAAACAAACAAAGGCTTCTGATTATATGGGGCCTCCCAACAAATCCACGATATTTTTGTACCCGACCGACCCTTCAGAGGTTCTTAAAGTCATTCGTGGTCTAAAAAATTCCAGATCGTGCGGCTACGACGAACTTACGACTATGATAATAAAAGAGAACGCGGAATATCTAGTATTGCCGCTTGCGCATCTGATCAACGCTTCAATGTCGAAAGGGGTCTTTCCGGCCAGTCTTAAACTTACAATAGTTAAGCCCATATTTAAAAAAGGGGACACCCACTGTTCTGAAAATTACAGGCCGATTGCCATCATTCCCATCTTGTCAAAAGTCTATGAAAAAATTATCTATGCTAGGCTATTGAACTTCTTAGAAAAATTCAAAATACTTGACAAAAGTCAGTTTGGTTTCCGGAGAGATAGATCAACCACCTTGGCCATCTTGGAACTTCTTAAAATCACAACAACGTGTCGAGATAAACGATTACCGGTTGCGACCATCTTCATGGATATGTCCAAGGCGTTTGATTTGGTTTCACATGACATACTTCTCCATAAGTTAGACAGTTATGGCATTAGGGGGAATTGTTATGATTGGCTGAGGTCTTATTTAGACAATAGGCAGCAATATACCGAGGTAACACATTTTTGTATAGAGTCAAAAACAATAACTAAAGTTAGGTCAGACGTGACAACAGTGAAGCAGGGCGTACCTCAGGGTAGTATACTAGGTCCGCTCTTGTTTTTGATCTATATCAATGATCTGCCAAATGCTACTGATCATAGGGTAATTTTGTTTGCGGATGACTGCTCTGTGGTCATTCGTGGCGAAAACCCAGATACATATGAAATGGAGGTAAATAAAGCCTTTAATGAAGTCAACAGTTGGTTACAAAGCAACCAATTGCGAGCTAACCTTAAAAAGACAAACTTCATGCAGTTCTATGCTCCACAGGGCAATCCCATGAAGATAAATCTTGCACACAACGGTTGTGACATAGAACAGGTTGACGTAACACGATTCCTGGGTATTATGATAGATAACCATGGCAACTGGGAATCACACATGGACCATGTCTCAAAAAAATTAAATACGTTTGTGTTCGTTCTGCGCAAATTGGCAAATATCGCATCGGAAAAGACAGCGTTATTAGCCTATCATGGCAATGTAGAGTCTAACCTACGTTATGGTATCATACTCTGGGGAAATTCGTTAGCCATGCAAAAACTATTTAGGGCACAAAAAAAGTGCATTCGTGCAATATATGGGTTGGGACCAAGAGATTCATGCAGGCCGTTTTTTGTTAAATATAAACTCCTAACCCTGCCTTCATTGTATATCTTTGAAGTATGTATGTATGTAAAAAAAAATATATCAGATTACAAAATTGCGAAGGTAAACCCGAGAACAACATCAAAAAGCCACGGCATGTATCTTGTTTTGCCTACTTCTAAGACAGCACATTACAGAAAAAGTATGCTGTATATGTCAGTCAAAATATTTAATCACTTGCCCGAAGAACTTAAGCAAACTGAGCTCCCAACATTCAAAGCTAAACTGTATAAATGGTGTGTGGAGAAGGCATATTATAGAATCGATGATCACTTTATAGTTGTAAGAAATTTTTGACATTGTTATGACATTATAAAATTAATTTTGGCCTATCTTAATAAATCTATTCCCACAATTTAATTATAACGTATTGTATTAAGTAGTTTGACATGGTTTGTTTTTTTCAAATGTTTTGTATTAGGATATTTACTCATAATTTATTTATTTTTGAAGATTTTAATTTTATAATTTTTGCATTAAGTACATACATTTAAACTTGCAAATTATTTGTATGCCTGTGGGCGAAACATAGTGATACCAATAATTACGCTATAACACCTTGTGTATATGTAACCACCTATGTTTACAAATAAAGGTACTTTGACTTTGACTTTGACTTTGACTTTGCTTAATTTATGGCTAAGTCAATCAATTTACCCAAATCGTCCCACGATATTTCCATAAATAATTATTTTAAGTCTCTTCATTGTATTTACATGTTTCGTACAAAAATAAAGTATTCACGATTAACAAACTTTGGCATACAAAAGTAAAGGTGGAGTTATTGTTTTAAGGGATCTCTACCAGTCACATTTTTAGCATTTAGTTAGGGTCCGACAAAGATTAAATTTTAGTAAAAAATAGTGAAAGCTATAATAAATACAAGGCTTTAATTTCTCACTTTACGTAAATTAATAGATCAATTTTGTAGTAATAAGCCACAACAAGCATGCATTTACTGAGCAGCGTTTGGTTCATCTTCCGCTTGCTACGAGTTACGCTTGGATTTGGCTCTCGTACAAAATGCAAACGAAACAGATTAGTTTCGGGATTGCGTTGCGGGCACTCCCATTATTGTCTGGCTTCAGCTAAGTACTATTGTCTGGAAAACTAACATTAAAGCACAAGGAAAGTTACAGTAGCGTTCGTTTTATTACTGTTTTTGTTGCATAATTATTTAAGTACGTCTATAGCCTCAATGTGACTATTGAACTCCGACTAATGGCACTTAAATACTTTTACGGGATTAATACTTCAAATTACAATCAAGCCACTTATAATTGTAAATAACTTCTCCTGGTCTTTGACTGTTGGCTTCGAGAGATAAAGAGATAGAGAGAGAGAGAGAGAGTTCAAAATCATGGAACGAACTATAGTGAGAGCTATATTTGAAGCTCTTAACGCAATAAAATCCAGAATTTTGGACATGCGCTGAAGATCTACAGTCACCGACATAACCCGAAGAATATGCAGTTAAAGTAGCTTATAGGTGTAGTGGTAGTTCACGATTTGTCTATAGATTTAGGAACAGAGGTAGTCCTTATAAAAAAATAATATATGAAATCAAGTGACGAAAAATATTAAAAAGACACGCATTTACAATTATAGATATCACATTCACCGACAGTCTATTGTTTTGTCTAAAATATTAATCTCAATTAAGATAAACAAATTAATCACTTTGTTTAAGAACAGATCCAGTATCTCCAGACTAACAAAGCGCGGGACAGCCATTCATCAATCAAGACAAGGATATCTACTTAAAAATACATTAACCGACTGCCTAAAACAAACAGCTCCACTAAACAGGTGCTTATTCATTTTTTTCCCGGTACTTCTTTATTCCTTGGTAATTGTTATTAACGAACACTATAACTTACATCAGTATTAAATTGTCAAAAAAATATTTCAGAATAATTAATAATACTATTTACTGATTCAAATTCACTGAATTCGACAAAGTCGTAATTACATTCCTTGGTAAAAGATTTTGTTTTTGAGTAGAACCTTGTCGAAGTATTAAATGATAAACGAACGATATCTGATTATAAGCAAGAAATGTCGGGATATGGGGCGGATGTAGAGGTGATGTGGGCTTGACACGGTGACGCCATAATAATAGTTCGAACTCTCGTTATAAAATAAAAATGGTGGAGGTTATGGTTCGCTTACTCCGACCCCTTCCATGTAAGACTACGCCTATTTAAAGATACATAAAGACTGTAATATACAACTTCGTCTCACGGTCAGTTAATCTTGACTTAGTAACCTTGCTGCGCGTAAAGACTTACGAGCAATGAAACTAATGGAAAGTATCTAGTTTACCAAGTCTGTAAGAATATTTTATAAAATTAGTCGCTATATTCTAAACTTAATTAATTCAATTTGTTTACATAATGCAGGCTCATAATTGAATTTTTTAAATGGTTTAATCTAAACTCAAAGTAAAATGATCAAAACTTGGAGAATGGATTCGAATCAAGACAAAACGTACACAAAGTAAATTGCAACATTTTGTGGCATATCTAATGCCGAACAAAAGCTGAAGAAAATTAAACTTGTTAGCGCGTTAATTTAAGAGCAGGTAACTTTTTAATTCGCTTAACGAAATTGTCATATTTCCTTTTGAGTGTCCTCTAATAAAGAAAGCGAAGGAAGAACAAGGCGGGGTCAAGTCTAGAATTTTTATTAGCACTTTATATTCAAGACAGAGATAGCAACTTCTGCAGTTTTGAAGAGTAAAATTTGTTTACACGCGACACGGGCGACGCGAACTCGCCTCTAGGGGCAGTCTGTTTATTACAGCTAACTCAATAACAATGAAAATCTTTTGAAGTCAAAGGCGAATTGCGACTTAAACAAAAGCAAGAGGCCTTTACGACTCCTTTCGACGGGATGCCTCTTCCAAGGTAATTAACAAATCTTAGATTTATTACGAGTTGAATTACCTTTCAACGTTTCATATCATAATCTGGAGCGTTTTATTGTCCCAGGAGCGGCGGGAACTTATTCTTCGACGACGGCAATAATTAATTACACGTAACAAGGCTTAACGACAATTTTGAAGAAACTCACTTCGTACTTTGTTTTGTAAAGACCGGTATTAAATATTTAGAAATTTCCCGTCCGTTTTACTTACGAAAATTTGTTTCTGTTTCAGTTTAACGTAAAATGAAGTAACGTGGCCCTTGTAGAGTTTTGTTAAATTAATTTATCTGGTGGTGCTGATTGGTGGACTTTTTTTGGTACATCATTTGGACATTATGATGAAAAAAATGGCGGTCGGTTGTACAGTGGCAGTAATTGTACCAGTGACAAACTGTGTTATCCCGAAACTGGAGAGCTGGTGGCTATAAAAGTCACATGTTCGCCTCGGGTTTATTACCGCTATAACAATTTAAGGAAGCCGAAAGGGTGGCATGGAATTTCGTCGAAAACTTTTGTTTGCGTCACAGTCTGCCGAATTGTTTTATTTAAACAATGTTTACAATAATAACTGCGCGGCAATCCTGTTTAATAATAGAACTAAAGTATTGAAAGCATGGGTCACTTTGTTCACTTTTCCTTTGAACAATTTGTTTGGTTTATGATTTGCCTACTATTGGTTTCCCTTTTCAACGTTAAGTGTTGTGTTAGGGTAATTTGTAACAAATATAAGTTTCGCTCTCGTTTACAACTTCTTACAGATGTTTGTCGACAATTTCACTTTTATTGGGCATGAAGTACATTTTTTTTGAGTGACTCAGAATTCAGCTTCTCAGAACTATTAGTGCAGGTCTCTTACATGTTTTAACCGATCAAGTAGGTGCCCGAGCTTCAGAAGTTGCGAGAGCATCGTATTTCGTTTCGTGACTGACTTTTGCCCTGAATATTTAACTTGGTGAGCCCCAAGGCGCCGTCTTTACTGAGTACTTACAGCTCACGTACCTACAGAATGCCAAACACAAAATATGACAAAATATTCTGACATTATATCGCTTTACGAAAGTTTTTGAATTTGTATAGGAATAATCCAAACTTTTATTTCTAACGTGAGCTGCGAATAAATAATAAGACAAGAAGCGTAACTCAGAACAAATTCTACATAAAAGTGGTCATACTTTAAACCAAAACGACTTATCGAGGTTGCAAATAGATGTGCTTGTAGATTGGTTAAAATTCAGAAACAAGGCAGTGATTGGTTTGCGCGCGTGATGCAATGTCAGATGCACGACAAATGACGCGCAGAACACGGTTTTTAAGCCCTGCCTATTAGGACATGCAAGGCCATTTTTCTAACGCAGTTAGATACAATTACCGACTTATTATTTATTCCTAGAACGTAAGGAATCACCATGCCTAATGACGGTCGGCAAATTTATATATTCCCATACTAATTTGACTTTCCAGGAAATGAATGGGTATAAGAATAATTAAGAATATTTCATTAAATTTTAACTACTTAAGACTAATTAGCAGTTATCAAAAACATTAAGCAGCCTCCATAAACAAAACTTATGAGAGTTCAACGAAGCTTGTCTACAGCCTGTTTTGATTTAAAACACGTTTCAACCCAAGAATTATTTTCGCTAAATTATATTTATGAACTATTATATCGTTACCTTGATTCTTTGTTAGTCATCGTGCACCACAGCTTCGTCTATGCGGCATATATATTATGATAACATGCGAAACTCGCTTGTGGTGCACGATTAACCCTATAACAATAGCAGAGAAGTACGGTAAAGATATCTTATTTCATTGATATGGAACTCCTCAAAATAACACTATTTAAATTGTTATGTGCAACAAAGAATTAACGTACATTATATTGAAAAATTGCAAGAACTACCCTACCTACTTCCATATATGTACAATACTTTAATCCGTTGTACCTAATAACTATTTTACTCAAAAACAGGTTCAAGTCAACGATCAAATCCTCAGGTAATTATTAAATGCGAATTACTTATGCATTTATTGACTTCAGAACGTCTTCCTTATTTTATTATAGCATCACCTTTTATAAGACCAGCTTGACCGGTCGGCGCTTTCAAATACTTAAAAATGCACTACATTTAATAAAAGCTAATGAAGGGCCCATTTCAAAACATTTACTCACGGCCGGCTCCGGATCTTAATTTACAAATTACGGTCATATCAGAGCCAGCTTATACCTCATTTATCTGAGTGGCTTGTTAGTTTCCAACGTTTAATTCCGCCCCAATCAAGTTTAAATAATCCCTCGTAAAAGATCTTTATACACTGTTATTTTAAATGTGAAAATTATTATCTCGCAACTCCGCGAAGCAAGCTCCCTAACAATGTTGTGAAGTATTTTCGAGCCAAATTATATGGTCGGCGTCCTATCCAATGGCCTCAGACTCAAATACGTAACGATGTACGGTACCTATTTGTAAAAAAAATATAACTTGATACAGTCCGTGCTCACCCTTGTAAATTAAGGCCCGTTGAGCGTAAAGTGGGGGCCAATTAAAGAATTTATAGTCAAAATGTGCTGTAAAACAATAAATCCTATAGCTTTCGACAACAGGCCTTATTAATTACGACTTACGGGGTTTTGGGGCAAAGAGGACAAAGGGCACGCCGTTTCTTAATCGAGACAGCTAGCAACATATCTGTTTCGATATATAACTCGATTTGCATTTTATACTTCATCAATAGATGACGAGGTTTTGATTCAACAACTTATATATTTGATAACGTTCGTATCCATAACATATTTACTTCCTGATCTTACTTATACAATAGTTGTCAAAAGTTGATAGTAACATATACAACCTTGGCACATAACGTCCATATAAGTAGGTATCTATTTAATTCATTTAATGCTTTAACCCGTCACGCGTACTAGAGACTACATTAGTCCTTAACTTTTTTTTGCGGGAAATGTCCTAGAGACTACTGGTAGACTACTGGTAGTCTCTAGGGCATTCCCGCACAAAAAAAATTCGGGACTAATGTAGAGTCCTGGACGCGTGACGGGTTAATTGGTTCATTTCTTGGTCACCTGGAACTCACTATTATCACTTTTGAGCAGTAAATTTCCATTAAATACGCTCAGTGTATAAAGTAATGTCAGTAGTCGGCTGAACGACCGCCACATTAATGTCATTAACATTTGACCCATAAATAAACTAAAAATATTTTGGTCTAACAGCAAATTAAATTAAACAGCTACTATTCCAACCTCGTATTCAGCTCTACACAGATAACTATCTCGTTTAAATCATGGACAATCGGGACTCAACCGCACTGTCCTGATTGTTAAACGAAAGTGGCGGTATACTGTTTACAACGAGGAAAACGCATAAATCTCTCTAATTTATATCCGAAAACATAATAAGAGGAGAGTTATTCACGCAGTATAAGCTAGTATGTCCGGCCTTGGTATGGGCCGCAAAGTAATTTATAGCTCAGACTTCTAGCGTATATAAAACTAAATAAAGCTCATGAAATAGCTATAAATTGACTTACAAAGAAAGGCGATACTGTTCGGGTTAAAGGGGGCTTTTAGTGATACGTCACAAGCGCTTGAGTTATAGGTGTTTATGAGCGCGCAGCCTATATTTATAATGCCTATTAAAACACAGTGTTAATTTATATTTGCGTGGTAAATACTTATAATTGCATTGTTACTCTCTAGTATCTCGTAGTTCTATGTAATCGTAATATATAATACTAGCTTTTACCCGCAGCTTCGCTCGCGTGAACCAAAAACATTTTAAAGAAGCAAGCAATTAAGCAAGCACGCAAGCCAGCATGCAAGTAAGCACGCAAGCAAGCACGCAAGCAAGCAAGCACGCAAGCAAGCCATCAAGCAAGCATGCACACAAGCATGCAAGCAAGCATGCAAGCAAGCATGCAAACAAGCATGCAAGCAAGCATGCAAGCCAGAATGCAAGCAAGCATGCAAACAAAAGATCAAGCAAGCATACTACCAAAGGTATAAGCAATAATGCAAGCACAGGAAGCATGCAAGTTATTTAGTTTAAATATTGATTATTGATCACTTCGCTCGTGTGAATCATTAGATACAGCGGTTTAATTGATTTCTAGGATTTTCCCTAGGAATCCCTGAAAATTATCGTCAAATTGACGTTGCATTAAAAACAGCCATCACAAATTTCATTACTCTAAGCTCAGCGGTTGTTATTTCGAGATTGTATCCCTATCCTATGGGAATATCGGGATAAAAGTAGCCTATGTCTTATTCCAGATGTCCAACTATCTACATATTAATTTTCATCCAAATCCAAGTTTCAGCGTGAAGGAGTAACAAACATACTCACTCACTCACTCACTTAAAAACTTTCGCATTTATAATATTAGTAAGATTTATTTTAAACTGCACAAATAACTGCACTGTAGTTTCTCAAATTTATAAATACATACTCGTTCAAAATGTAACATTATTTACCTTAACTGCACCTGCAGTTAATTCAAATATGGAACAAATATGAAATATAGGTAGTAGTATATTCACGATGACGCGTGCCGTGGTTCTTATTACAATGTCATAAATGTCTAATTTTGAAAAAATCACGCATCTTCGTGGATGGCACTAGGTATACATAATTTTATACGAGTACTAAGCGGTTGGTTACTACTGTCTTCCTCTTCTTTACGCGTGTTCACTCTCTTATGTTTCATTTTTACATAGTCTTCAGAACGTTCACGACTGCATCGTTCTGCATTCTATCGTCTTTAGATATTTTAAGTATACTAAGTATTAGACATTGAGAATTCGATATCTTACATTCGATAAATCTAACCAACCATCTACCATATCGCTTGCTTCCTAAATAAACAGACACCCTCAAATTGCACTCTATCCCTTTTAACTTTCTAATTTAAATTTGCCATTTCAATTCCTATTTTTGGATTAATATCACACCTTTTGCTGGTGCAACGAACGTAAAGTTATAACGACACGAAAATGTACAAAACTCAATGCTAATAACGGCCATCAAAAATATAATCGGCAACGTTTATCATGGGACCGATTTTAATAATTACTTAACACTTCCTGAAGGCACAAAAATCACACCTTTAAGGCTAAAGTTAAGAGTCCTCTTTCCGTTACGACGTCCCTCCGACGCCAGAATGACTAAGAACCGCTAACAAGGTATCATTATAAGGATGTCGACCTCACTTTATCGATGTTTTTTGCCGTGTCTTATTACGTTTGGCAACGTCGACAATAAAGATTAAGCTGTTTGCCATTTATTACTATTGCGGCATAAAAGGCTACTCCGAAATTTGAATGACACAGCGGTGATTAATTTAGAGTTGGCAATTAGATTTCGTTAAGGCATTTCAATGTGATTTTTTCACTCGCTACGCACTTGAACGCCAGACTACGTGGGGCATTGGAGATATGTGGCAATGGGTGGGCCACATCGCTCAAAAAATATAACCATTGGGGGTGAAAAGTGCTCGAGTGCTGACCACGAACCGAAAGACGAAGCGTTGGTGGACCTGCCACTAGGTGAATACTGACGACATCGTAGTGGCGAGTTCTCATTTTCGTACATAGTGGCTTTATTAGGGGAGGCCTTTGTTCAACAGTGGACGTCTACCGGCTGATGGTGATGAAGTATTTTGTGTTGATAATTTTTAGTAGTTATAACTCCTAATACTGTTTTATTGGATGTTGAACCCCGTATAGATACCAGGTGACCAGAACCCAGGATACAATTAGCACGATCAAAACAACACGTATTGAAAGTGATACGGAGAATCAAGCTTAAAATATTCCGATCCAACGTAAAGTCCTTATACTCCACGGATGTAAAACCATTGTTCGCGGCTAATATTAGCGCCCTGGTCTTAGAAGATTTTAATTTATGAACTAGAGTATAAAAAGTCATTTTATGCAGCTGATATCCAGCATAAATACAAACTTTATGAGCTTGAAAAGTGAAAAGTTATTTTATTCTATTTGTTTTGAAAAGTTTTAGTTTTATTCTTAAACTTTACCCTAAAGGTAATCCTGAAACTTGTGTACCATTTCAGATCTTTGCACTTTTCGCATCATTAAAAGGTACGAGTATCTGTTAAATCGACAACACTTTCTGTCCTCCCTTTTTAATATCGATGTCGATAAACGTGGACCCAACCCGCGATGTTTGGGCAGGTGGCGAAATAAACAGACAAAGGCGCTTCGTATCATTATGCTGTCTCGTTACCGGCGCCCGCGCATCAAGCGAGGCGCGATATAATTCAAAAGGTGTAATTACTTTGTGTACTAATATGCTGGCGGGTCTCCCATGAATTTTGATAATACGTTGTTACTATTTTTGGACATATCGAGCGTTTTATTGAGTTACAATGGTTAATAATGATGTTCTAACGTCGCTGCAGTGCTAGTACCTACGAGTTGCTATGAACAGTTGTTTTTCGCAGTGTTATAAGTTATAATATACTCCCTGAATATCTCTGAGATAGTTTATAAATATCTTGGTCAAAATACATCATCGAATTTTTGACATCACCATATAAATAAAGCTATCAATGCAAATATCACTGGAAATATCCATGATATATAATTATGTCCACTATTGAATAAGTATTTTGAGGTCTGTGTCTGAAGGGTGACTAACGGAACCCTATAATTATCGCTGTCCGTCTGTATGTCTGGCTGTATCTCAAGAACCATAATAGATAGTCAGTTCAAATGAAAACTTATTATGTGTTTCTATCGCTACAAGTACGGAATCCTCGGTGCGGTGGTCCGACTTTTTGAGTGAGGTTTTTTTGAGTTAAGTAACTAATTTGCAAGCCTTTATTTAACTTGTTATATTTGTGTGAAAGTAAGTACCGATCTACATGTAAGTTCCTATCTAGCAAGTTGAATTTTACCTACTTCTTGGGATCGGATTGAACTTAAATTTTGGTACAGGTATGTAGTTCAAACGGCTGTCGACAAAAAATACAATCAGCAAAGAAGCTCGTATGTTTTCTTTATAACTTGTTCTTGTTAGTACCTAACTAGCCCTAAACTTATTGTATTTTTATAATTTAGTCTTAATCCAAACTAAATCTTTAATCATTATAAACTATAAAATAGCAGTAACTTTAACTCACGCATGCCAATGATTAATACTGATTACTACAGACATCAAATGACCTAAAAACTTTAGCTTTCATTCGATGAACTCATCAAAGAAAAACTTAAAGATTATCACATTAGTGAGGCCAGCTGATAATTACAGCGTACAGTTAACAACTACAGTCACAACTTATATCATTCTTTATTTGCATTGGAATAAGAACATTCGTGTGGCTAGGTGTACGATGATGGGCGTTCTCACATACATCATGTTGTTTAAGATGTTACATGGAATTACTGAACACAGGCCAAGTTCAAGTTAATAGTCTTGAACTGTTAATTTGGTAGATCTGTTATCCGTAATAGATGATCGTGAGAGTGCCTGCTCTCATTAGAAGCAAGAATTACAAAGCTTAAATAACATAAGTACCTACCAAGTGGCTCAAGTCGTCCAAATCTTGGAAACTTGCGTCTTAACATAAGATTACATACAGTTATGTTTTTGCAGTTAGCCGTCGTTTTTCTTAAAGTGATATATCTGATATCACTCTCTAAACTTAAACAATTTTGTCCAAGTATTTTATAATTAAATTTACCCACTCATGTTTAATATCAGAGGCCATCTACACACTTTAATCACAATCGTTTTCACCGCTCTTTTCGGGCACGCCGTATAAGACGAGGATAGAAAGAGACGATGAATGTGACCGCTGACGTCATCGTGTTAGACAATTACGGCCTCTGTTTTAAACCTAATTAGTGTATTCCTATTTATTATCGATACATGCGATACGAGACAAAAGTCGCTTCCTACAAATGGCTCAGTGTGACACAGTCTGTGAATATTCTTCATTAAAACGCACACAAAAAAAAATTGTCTAGTTGTGTCCATAATATATTGTCTTTAAAATTGTGATGTCAGAAATCTGACAGACCCAATGAGAGGTGTAATAATTACTGAGCGAGAAATGTATATTTTTAAAATAAATAGTCACGATGTACACCTGCGTAAAATTAAAATCTGTATCCGAATGAGTGGAATGAGTGGGTATCAAACGTTTTCTGAGTGAAATATATGGCTGTTTTGCACGTATAGCAGCAATACGTGAGGATAACAGTTTCCTTAGTTCATTACTGCGACTGGCTATTGAATCAGCCACTAGAAGCTTGTAAAAAATTACTGTCAGTGTGACATCTAAGGAATAATAAAAAACCTTAAGCTTACATTGAATTGCATTTTTTTTTATTATCTTGCTTATTTTGAGTTAAAAATCACACCCAGACCAATTAGAACCATTTAAAATTGTGCGAATGAAAGATATTTAAAAGTTACAAATTAAAGATAAAATGATGAAACTCATTAAACAGATTCACGTTTTTATGTACCTACATAACTGTAAAGTTTAATTATTGTAACTGGCAAAGTACAGTTCACAAAAATGATCACGTTTTATGAACTTATTTACAAATAAAAAAATACTTGTTGATAAATGTAGATACTTAATTGCAAAAAATAGGTAGCTGCAGTACGATCAGAATTCGACTATACTTAGTAAATTTATCAAAAAGTAAGCATCGGTTTAACTTTATGAAAAACATGACTAGGCAGGCGAAAACATTAATAAAACTGGTTTAAGAAAAAATAAAACTGGTCATTTTATATCGTACTAAATTCATCAATGCTCGATAATTTTTACCTGATTTCACTCTAGGTCTATTTTGTGCCATTTTATGATAGGGCTTTTTAAATTTCACTTATGTTTTAATGATAATTTCCTTTGTCAACTGTACAATTGCGCAGAGACAGAATAGGTGCCGGCTATTATCATAAATCGTAAAAATGGGCGTGGCTCTTTATCGCAGTACAGCCAAAGTTAATGTCGGCCAGATAAGTCACAGAAACAGTTAATAAACGAAGGAAACGTAAAAGCGCAATTAGTGAAACAGAAGTGTTTTTTTAATTATATTCTAATATTAAAAACTATTAATTTGTAACATCACTTTCGCATTTTATACAATTCGCTGTATTAACTTTTTAAATTATCTCATTATAAACATAGTGTCTGATATTGCATGCACAGAAAAATTCACTTAAATAATAACAATAAAACATATTATAATTGGCTCACAATTATTCAACCGAACTAATAACGACTCCCACACAGAGTGTTATATAAAGACCAATTCGTATTATTTATAATAGACTATGAGATAATAGGTACTTATATGTAGGCGTACCATAAACAAGTATTCATTACCTAACAAATGATTAGCAAAAATACAGGCGAGCAATTCGTTATTTATAGCCATATCATTTTTAATTGCTTTGAAATGTTACGGTGTACGAAATAACCACATGTCAATCATGATTTTAAATAACTAGGTATGCTTTATTGCAGTGTGATGACCTGCGATGTGTATAAAAAAACTTTGTCATAATGAAGCACACAGTTAAGTAATTTGGTTTTGCAGTTCTTTTGATAGAGAAGAAGAAAAAACTAACACTGAAGAAAGAATTATTGAAGTAAGAAATCTTTTCGAAGAATATTTTTATCACACACTTGCTTTGCTATTTTGACTCTTAGAATAAAATGTATCATGTCATGATTCGATTTGAGATTTGAAAAGACACAAAGGAGGTTAAAAATTGTCAGTAACCATTCATGTTTTGTTTTATACGTGCATAAATTGTATAGCCCAAATAGTGGATTACTGCTGCTGGGGCGTGTTTGTAATTTCACAGTCAAAATATTTTCTTATTACCTACTTAAATATATATTATCATTCTTTTTAAAATATTATTGGTAGAACTACAGCATGGTAATCATTTCAAATAGTAAATTTGTAAAAACTTCTGCTTTAAAATCGCAAGTCTGATTCAAACATTCCGACATCCTTCAAGTATGAAAGCCATTTGAATTGCAAAATCACGTGAAAAATCTCCAAACGTAAACGTTTACGAGTGGAGGAGCCACTTTTAAAAACTACGACCAAGTGCAATTTCTGAGTTTTGCGGACGTGTTATCATGCGCAGAAATAGCATAGCGAGGATAAGAACGCTATAAATACTCCTTACAGTTGAAGGTAATAGAAAATTCGAGTTCATTCTTGCTATGAAACCTCACATTATTATTGTGATGATATATTTTTAGAAATGTACCTATGTAGTATGTATGCTTGACCTTGCTTGACAATTACGTAGATTACTAATGGGGTAGGGTAAAAAAATATTCATATTAATATATTCTAAACAGGGTGTAACATTCATATCGGTCTGTATGGGAAAGTCTGAAACTATAAAACATACGAAGATCTATTCTTAGGAACCATGTCATCTGTTTTAGTAACAAAAAACACTGCATTTATACATTTAAAAAAAACTTGTACTTAGCTCGGGAACTGAACCCGGACGTTTTGAAAAATCAAAACTTACATTGGTCCGTCAGTTACATTATCAGAAAGTATTGGGCACGTATTTTTTCTTTTGACAATCAAACAAATTTAAAAAAATGAAGCGCGTCAAAGTTTAGGAGTGGGGGCCCGTGACTTCAACTCCTTAGTAAATTATGTATTTATTCCGTTTAACGCACTTCTTTTGTTTACAGAAACTTTATTTCATGGGTTTTTTTACAGACTTGACGAAAGGACATTTTCTGGATCTTTTTTCTTAAATCCACCATAGCATCATCATGAAGCGCCAAACGCATAAATAACATGCTAACTATCACGAACGCTCGTTGCACGTCGTATCTTGTGCACGTGAAACTCATAACATTCATAAAATGATTACGTGAGAAGACCCAACTGAGTCTAGTTCTCTGGATATACGGACAGTTTTCCAGCAACTAGACGCAGTGTACATTTTTATTCGAAATGTGCTGGAGATACCCGACACAGTGTCGAGCGGAGAGGGTTTACGGTAGTTTAAGAATGTGTTATTGCAGTGTGTTCTTTGAAAGTTTTAGCTTGAGTTCGGTCGAAAAGGCTTTCGTAGTCAATTTATGCGATTAATTGTTTTCGAAAATTTCTCTGGTAAATGTATGGGATGTCAACGTCGCATTAGTAGCACATAGGTTCCACCCCGGTACGTGATTCAGTTTCCTTGACCGAACATCCATAGGAAACAGGTGGGGATGTTACTTTGGTATAAACTGAATTCAAAGGAAAACAAAAACTGTACTGGTATCAAATAGGCTTGCATTGTGCTATTATATTTTAATTGAGTACATACCTACATTACTTGCATGACAACCGACTAATGTGAACTTAGCATGATTAATATTTTCTTCCATTTTGGCAGTGGACTTTATATTTTCGTCTGCATGTGCTTTTTTTTAGTTTACTTCCTTCCCCGGGACTTGAAACTTTTTCCGTATAAAATTTCATGTAAATCGGTTCAGTCGTTATTTCATGACTGAGTAACAAACAACCAAACATCTCCACGAAATGTATCTTTTATAAAATTAGTATAAGTAGGATATGTAGGTCCGATTTGGAAAAATCCAAATATAATCATAATCTGATTCACATTTGAAATAGCTTAATATTTCTGTTTCAAGTAGTAAAGTTAGTTATATTCTACAACAGTCAACATTTTCCAGTCGTGCGAATATCTTTTATATCTCCAACATTATTCCCATGTGTATAGTGTCAGTATGTACATATTTATCGCAGAAATACCTCTCCTCGAATGTACCACATCGCGTCTCAGCCTTGTAACTTAAAAAGCAACACTGTATAAACATCACTTTATGGCAACATTACGAAAATCGCACTGGGACTCTAACGTCTTTATTCACACGACCGTCCCACAATAAAAATAGCCCTTATATCGACCTTATCAATTTTATACGTTGGCGACATTGTTTTTCTACGACGTATTGGGATACTTTATCTGTTCGATATCAATAATAATAAAATAACCCAGGTTTTATCTCAAAGTAAGCGCTCGAATTATATGTTGAAGACGGCGTTCAATGACTGTATCTTAAATCAGTATTGTAAGCTGTATTCAAGTAATGATGAGTTCATTATGTTATTTACGCGGTGGTTTCATTCAGAGATTTTTCAACTCTATTACCAAGATTAGTATTCTAGGATAGCGTGTTAACTTTAACATAAAATATCTATACTTTTCTTGAAACGAGTTATAACAATTAAAGTAAACTGTACTTATGATTTTATTATTTTGCGCAGGTTCTTTTTAGGGTAGGTACTTAATCCAATTTTTATGTTTAAAATTTTGCCTACTGAGCTTAATGCGCAAAATTTTTGCAATAAAAAAAGTATTCGTGCATACACTATCATTATTTTATTTGTCAGAAATGTATTTTTCAAACACTTAACAAGACCAGAAATTTATATTAATTTTACCCAAAATGTTATCTTTTTGTTTCCGTATTTTATGTAAATAAATACAAATTGGGTCTTGTTAGGGTCATTTAATTATGTAGATAATTTGTAATTTTATTCATTCTACTTGCCATTAGCATTCTCTGTTCCAAAACATTAAAGAAGTTGACTCAAATAAATTGTCTTTTTATCAGTGGGGAGGTACTTATTATTCTAAAAGTGAATTAGTTTTCACGTTAATGTGTATTTTATTAAGTTGATAAATTTAATATCCTATCTTAAACTATCTCTTTGAAATGGTTTCTTGTTCTGTAAACTACTACCTTCATTATTTCTAAAAAAAATAACACCACAAAAGTATTGTGAACGCACTCATAATGTAGGCACTGATCTATTTTTTTTCTTAAACATAACCATCAAAAACATACCAAAATGTATAGTCAAAGATATCACTTAAACTCTCGTGAGACATATTGATAAACGAACTCACTTACGAAAAAGATCGTCCGAAAAGATCGAAACCAGTTGGATGCAATGGCTGGCTTATAATTGTGATTTTAACCGTTTCATTTCGTCATTATAGTCAAAACTTGTCTTTGTCAAAATTCTACACAATTTCACTAAAGTACGTTTTATCGTTGGCTTTGAATATTTTTTGTTAAAAAAATCCTTGAATCCCTTTCATATTTTCAATACGAAACGTTTGCAAAACTTCTTTGTTTCAAGCTCATTTAGCGGGTTGTGCTCGCTCACCGTCGACTCTATTAAGCAAAAAATTAAAGAAATAAAAAAACAAATTAAAAGCCGAGCCTGGCGTCCCAGCCATTCAGGCGCGAATAAAAGTGTTTAATTAAACGTTGTTATTGATGGGGTCCCCGCGAGATGGTGTTTAATCAACAGCCTGTACTCTGTATGTACTCAGTTTCTTTGGACTTTATTTTTAATTCGACTTAATTGTGGGAGTTACGAGGCCGTTCGAAGCGCACGGACATTCAACGCTGTAAACCTTTATTGGAGTAGCTACTAGAACGAAAAGCTCGACAGTCGTAATTGGTGAACGAACGTGACATTTAGAATCCTTAAAAGAATTTGATTAGTCTAGTTCATCAATTCATCTTTAAATAAATAAATAAATCATCATTTCTTAATTAAATATAGGTACAATTTTTAAGCCTTTTTCACATTATTATTTTTACTACAAAAGCTCAATAACACATGATACGTAGGTAAATGACGCAACGTAACTACAATTTGACGCAATTTTTAGCGCTTTTCAATTATAATTTTACTAAGCGGGAATACGTTTATTTAAATTTATAGCGATACTGATTTAACATCATCATCCCAGCTTATATACGTCCCACTGCTGGGCACAGGCCTCCTCTCAGAACAAGAGGGATTTAACATCACATGAAATAAATAGACTAAGTTATAAATGCACTTTAGAAACATTTGCCAGTGTTGCCACGCTTCCTTAAGACAGTAGTTTCGCAAGAATGTAATTGAAATGTCAGCCTTAATTTGTATCTAAGTTCGTTTAAAGACTTCACGCTTACAGTTCTGCATATAGATTAACAACAGTACAGCAATTTATGATTTTTATGAATATCTTCGCCTGGCCTGTCTTTTTTAAACTGAACATAACTGCTAATTTGTTCTACGAGTATGAATAAAAAATAAAAAAAATTGTAGCTTGATTTTTTTAAAGAAGGGTCCCCTGCCATGTTAAAATTGCTACTATAAGGACTAAGCTATTTTTTTTATTCAATTAGGTATATTTATTTAATTTTATTTTATTGCAAATATTCCACAAACTTTTGGGAAATTCCATGACAAGTGTCTCATTATTAGTTGAAAAAATAGAGTCTCGTGTTAGACAGACGGATGGAACGCGGATTAGTAATTTATACCTTTTCGTTCGAGGATACCTACTAGGTCGTCGAAAATATATTTTTTTATACCGACAACCTCATCAGCCCAGCATCAGAAATGAGAGGGCTTAGGCCGTAGTTCCCATGTGGACCCAGGATTGGTAACTTCACACATACCATTGAATTATTTTGCGGGTTTGTACAGGTTTCCTCACGATGTTTTCCTTCACCGCAAAGCTCGTGGTAAATTTAAAATGTAACACGTGACATGTGTCATCTTATTGATACTATAATCTAGTAGCACTAAAAATATAGGTACATAATTTTCTATTAATAATATAGTTTGAAAAGTTAGATTAGTTTTTTACTAGCTTTGTTTGTAGGTAATACCTACACTTGTTACGGTCTAGTCTTTGAGTGAAATTTCAAAAAACCAACAAAAAATACAGTCAGTAATAAAAATAAATGTTTTTAGTAAGTATCGTTCCTTACTGTTATAATTTGTGGAATGTGCGCTGTCGCGTTACAACGGGCATTAGCAAGAATGCATTTTCATTAATTTCAATTTTTTCTTGGGGAATGACATCATTTGTTTTAAGCACGTTGTTGTGGTGGTTACATTTAAAAATATAGTTTACGACAGTCAAGTACATCTCATGTTCCAATGTTTTGTTTTATGCAATTTAGTGGTAGTCTGTTCTCTAAAAAAAATAACGCAGAAGCAAGCTGCTGGCAAGCGAATGAAAGTTATATTCACCCGACTGGTTATAACTACTTTTAATTTGTTTTATAATTAAAACTCAGTCCTTCGTATTACTGGCAATAAATTAATGTAATTACAAAACCGCCTATCAATTTCTCGAAATTGCAACCGCCTCTACAACTCATTAAATTGCTGAAAGTACTTAAATTATTTACCATCACAGACTTATTCATAATTAATAACTAAATTCACAGAAGAGTGATAAATAAATATTTCTATATTTAATCAAAACAAAGGACTGGCTCTTGTATACAGTGGACAGAGAGTGCAGTAGAAGTGGGGGGAGGCCTTTACTCAGCAGAGGGACATACGAGCAATAGGCTAGCAATAATATAATAATAATATCCAAAACCGCATTGAGCGGAGGCTTGTACCCTGCAGTGGGACGTATATAAGGCGAAATGATGATGATGATGATGAACCAAAACCAGCCAAGTGCGTGTCGCGGCACGAGTACGGAAACCATTACTTGTAAGCCAACATCGTTTGCGGTCAAGCGCCAATCTCCTTCTAGCATCTACTTCTACCTCATCCAAGGTCTACTCCAAATCCTTTTCTGTGCATGCGGCTAGGTTATAGAATCGGTTGCCGATCACCGTCCGACAATCTTCCTCTGTATACTCGATCAGGGAGACATTGAAGAAGAAGTGGCTCACACTATAGTTCCTTGATTATTTAGTAAGTAATTATCCTTTATACTTGTGTTATTAATGTATTGTATGTAAATGTGTGTATTTATGTAATTTATTTTATATTTAGTTATAGATATATTAATGTTTTATGTATGTTTTATATATTTATTGTATATAGTTAGGTATTTGAGGTTTACATATGCATTTATATTTCTTCAAATGTTTTGCTCTATTTGTCGATCCTTGTTTTTTGATTGCTCCTCTACCACTCAAAGGTTGACTGGCAGAGATCCCTGCAGGGATAAGTCCGCCTTTGTACTTAACACTTTACTTTTATTTATGTAACCTTTTTGTTTTTCCTTTTTGTACAATAAAGAGTATAATATATAAACAAACAAACAAACAAATTTGTAAACTTGTAAATTCGTAATATAGTAATATTGTAAAATCGTTGTAAAAGTTTACCATTTAAAATTTTGTATTATAATTATGTAATATCATACCAACTGAATCGTGATCCATTGTGGAACCTTTTCGTAGAAAAAGTCATAGTGACATCACATTGCTTGATAAGGGGATTGATTATGACATTTAGTGTGAGAACGTTCTACGGTGGGACAGGAATCAAAATTCCACTGTACCTACCACCGCCGTCTGTCTCTGAGCTAAGACGCAAACAAATAAGACTGATAGACAGGCATAACAAAACTACAAGGATTCCAATTTTACCATTTTGGTAGCGAAGCCCTAAAAATATAGCGTTAAGCTATCCCACATCATTATTTCACCCCTATCAGAAATTGTCGATCACTGCCTATCTACATGCAAGGGTCAAGTAACGTTACCTAAATTATTTATGCGGATATCCAACCTTTGATTCGAATCCACAACTTATGGGTATCTACGAGTGCGACCCAATTTACCAACTGAGATTATCTCTGAGGGCAAAGGCGACGCATGCTACTCGGAGGATCGAGTAAAGTTTTATACTAATAGAACTGAAATGTGATGAGTATAACCAATTTAAACATCCAATCACCTTAATGGTCACAGGTAATAGGACTCGAGAGTTTACCTTTGTGTTTGTTAATTTAAAAAACAAAATTTATTCGATGAGATTCATAAGATTCGTAAGTTTAAAAGTTTATACCTACTTCGAAGACTATTGCGAGTAAATATTTGAGTATATATTGACATAACAGCAGGAGCATTATTAGATAACATCTCTAATTATTAATCACTGAGTCGTTAAAAATAAATTAATGATAAAAACCGGTCAAGCGCAAGTCGGACTCGCGCACCGAGGGTTCCGTAAAAACTTGTATGTAAATAGATCGTTGATGGAATCTCGAGGATTTTTCCCGTTATATACGATTGTTGTTTTCCTCTAAAATATAAAGTAGAAATTATTTAAAACAATATCTAAAATATTAAATATTTAAAACAATATCTAAAATATTAAATATTTAAAACAATGATAAACGAAAAATAAATAAACGAAAACAAGAAAAAAATGTACGTATACTGGATCACTTTGTACAAAACGTGTACCAGCTGGGCTGCAATGTATTTTGCTTGTTAAAAAATATACGAGCAAGTCTGAATCCAATCCATCACGCTTTGAAATACGGTTTCAATTACTTTTTGTCGCATAAATGCGTGCACCTAAACTGCTTTGGCCTAGCACGCTGGCGTACCGTACTTACCTTGTCAGAGTAAGTATTCTAATTATTTCTGGATTCCAGTCATTTATCTAAATGCTATTCAATCAAAGCCCTTAATCAAATCAAATAATTTAAGAGCTTGTAAACTCTTGCCAAGCTTTGGCAAGCGTGTAAATGTAGCATTACTACGTGCCAGGCTCACTGTGGTATAACTGTAAATATGGGAAGCCTGGAAATGCTGTTCAAGTGTTTGCAGTGTTGGAGCTTGTAAATGCTTGCCAAGCCTTGGCAAATGTGTAAATGTAGCATTAAAAAAGTTAACGGACTCGGTTCGCTGTCGTATAACTGTAAGTGTAGATTGCCTGGAACTGGCGTCCACGTGTTTCTAAAGTTTTGGAAATTGTGAACGCTTGCCAAGCCCCGGAAGATGTGTTAATATAACATAAAAAAGTTTACGGGCTAGATAGGCTCATGTGGTATATTTGTAAATATAGGGAGCCTGGAAATGCCGTCCAAGCGTTTGTAGTCTTGGAGCTTGTAAATACTTGCTAAGCCTTGACAAGTGTGTAAATGTAGCATTACAAAAGATTACGGGCGAGGCTCACTGTAGTATAACTGTAAGTATAGATAGCCTGAAGCTGGCATCTAAGCGTTTTTAAAGTTTTGAAGCTTGTGAAGGCCTGTCAAGCCTCTGAAGATGTGTAAATGTAGCATTACAAAAGTTAACGTGCTAGGCTCACTGTAGTGTAAGTATACATTAGGTACAAGTATGTGCCACATCCTGCGGCGAATGCAGAGGGCATTAAACAGGCGTTGCGGGTGCGCTCCGACATTAATTTCGTAATTAAGTGAACGATTAAATCGATTGTTTAATTCGTTTGCGGGAGCGACTCGGAATTCTGATTATTGTTCACCATCAGAGTACATTTCATTCGCTACGGCTCGACCTCGGGCAAGTCTTTGAAGTTATTACAACCGTCTTTTAAGACTTAAATTCACTGCTACGTAAAAATAATAAGTTTTGTATAGTTATGTATTAAAAAATGAATCGAGAATATTTTAGTAGATGATTTGACAAGTTTGATTTAATCGTGGTTGACAAATCCATACTATAATATTATAAATGCGAAAGTAACTCTGTCTGTCTGTCTGTCTGTCTGTTACGCTTTCACGCAAAAACCGCTGAACCGATTTGGATGAAATTTGGTACAGAGATAGAATAGACCATGGAAAGAACATAGGCTATCTTTTATCGCGAAAAAAAGGCTTTAAGGGGTTGAAATAGGGGGTGAAAGTTTATATGGTGGAAGTTCGTCGCTGTTGGAAATAAAACCATGAAACTTGGCATTTAGGCACTTAATAAGAAATAAGTCGGTATGTGTTTTAGCTTTTTGAAAATTCGACCTGTGAGGGATGAAATAGGGGATGAAAGCTCATATGGAAGGTCGTCATTATCGAAGATAAATCGATGTTTCTTTATGAAACTTGGTATTTGGGCACGTGATAAGAGATAAATAATTGTTCGAGCGTTTTTTTAAATTCTTCTTCTTCTTCTTAAAACCGGTTAAAATCGACTCGAACTCGCGCGTCAAGGGTTCCGTGCATAAGTATTTATGAATATCAAGTGTTAGCAGAGCCAAGCTCATAAGCAAAATTTACGCAATGTGGGTCATTTTACATGGCTTATTAACAAAATTTGCTATAAGAGCTTCCTTTATACAAAATTTCAAGTTTCTAGGACAGCCGAAAGTACCCTATAACTTTTTTTGAGATTAGGGTTTTAATTTGAACTCGATAAATACTCCGCACGTTTACGGGATAAAGGGTCTTGACAGACAGACGGACGGACGGACAGCCACCCTATAAGACGACGGACGGTCATCCTATAAGAGTTCCATTTTTTTCTTTTGAGGTACGGAACCCTAAAAAACATTTGTTCCGGCTCTTTTCAAATTTCGACATTTTTCATACCTACTTGAAAATATGGGGATGAAAGTTCGTAAGGAATTCCAAACAAATTTACTATAATATAGAAATATGTGTAGCAATGCTTAGTAAGAATGCCGTCTTAATTATAATCCTACCCTCCTAACTTACAATACAGGACGTAAGATGTCAAGAGCTCACTATGAAGAATTAGTCCTTTTGTGTTGGCAGGGTAGAATACTTATGTTTTACCAAAGAATGGAAGAACAAAAAAAATAGTTTAGATATAAAGCAATGTATTAAAATAGGTTATTTTCAGTAAACCGTAGAAGTTTCTATGTGCTATTATTGGCAGAATAGGTACCCTAAATAAATTAAATACTTTCCAAAGTTACTATTCCACGCGGACGAAGTCGCGGGCAAAAGCTAGTATTATCTAAATCTAATTAGTGTTTAAATTGACCATCGTTAAAGACGTGGCTACATCTTGATGCAAAAAGTCCTAAGGAAATGTACATGTGTGTTCAATTAAGCTCGTATAACCGTTTGCGACAATACTCCATGTTCATTTTAAAATACTGTGTAAAATTAGAATGCATTCGCCTGAGACACCTATAAGTTTTAGTAAAAATTTTAATTTTCGGTATTTAGGATTTTGTTAACTGCCAACCTAAATATTTTTTTCCAGATCCATAAAATTATAATAATGTTAAACCTGTCGCCTTTACCTAAAGGAAAATATTTGTAAGATCGAAAATATTCATCTCAAGGTACTCAATGGGCTACACAAACTATGTAGACATTCACAAACAACTTAAATAACATACGTAAACTACGGGACATAATATAATTCCAATATTAAAGATATCAGAAACTTAAACGCAGAAATAAATAGACGTATGGACTGAAATTAGAAAGTGTTATTAACAGTGCTTTGCATAACATAGATAATGATACTTAAAAATAATATGCAAATGTCGGTATAATTCACGATCACGCAAAAAACAAAAACAAATTTGCCGTTACATTAAAACAGTCAAAGAATTTTAAACCTTATCTTCGTGAAGACAAAGACTCGGTAGTTCTATAATTTGGTCAAACGTATTCAAGTTTTATATCGACCAAATATAATGACTACGTATGCACTTGTTCTCATGTTGAGTCGAATAATGCCCATAATAACAGAGCGAGGCAACGTAACCTATGAATTTGGACAAAAAGTGTTCTATAGTAATTTCAATCAACTTTGACCTTAGATTTCGGTAACCCACTACTTTTATACGCTTTGCATGATATTCTCAAAACGAATGAATATTATAAAATAATGGAAAATTTATTATTCTATGTCATGATTTTCATGTACCTATCTATATGTGTAGCGTCACAACATTTTTTTTTACTTCTACCCGTGGACAGCTAGTGTTAAAATATCTCATAAACTATATAGTCTAGATTGCTTGACAGTTTATCTTAAAATATAATTACTTATATAACTTTTTTTGGATTACCTTGTAATTTACTTATTAGGTTGTACCAATATATGTGTATTTTTAATATTTAGATTCATTTTAGGTTTAATTCCACAAATCTCAAACTTATATCTTAATTATTCAGTCAGAGTAACTTGAACAACAAAATAATGGTATATCTAATAGATATTTTCACTGATTATGACTATAGCAACTACTACTACTACTAGCTCACTGAGGGCACAATAACATCTGATTTTATAATTATTGTTCTTGTACTTCAAGTACAAGAGCACAGAATATATAATAGTACTGACATACAGAATGGACACGCTCCGCCCCGCACCGGTTCGAGTTACCCCACCCCTCAAGCGCAGATTACAGGAAAACCGCAGGAAAGCAGTCGGGCGCGCAACGCGATGTACGAGTATGTCGGTCGCACCGTCACACGGCACTAAGTTCGGGAGTAATAAATTTGCGAAATGGTGATATACTGTTCATTGTATGGGTGTTTGTCAACAGCCAAAGATAAGAAAGTTTTTTTTTCGATTTCCGAAAGGACGAAAAAAGGTAGGTAAGGTACCTAACCAACTTTAATTAGCAACATGTACAATGTAGGTATTAGGTAACTGGGGAAAAAACCAATACCTAGGTTTAAAACTTTGTACCTATAATGTATAAATCGACGTCTTATATTAGTCGGTAGGTATTTGTAAAAATGATTTATTAATTATTTCCTATCAATAGATCAATATCTTATCTACAATCACTATACTAATTATATAACAAACTAGGTTTTGCCCGCGACTTCGTCCGCGTGCAGGTACCTACTTTAGTTATATGGGCATATGTTTTAATTAACCCCCGTTATAATTGTGACATTTGTATCTGTGTACATAGCGAAGTACTGCCGTAAACGATAGGTAACAGTTTAGTAAAGTACTTCGCTATAAACAACATTTTTTACCAGTTTTGAAGCTAGTTTATGAAAAGTTTTATGCAAAGCACGAGAGTAAATTAACTATCTCGTGTGCTTCCGGTGAGAACCGAATCTTACTCTAGAACCTGAACTATATATTCGAATTTGCACTGTACGTAATTTTTTGTAAATTATTGATTTTATTATGCACAACCCGATGAGTGATTTTTAAGTAAGGTACCTACTGCATAATTATTTGCAAATTTATTTCACACACATTTTTAATATCAATTTAATTTTCACTTTTTATGTGTACATTTTGTATGAAAATCCCCCTCCCCTATTGAAGTCGCCAACACCACACGGATCATTTTAAATTGTGACCAGCCATATTTTTAGTCTAAAAATAAGCAAGTCTCATAGAAACTCCCCCCTAATAAAATCGAAAGCTACTTCTTCTTTCTTTATCTTTGCCTACGCAGGTAATTTTTATTTTTAATCAGGAATCAGAAATGAGAACATTTCCATACAAACTTTATCCACCATTTTACCCCTTTAGGGGTTATTTTATCCATTTCACCTACACAGATAACTTTTAATTCTAATCGAGAACTTGTATACCTATTTTCATACTTCTAAGTCCAGAAATGAGAAAAATTCCATATAATCTCTCCCGCATTTTACCCCTTTAGGGGGGAATTTTATCCATTTCACCTACACAAATAATTTTTCATTGTAATCGAGAACTTATATACCTATTTTCATACCTCTAAGGCCAGAAATGAGAAGATTTCCATACAAACTTTACCCCCCCATTTTACCCCTATAGGGGGAATTTTATCCATTTCACTTACACAGATAACTTTTTATTCTAATCGAGAACTTGTATACCTATTTTCATTCTTCTAAGTCCAGAAATGAGAAAATTCCATATAAACTCCACCCCCCTATTTCACCCCCTTAGGGGATGAATTTCTAAAAATCCTTTCTTAGTGCTCACTTACATCAGAAAAAGAACCCCTGTACCAAATTTCAAGTTTCTAGGCCCAGCGGCTTAGGCTGTGCGTTGATCTATAAGTCAGTCAGTCAGTCTCTTCTTTTATATATATAGATTGTCTTTACAAAATAAACTAGGTATACACTCATTCCCTTGTTTTTAAACAAGTCGCCACTCACATGATCTTCCGAACGCTGTAACTTTGTTTTCGTCCGCGCGGTCGTAATAATTATTTTGATCAGTTAGAGAGTATTTTACTATTTTAAAATAGCTCTTTTCTTACTACGCTATTATCTTATTACGCTATTATAATACGCGATTAGGCTCTTCGAGTAGGTACCTACGGATTAAATTTTATTATCATTTACGTTTTTTTTTAATTTCAGGTGCAAACTATGGGTCGTAGCGTCCGGTCGTTCAGATTTAAACAATAAAACTGTGGAAAATCTAAACGTCAGTTACTACATTTGTGATTTACACTTTAAAAATACTGATCGTCTAGCAAAAAATTAAAACGTGATGCAGTTCCGACTCAAAATTTGCCACAAGATATTCGTCTAGATCGAACAAAATATACTCAAACTGAATATAGTATTTCTCAGCGCATATCAACAATAGAAGATGCTTCACAAACTTCAATTCCGAGTGTTTCAGATTGTTCAACACAGACTACGAAAGATTTGTCTGCCAACACACCACGTAAAAAAAAATTGCTTAGGGAATATAAAACTATTTCCTAAAATTATTTCCTAAAAACCCGAAAATCAGTCATATTCTAATAATTTGTCGCTCGTACAAAGTCACATATATTTTCCGTGAAATCCGCGCGCCAGCAGTTCATTGCTCGGCTCGGTGGCCGTGAGTCCGCGAGCAAGCGCCAACTTGTCAGTGGGCGCGCGAGAAATTGAGGTTCCTACCCTGCCTACTTCCTTTTCTTAATAATAATGCTTTCTAAAAGTATCGCGATTAATACGACATGAAATAACTAATTAGGTACCGAATAATTCGTTCAAGTTTGTAGTCATATATTTATTGTAATTTAAAATAACAATGCTTAAATACATAGACAGACACATTTTAAGTAGGTTTAAAATAAAAATATATGATTAACGATTACATTTATTACACATTTAAGCCATACCTATATACCCTATAGTACTAGGGTTTTGCGATAGTCAGCCCTGTGCAGCTTACGCACACATTGACGCGTGTACAGACATCGTCGTGCATATGTAGATTCAAGAACGCGTATTTTGTATGGCGTGTCCGCCCTGTGACAAGAGTCAAAGTCAAAGTCAAAATAATCTTTATTAAATTTAGTCTTTAACAAGCACTTATGAATGTCAAAAAAAATCTACTACCGGTTCGGAAAAACCTCTGTTGAGAAGAATCCGGCAAAAAATCAACGTATATTTCTTTTTAAACAGATTTACAATATTATTAAATGATATCTATACATCACAAGTATTTGACACAACTTTATTTTTAACACAGTAGGTTCGCTATTTGAAGTAAGGGATCGCCAATGCTGATCGGAATTGTTTGCAAATATCCCTGTCCATGATATACGCCTTAGATATTAATCATTGACAATAGATCTGAATTTTGTATCCATTTCATTGGTAACATTTTTTATAAAAACGTAGTATGCAATTTCCCAGAAACGACTTTTTGGTTTTAGCCAGTCTGTAAGATGGATATATATAGTCTAGTAAAATATAACATGTACTAATAGTAATTAACGTTAGATACAGGTTCATGTTAGCTAGATCGTAGTATAACTCTCTGATCAATACAAATAAATTTCAATTACCCGACTACTAGTGATATATAACAGCATGTAGTATAATGCAGCTTTCCTTAACGTGTAAGGAGCTAATAAACCGCAAATAATAAAATCAGATGTTATAGTGCGCTCAATGAGCTACATTATAAACTTTATAAAATTCTATTATGTTTTAATAATATTAGTAAGTAAATTTATTAAAACAGTAATTTTTATAATGGCATACCTGAAGACTAACAATCTTTTTTATTTTGATACGTATTTACTCGTGAGCACATTATTACATGCGTACCTCATATATATTCCTAATGCCTTATAGTGCTACTTAGTCTCGCCTCGTTTGTAGTTCTACGTTATATAGCCTTAATAGACCTTCGTAGGCTAGCCGGTAAACAGGACTTAAGCCTAGTGCACACGTGTAGGACGCCGACATAGGCGGTGTAACGTTGCATGGCGACAATAATTTAACGTCACTGGCACTTGCATTGAAACCACACCACAATTTAAGACCTATGCAATAAGGGAGCCAGCATTGTCTGCTAGTGTCTCGTGTTACCCGCATTCGTGTACTACGCTTTATGCTTGACTTAATCTAGTTTCAGAGCCTTTAAAGTTGTGTTTAGATTGTGTCGGGTTGGAGTTTCGAACCCGGCTCAGTATTTGTGAGAATTGAAACGACGCAGATTTAAGAGAGATTTAATCTTGTTTGATGAGTAGAAAATTTGATGTGATTAATGAATTCCAGATTAAATGAATATCAGAATAAGGAACCTATAATCATTTTTTTTATTTTAGAAATTAAGTAATTTTTATTTATAGCTACTACTTCAATTTAAACGGTCCTACGAAACTAAGATTTGTATTTTAAATTCGCTAAGTACTAAAAGCAAAATATTGTTTGTGCTTAAATTTAACAACTAGCAAATTATAACACTTAAAAAAGGTGAAAAACTCAGACATAGGGGCTGTTTCACCATCCATTGATTAGTGTTAACTGACGGTTAAATGTGATGCCGTCTCTATTTACTTTGTCCGAATAGACGGAGACGGCATCAAATTTAACCGCCAGTTAACACTAATCAATGGATGGTGAAACAGCCCCATAGTTATTTTCATACAAATATTTATCTAACAGTAATTATTTTTAAACATTAAAGTAAGTAACCAATAACATAATAACCAGTAAGTAAATTATTGGTTATCTACTCGGCGCTAAAGGCAAAAATACTACTTTTAAATCAATGCACAGGTCATTTTATTCTTTATTTTACGAAGAAAGTTCCCTGCAAATAAAATAAATCGCTCCGAACTAGATTTTCGCTAAGTCCATCCAACAAATGCGACGTAAAGTCAAAAATGCTCCAAGCCTCCGATATCGCCCGTAATGACGTTATTTAGACGAAACCTCAGACAAGTCCCAGCAAAACGAAAAACTTTTGCTCTATCTAAGATAGTCATTAGGTTCCTTCGTAATGCCTGCTCGCGAGCGTTTCTCCAATCTCTCTGTAATGACGCTGCCTTACATTGGCTTCATGTGAGTACATTTTACTATCAAGCGGCTAACTTTTGTACTTTTTTAAGCTTTCGTACATCTGTAGAGAACTTATAACGATGGTGATAATCTGCTCTGGTTAATTAAGGTATACTAGGTTCAGATTTTTACGAGTATGTGCCAATTTTTGGCAGTGGTTTTATCGGCATAGGGAATTATTTTTTTACCAAACCAAAACAAAACAACTAGACAAAATCGCACAGCATTTACTTACTGGCTCACCTTACTTAGTAGTAATAATATTGAACTACGCAGCAAGTGGTTGCTGTTATTAATCATATTGCCCTCAAAATTGAGGCATAATAAGCTTGTACTGCCCCCAAGCAACGTGACTGTAGAATATTTACTGTGGCAATTCGAAATAAGTTGCTGACTTGAAGAGTTGTGTATAATTGGCAATAAAATTTAAATGAAATAAGGTGGTGACAGACCCTAGGCAAAATTGTATTTATTTTTAAATAAATAAGTTTCATCCCCATACATTAGCATTACATTCCTCTATTATTGTTATTTTAGTTTTCATTATTTGTGATTTCATTCGCACAAGTCTGGGACAGCCACAATTCCTCACGTAAGAGGATTGCCTCTCCATAAGGATATAGCAACAAATTCACTGTAATTTTGTTTTTTTTTTCTCACGAACACAAATCTGAATAGATCTCATGGTAACTTTGGGATTCAGCCGCGGTTTATGGCTCACGAGTGCGAGGTGCTTATCCATAATGGTGAAGAAAATTGCTTATTTGAATCCAGTCATCTAACTCCTGTTGCGCTATTTTGCGCTTTGCCGTTTTAGAATATGGGAACCTTATCACACTTCCTATTGGACAGACCGTTGAAAATGACTGATGATTTAAGCGTTTCTCAGTACTTATTTATCGTAAGTTCAAGAAATCACAATTGTATCTTATATCTTAAAACGAGAAATTCTTGTAAAAATATTTATTTATATGTGGGATCCCCTTTGGGAGAGACAAGTTCTCGAGTAGGAAGACAAAGCATTGGCAGGCCCTAGGCACTAGGTAGACTGACGACATCGTGAGAATCGCGGGCAACCGGTGGACGCAAGTGGCGAGTTGTCGTTCATTGGGGCGTTCTAAGGGGCAAGCCTTTGTTCAGCAGTGGACGTCTTCTGGCTGATGATGATGATGGGATCTCGAAAATGGCTTCAAAGATCTCGACTCGACTGTTGCTATGTGACGGCTTTCGGAGCCAAACAATCGATCTTGTTTGAATTCGACTTTCAGGCCGAGCGAAGCTCTGTTACCTAGGTATTTGCATAAAAAGTGTACAGAGTTAAAAAAATAGAACCGACTACAAAAAACTTGCAAATAATTTTCTACTAGCTTGAAGTCAAGTCAAGTTAAGTAAGTCAAGTTGAGTTCGGTTCTATTTTTTGTTATATTTTTTTGAGTTGGTTTTAGTTTTTGTTAAAAAAAATCTTTATTTCTTACTTTTTAGTGATTTGTTGCCAAGGTTCATCTTCTAAGCGATTCTATTAAGCCCAAACACCTAAATATGTGTCAAACTGAGAACCTCCTTTTTTAAGTCGGTTAAAATACCAAAAACTTCTCCGCAATGTAACAAATACTTTTCTGAAAACTGCATCAAAATTGGTTCAGCCAAACGCGAGATAATCGCGGACAAACCATACATACATGCATCAACCCGAGTCACCTGGTCAAACTATGAGAACCTCCTTTTTTTGTTTTTGAAGTCGATTAATAAAACACTATCTTACTACAAGTGGAAAATGGCTTGCCAGTATTGCGGCATGCTATATTTTTGTACTAAATAATAAAGTCTCGCTTCGGGCCGTTACCGAGAAACATGATTCTTAAAATTGCAACAACAGCCCCTGTAAACCATTGAGTTCAGTTTAATACGGCTAGTGTTTCGCAAGTTATAGTTGACAGGTAGTTAAGGCAAGGCGGCTACTGTCGTTCACTTTTCAAAGCCTTTCTGACTTAGTTCTTCCTGATAATTTCTCTGCCGGAAATTAAACGTTGCGGGCGCCAGCGAAACGGGAAACTTTAAATGAAAAGTGTTAACTTTTAGCTCCCTGTACATTCCTTGACGAATTTCTTTATGTCGCGATTATCTCGTAATCTTACGCTTTGTAACCCTTCGGGGAAGTGCCCGCAAAGGAACTTAATGGCGTTGTCGTCTTTGGAAGATTAGTAATAGCCTGTAAGGCTTAATCAGCAAATTAAGTTCGCGTCTGTCAACCAATTGTGCTGCGAGTCGATTAAATTTTATACATTTGCTTTTTTTTGACGTACTAGGTCTTATTTTCTGTAAATTATATCCCAAGTATTGAAGAAACCTAATACTGGAAAATGCTTAAACAAAAAGGCACTCGCTTTATTTTGTAAAGCCCGTTTATGCGAGTTGAGTAATTGCTACCGTCACAAGTCCGTACAATAAACTTGCCACGGAACACTGCACACAATAAAATCCCGTTTTACGTCTTTGATTAGCCAGAGCTCAGGTTTCCTTATGACCCTAACATTCATATGCTAGGCTTTTGTGTCTAGCAACTCGTGCATTTTACACATGCCAGGACCACCCTTTGTGCAGAATTTGTGCAAATGGTACTTTCGCAACCGTAATTTGCAATTTTATTATTGAATTAGTGGTAACACTTTATTCACTAATTGGATAAAATACAATTTTTGAATTTGTTGAAGTAAAAGCTCGTATTTACTACCTGGGCAAAGTGGGAGAGCCGAAGTAGCTTTGATAAAAGCTTATTTGCAAACGCTTGCTATGTTTATAATAATATCATCACAATACAATACAATACAAGTAACCTTATATTACTTGTATTATGATATCATCATCAAATTAATTTATAAATTGACTTAGCTCTACCACGTTCCATCTGTTGTCCTGTATATTTTCAAACAATTTAAGAAAATATTTAGGTACGATTAGTTAGCGGTCTAACTACACCGTATTATTGTTTTGCTCTGAAATTCAAATTTTCGGAAAATTTTAAGAAAATAAATGAATATATGAAAAAATAATGAAGTTTCTAATATTTACTGACTTAAATTGAAGTCACCTTTGATCGGCTGGTAACAACTTTTTTCAACTTTGAAAACAGAATGGCAATTTTAATCACTATTCCACTGTATGTATAAAACATTTTCGATTTAAATTGTGTGTGTTAAGCAATTTGCGTTCTTTTGAAATACGAGCGAACTAATAAAACTTTAACCGGATTGAAATACATTCTGCTGTTTGTAGAAAATGTTTTGAATTTCGATGCAGTCTATAGAAATGTATGATGTAATCTAATTTTATAGTTATCAATACGTAATTCAGAGAAAAAAACCCATCATTTCGATCTGAATTATTCATCGAAATTCGTCTCACTGCGAGCCGTCAAGAATATAACAAATGATCCGAAAATGTTTTAGGTTAATTTGGAACCTTCTTTAGTAATTACGTTATTATCAATTTGGCAAGCATAATTTGGTCATAATTAGTGCCTACTCTATATTCTACTGTGCTCTGAGTTTTTTTTTATGTCGATTATTGATAAAATTCAGTGATTGAGAGGAAGTTTATGTATATATATTCGTTGTTTAAATTTTTTGTTTTCGGTTCAATGGAGCAAAGACTAGCTGTTTTTAGAAAATAAATTATGAAAATTGATTTCTAATATTCTGCCACAATTAGTAGTTTAATGCACAGTGTTGTCTTTTTTCTTTATTAGGTTTGTTAGGAGGAAAACGAATAGGCGTATTACCTGATGAAAGCCCACTACCCTTGAATTAATTTGTAACCTAGCTGTGTCAGTTTATTTGTAACCTAGCTACGTCAGTTTATTTTATTATTTCACCAAAAACTGACTGATTACCATTTCAATTTAATCGTGCTGCGTAACGTTTATCGCGCGTATAAAATACATAAAAAAGATTGTACCATAAATCCGAAGGACATTTTTTGTGGTGCCGATTCGAAACCCTGTAAACCAGCGTTACGTTTCGACTCCTATGTCTCTGTCTGATCTCTTTGGGTAGAAAAGGTTAGTGATATTAAAGGCCGTTGATCTGTTGATATTCTGGTTTTGGATTGCTGGGGAATGTTTTTGGTTTGACCGAGGCCGGATGACACTGCTGGTCTGTGATTAATTGTAGCTACGATTGAAGCCACAGAGCCCCCCACTGGCAAGCGAAATGGAATATTGTGTGGCGGCAAATAGGGCCTTTCAATAACGAAAACTAATTTATGTACTTATTATACTCGTTGCGTCAGATATAACAACAATTAGTTAAGTGGATGGCGCATGGGCTGAATTCGAAATGAATGCCTAAGTAGGTACCTACCTACCAAATTTAAAAAAAAAAAAACATGGTATCATAAAACGAAAAAGTTAAATGCTAATTTATCGGTTTTTGTAACTATCTTCCAATGAATATTTACAAAGAAATTACTACCATTGTTTTGATAATTAAGTATGTTTAAATTTTAACAGCGGACCAATTACCTTGTGAAAAGTCTGTCCGGATCAGAAGAGTCTGGCCAAGCTAAGTCTGCAACGGAATGATTTGACAACTCCATAAACTAATTTATGTGGCAAGATTTTTTCCTGTCTAGGACCGTCACCTTCGTGGTATTTGTGCTGTCAGATTGTTTCCATTACACATTCTTTCTTGTAATTAAAGTAAAAACAATGGTTAAATCATATAAAAGCGAAGTTCGGAAATTACTATTTTACCTACATGTTGTGTGATTTCAATCGAGTTAAAAAGCACGAGGATTCTATCCTCGCTCAAAAACGACAATGTTTACAAAACACCGAGGCGTTGACAGGTTAGTACACTAAACAATTATATAATCCTTGATATCATCACTCATTTGTTGAGAACAATAAAATAATGTAGGTATCATAACATAATGTAGTTTGGTTTCTAAATCTACGAATAAATATAATTACACTCTGTATACGTACCATAGTAATTTTTGCTTCTACGAAAAGCGGGCACCTTGCGATGCTGTGTTCCACCGTGAAGTAAGACAGACGGTAAAATTACCGGCACATAAGCATTCTATCTTATCCCCCTAGGCAGGCAATGTCAATGTGTAGTGTATTTACTTACGATCACGTGATCTTCTTGTTCATTCTTCTTTCTTCTTTAATGAGTGGACCGATTTGAATGCGGTTTTTTTTAATTTGAAATCAAGTTTTCTAGCGATGGTTCTTAGACATGTTTCATCAAAATCGATTAAGCCGTTTTTAAGATATTGAACTTTGAAGTGACAATGTCGGGGGTTTTACTACTTTTTGTTGGTCAGGTTATAATACTAGAAACTGCTATCTCTCTTCAGCCTGGAAGCGACTTGATTCAACTTTTGTATAAAGAACTTCAACGTCCTTTACAAGAAAATGTATTTAAATGTTCTTTCTACAAGCACACAATTTGCAGAAAGTAGTTCCCTGTTCAGGTGGCAAATAATCATGTAATTAAAAAGTACAGCTTATTAACGATTCAAATGGGCGTTGCCTACAAATAAAGGCGGGTTGGGCCTGTGATTTCCGTTTAAGATACCAATGTACCGTTTGTGGTGCGAACGAATTAATTAATGTATTATGCTAAAATGGTGTTAATATGTCAACATTAAACTTTTACAATATAATTTTAGGCTTTGGTAGTTCTACAATTGTGGTGGCCCCCGTCTCGTGTCGGGTTAGGCCTACATCTCTCCATTTCTTTCGTGGATGCCGTAAGAGGCGACAAAGGATATAGGGTAAGGTATACCGTAGGCGACAGGCTAGCAACCTGTCACATTATATGTTTTTTGTCAAATTTTAAACCTAAAATTGCTAAAAGTCGCTCCGAAGTGGTAACGTTTCGTGTGTGTGTGTGTGTGTGTGTGTGTGTGTGTGTGTGTGTGTGTGTGTGTTGTGTGTGGTGTGTGTGTGTGTGTGTGTGTGTGTGTGTGTGTGTGTGTGTGTTGTGTGTGTGTGTGTGTGTGTGTGTGTGTGTGTGTGTGTGTGTGTGTGTGTGTAGTCCTACAATGTACCATGATAGTTTCACCATGTTCATTCTTCCGTCTGGCCGTCCGCGGTCTAGCTTAGAGCCTATCAGTGCTAGAAAACTGTAATTTTACATGAGTTCAATTATTATTATAATGTTAACCATGCCAACAAAGTCATAAATCAAATTAAAAAAAAAAACATCCTAAACTCCTCCATCACAAGCTAAACTATTGGTAAAAAATGGTTCGTATAATAGAAAACTGAGCACAAAGTTTCCTGTATATTTATTAATAAAACATAACACAGAAAAAATCAAAATAAAGGTAAGAAAGGTACCAAACTAAAACTACATACAAACTAAACTTATGAATAAAAAAGTTGCCCAAAGTCACTGCCAGGTGGTAAGGTGCCCTGAAGGCTGGCAGCATTACCGCGCTGTATGGCAGTGCTTAATCTTTGTGCTAAAAAAAAAAAATAGAAAATAGTAGGCTTTCAAATGTACTTTAAAATTTGAAATACTATTTTTTTTTATTCGGCAGGATGGCAAACGAGCAAGCGATGGTAAAGATGGGATACCTCAAGTGCCAGTAATTTCACCGGCCATACTCTCCACGCCGAAACACAACAGTGCAAGCACTGCTGCTTCACGGCAGGATTAGCGAGCAAGATGGTGGTAGCAATCCGGGTGGACCTTGCGCAACCTAACCTAACCTAACCTAACCTACCTATTTATTTAATATTTGCCGCATATTAGTAGATGTTGACCCATAGCCCGACACACGCTTGATCAGTTTTTTCTTAATCCTCTGAGAACCTAGAAAAATTACAAGAAAAGGTAAAACTGACATCGCGAAATTAGTAATTTATTTCAATCGCAGATAAAAAAATATCAAACGCATTATTTAACTCAATAAAAACACAGCAGCTATGACTTGTATAATGTATAATCAAGCTGCCGACAACACAAAGAAAACGACAACAACAATTCGCACTCACAATTAATATTAAAAGTTAACATCTCTTTACGATGCGGTCTCGTGTGTTCTCATTCGATAAAAATATTAAATGCCTCCAAAACATCCCGTATCGCTGGCTCGTGATATTGTTTATGGTACAGGTTGGTATAAATTAGTTCAGATTAACAGGGCCTGCTCTTCAGGGGTTCCACAGAACAGGTTCAATCGGTTAATTTGTTTCATGTTTTTTAACCTTTTTATTGTGCACGGAATGAGTTGAAGAGTCCTTGACTCAACGAGGTGTAACTAAATGGTCAAATTTGTAACGAATTTCATTGATCGGCCGATGGTTGATCGTGATCTGTGATCACCTGCCTGGTATCAACTCAATCTAAATTCAAGTTATTGAAGTTTTTATGATTTGGTTTTAAAAAAAAGGGTTTCTTGTGAATTGTGTTGATTTTAAACACGCAAGTTTTTTTTTCAGAAGCTAAATAAACGGAGATGGTTCTAAAAACGTAGAACTTAAAACGACTATTACTGGATATTTTTTTTAATTTATCGATTCTAGCAGTGAATCCCACTTCCCACTGATATTATAAATGCTAAAGTTTGTAAGTATTTTTGTTTGTTTCTTACCTCTTCACGTCTAAACCGCTGATTTGATTTAGATGAAATTCGGTATACAGATAGTTTGAGTCTCGGGGCCTTCCATAGGATATAGGATAGTTTTTATCCCGGTAATTCCCATGGGATAGCGATAAACGAATTCTACGCAGATGGAGTCGCGGGCCACAGACTAGTACTTAGGATTTTTTCCTTCTTCAGCTTAACATCAGAAAGCCACTATCTGGCTTTTTAGTTGCACAATTACAAATGACCGGGTTTTGTGTTGAGTTATCAAATAATCGACCTCATTGATGTATGGGCTACTGGCCATGATTTATAGTGGCTTCCGTGTAGAACATCATTCCTCTGCGATGATTTTCAATCACATCCGACGCTTCGTTAGCGTGTATCTTAGATCATCGACATGAAGGCAGAAAACGATTTTCTGAACAGAGGTGGCATTAAATTTTTATTTTACTCTTCGATCTCACTTTGTTTGTTAAGTTAAGATACGTTAAAAAAAATCTTACTTCTTTTTTTAGTTTAGTAAAGTGTGACAAGCAATTTAAATATTTGTTTAATTAAACCATCTAAGTTAAATAAACTAGATTTTTATTTAAACGCAGTTTTTCCTATTATACTAACGAATTGTTACGTGTACTAATCATATAAATTTTGGCACGAAAAAACGAACGGAAACTTACTAAATAAAAATAGTGAAAAAATGTCTTATCCATTGTGATTCCCGGTGATTTGTTGACTCCGTTGGCAACATCAACAAGTAGTAGTACGGCGGGACACATGTAAATAAATTGTTAGACCATTCCCGTTGCGGGCGAGTCGATCTATCAGTAATTCACGATACATTATCAATCACCACACTATGATTGATGGAATATGTATTTGTTCGGTAGCCAGATATCGCGTCTGTTTTTTACTTAATTAAGTCTTCTACATAAGCTGAGTTTCGTGTTGTTGAAACATGCTTACTTTTTGTATAGATATACATGTGTCGGTTCGAGAATTTTAGATTTTATCTGCTTATCTATCGGAGCAGGTTTTAAGATCGTGGTAGGGAATGTCGCCCAATCTGTTCAGTTTATATTTGATAATAATAAACTCCGAGTATGCGATCCTATCTTGTTTCCGAATAAAATAAATAAAAGTTATAATTCGTTTGGACAATTTAACTACTACATTTTAAAAATGTTGCTTATCACGACGTTGGTTTAATTAGTAGTATGCGGGATTGTATTACAAAAACGTTTCCCTTTCTCGGTTTTGATTTATGAAATGATTGGTCATTATTAAGTGACTTAAGACAACTTGGTGCAGCTGTATGGCACTTTTTTACAAACAATGTCAAATAAATACATCATCATCGTGTTCTTCATCAGCCGAAAGACGTCCACTGCTGAACAAAGGTCTCCCCCTTAGAACGCCACAGTGAACGACAACTCACCACTTACTTGCATCCACAGGTTTCTCGCTACTCTCACGAGGTCGTCAGTCCACCTAAGCGGCTAAGGTGCTCAAAATACGCGAACACTACTGAAAGAAACGTCAACTTACTAGATTAAGCCTAAACCAGAAATGTATACATACATTGAAAGCTAGCAATCGTTTATGTGATTGAATTAGTTGTAACTTTTTAATTAAAGGACACGACGATTTTTGTCATTTTAATAAATAATATATTTTGAAATTTTAATTGTTTTTTTATGTAATATTTTACAAACATGGCTGTGTCGCACATACGCAGCTGTCTTAAACGTGTAGCCGTGGAGTAAGGTAAATTGGTTTCAGTTCATCGTTTGTATCTTTAGTGCTAAAGCTGTATAGCTTTTGTATAATATTATGTTATGTAATTAAGAACAGGTTACGTCGCCAAAAATAAATCTATACACTAAGTATCTATACCAGTATTTAAACCTCTTTACATTATCTTTTTAGTTTCATTCTAATTACACGGTGCTTTTCTATTTGCCCATCGACAGCCATGACAAACACTCGTCACGGTGTCCGTCCGTCTACTTGGGACAGATAAAGGGTCGAATGGAATCGAAATGTCAGCCATTGTGCAAGCGAATCGAACTATTTTTATTCGAATTCTGTCGAACATTCCAAAAAGTAATTCTCAGCTATCAGCTTTGTTAGAACACGCACCGTTTAGTGTAAAATCAGCGATCAGAATTTTTAATTTCGCATTACTTTCTGTCTTTCATTTTGAAGTTATTTTTTAGGTGTTATATTATTGTAAAGACGCTTTTTAGGTTTTTTTAGTAAAACGGTTTACTATGTCGCCCAGATATTTTGACTAAAGCCACCATAACGTTTTAGAAAGTTCATTTGCAGTTGAATTAAACTGTTATTAATTATAGGTACCTACCGAAATAAAGTTTTACTCTAGCTACCTATTATTAACGTGTAAATATAATGTAACTACAACAGTCGTATGATTATCCAAAGACCTCTAAGATCCCTGCTATATTTTTCTATAGAGAAAACTTCTAACTCTTCGAATCAAATATCTCTCTCACATTTTAAGCGCCTACTTAGTAGATTATCACAGCCAAATGATAACATTCGCCTCTGACCTACTTCGGATTGTAGTTCAAAAGCATAGTAGTATGCAAGTAGCATAGGGTCCTACTAAGGAAGCTCTCATTCGGCTTCATAGCCGTCAACTTTTTTGCGAAGTTGACGAAAACGAAACTTTCAAAGCTTACATCAGGCTTATCTTTTACACATTTTGTATATTGCGTCTTCGGATGCGCACAAGAGATTGTATTTATTTTCGACATTAGTTTTTAATTTTATTTATGTTTCTGTTCTTTTAGGACATTGTCAGCATACTTAAATTCAGCAAAGACACTTATGATGTAATTGTATACTGAGTGCGCAATAAACTACACATTTTTTCGTCAAGTTGCTTCAGTAATTCTGAGAGGTCCATTCTTTTCTTTGTGTACAATAATGTTATAATTGGACTGGATATTGATGGTCAAATTATGTATTTTTTACCAATTTTTGATTGGCGCGATTGATTGTTCTGAATTATACTTACCTACACTGAAACCATCTTTATTTTAGGAAAATCATATTTTTATCCTCACCTTATCGATACTAAGTAGCTCATGAAAAATTTTTTCGGTAAAAAAAAATATTTCAACCAGAGAAAAATTACATAAAACAATACCTCTCCCTGCAGTCGGGTAAAAGTGATCATTCGACCAAATATTAAAACGATAAAATATTCGACCAAGTACACAAGTACTGCATATAACTGTCGATTTCGTGGACATTTTGGCTAAGAATTAACGTAACTTTAGAAACTACATTCTGTGATTTATAGTTATTAAAAAATTTCATGTAACTTCACGTATAGTATAGTTTAAGCTAGATTTAAACTATACTAAACGTGCAGTTACATGAAATCTTGTAAGTTAAATTTGAGTACAGAGTAGGTACAAGTAGTATAGAATCGGTATGAATACAGTATAGTTCTACTGGTGTTAGTCATAGTGAAGAAAAAGTGAAATGCTAGAACATTGTATAACCGACTAGTAAACCAACATGGAGAACAATCCTTCCGGTACAAACCAATGCCTATCTGGTCCTAGACAAAGGAGCAAAAAGTTTAATACGTCGGGTTGGACTTTATTTGCGGACGCCAGGAGTTCTCTAATTACGAACAAGTGGAGTCAGCAAACACGGGTCTAATATAGGCGGTGTATGTGGCCGCAACTTGCAGATATCCACCGGGGTCTGACCGCAGCAAGTTACTCAAAACTATACACCTTCAGAGCTAGAAGCGCACAGTGTTGCATGCTGTGATATTCCAAGATTGAGAAGTTAATTGTCAACCGGTTGAGAGTTATTTTATGTGTTCTTTTAATTACACCAAATTATTACAAAGATCATTTTTATTTTTCGATTAAATTTTCCCTGGACACTTTTAATTTAGTTCTATTAATATACTTAATTATTATCAAATTACTCACATAAATTTACATAGGTAAATATTTGTAGCTCAACTATGTAATGTTTACATCCAGCAAATATACTACTAGGGAGGGCATCAATGTGATAGATAAAGACAAAATGCCTTGAATAAAGAAGTTATGTTTTTGATTGATTCAGTGTACGGCAACAAAGACGTGATGCGTTTTGAATGAAAAAAATCGCATGAAAAAGCTTCATATTACTGTTCCGTCAAACTTACCCAAACATCTGCCGAAATATACCGTATTAATTAAAAAAAAGTTATGCCTAAAATTGTTAATTCCTTAAAATGTCTTCACAAACGTGCATCCTGGCCACACAGAGACGCCCCAAGTCCAAGTTGAACCAAGGCCATGTTCATGGTACAAGCTGCGTCATGTCCAAGCCATGTTGAGGGTTAATATCAAGTTTCTATAGTGAGTAACACGCCATTTTGATTACTTTAGCAAAGTTCCTACAGCGCATGGCCTGTTAGGGTTCTGCGTGAAACGGAATTAGTTTGAGTTGTTAACTCATATGTGCAGAAGCGGGCAGCTTAGACTGTAATACAGAGATGTAGAAGTCATCTAAGTAATGGTCGGATAACGTTTTCTTACATATTTGGTAAATAATTTTGTAATAAAATTAGATGGTCTTCTACTTAATTACTTTAAGAAAAAATAGGCCCAATTTGCTTATAAATAAAACACGTTTAATTTTCAAAACAGCAAGTTGTTTATGTACTGACATAATATATTTCATAGAAAAAGCCTGCTCAGTTGTGTTACCATTTTAATTGAGCCTTTTTTTATTTAACTAAGTCAACTAGTTGAAAAATGGGACCTGAAATACGTTTGGTGTATAAAAGTACAAAACGTTAATTTTTCCCATTGCGAAATGTTGTTGGTTCAAATTGTGATACTTTTACGCAAAAACCCATAAAACACCAGCAATAAGAAGACAACAGATACCATTTAAAAGTACAGTTGCGTTAACCCTTTTTCTTGTAATTGCAATGTTGACTTGTAACCGCCTTAGTATAATCCTCTTACGTAGCCTGTCGAAGTGCCTTTTCTAATTTTGTAATGGTAATTCAATCTTTGTCTGCCTTTGCAGTCTCTTATCTTAGGGGATAATCTGTTTCAAAAGATTGTTTCCGTCTTTACCTGTTTGCCCTTTGTGATTTTAATGAGCAAGTATTTGTGCCAAAACACTTGGCTCTGCTAGTTGACTTATAAGTATTTTCTTAAGATACGATAGTATATGCTTAGTGCAAATAAAGAGGGAAAGACCGAGTTCGAAAACTACGCCTCGTCATGTACCTATAGTGTGTTACCGGCAGCCGGGCTTTTTTAAGGGAGGTTAAAGTAACGTTTTCTGTAACTTTTCCGTGACATTCATTTAATCAATAAACCAAAATTCAGACTTGGTTAACTTTCTAAAAAATATATAATTGCCTGCAATGTACAGCAAAGTAAATTGACAAGTTATAATCAAAGTATCTGTCGGCTGTCATTAACACTTACTTGTCAATTTACATTTCTGTACTCTGCTGGCAATTATAATTTTGTAAGAAAGTTAACAAAGTCTAAATTTTAGTTTATTAATAAAATTAATGTCAAGGTTAAATTACAGAAATACGTTACTTTAACCTCCCGTATAAACCTGGCTCTTGGTAACACACTGTATGCAGTTGAAGGCACACAAGGTCAGTCAAACTTAGTTAAACAAACTAGTAAATACACTGACCAGGAGACCTAGTAGTTCGTAAGTTGAATTCTGTCTTTACTTTTCATTTGGTCTGAGCTTAGTAACCAAGTTGAGGAGACTGCTCTAGACAGTTATATTTTCATCTTCTTTAAATTATGACGTAATGAGTGCAGTAACTTAACAACCATACCATACCATTTATCGACAAGTGATTTCAATAATCGTTTTTGAAGCGTTCTATCTAATCAGTTATTTCATTATTCAAAGCTCCTTGGAAGGCCACTTAAAAAGGCTGCTTATTTTTTTTGCGAACAAGACAATTTATCCTTGTTAAATGAGTGAGAGAAATTCGATATACCGCGTTAAACAGGCCCTGGGTCCCGCTGCGAGTAGTATAATTTGCCTGCACAGGCGGGCTACTACGAAATTCGAAAATCGAAGTTCGCATCGTACCGTCTCTCTCAATCTCGTATTAAATGACATTAGCATTAGTAGGACGGGACGATATGAACTTCGATTTTCGAATTTCGTAGTAGCTCCCCCACAGAGGCGGCCAGTGGAACCACGCGGAGCGGTTAGGGCTAGTGCGCACTAAATGAAATTCCATAGCCGACGTCACCTTGTTGGAGGTAAATTTAAATTAAAAATGCCTTTCAAGTTTACGCGCGCGGTAAAAAAAATCCAATCGGAAGTCAATGAAATTAGATCAAAGCGGTATATTTTACTAAACTGAATTTTGTTGGTGCATCTATGACTTTGTAAGTACCTACAAATGAGGTAGGTATGTATGTACAATCAGAAAAGTAAGTATACATTTATATTTAGCACAAATAAACTATGGTAACATCACCATACGCACTTAGTAAATAAAAGAGTGTGGTCGAAAAAATATTACGGACTTTAGACTGATAGAAATCAACGTTGTCTATGAGTACTGTGACATAATAATATTATTAAATGTAAACGGCACAGGATGCTTCAATCGCATTGAAGATCGAAGGGTTTGTGTGAGAAGAAGTTCTTCTATCGTAAAATACGACAATATGCGAATCTGAAGATGTAAAATTATATTTTTTTTATTCGACTGTATGGCAAACGAGCAAGTGGCTCTCATATGGTAAGAGATCACCACCGCCCATTAGACACCAACAATTACACTAACAATATTTTATGTCACTCTCTGGCCCATAAACTATCTCTATGCCAAAAATCACGTCGATCCGTCGCTCCGTTTCGACGTGAAAGCCGGACAAACATACAAACACACAAATATACACACACACTTTCGCATGTATAATATAGTAAGTATGGATATGGACAGGGGTGTTTGTCAATTGTGTTTGTTTAATTATTTTGTACATATCTACATAAATACACACACATTACCTATGCCTTCTTTATGTAGGTGCATTTCGTTAGTCGACAAATCAAATCCAGCCAATCATTCGCATCGTGTGTAGCCAGCATTAATACTGAACCGTCTGCCTTAGCGGGTCGCCGCGGCGCGTTGAAAGGTACGTGCGCCTATTAGTAACGACTTAGATCGAAAGCTAAATAATTGCCTCAACCTGTTTCAGGTATCTTCTCAGAGCTCCAGCTATTTCCTTTGCTTACCTGATTTATTTACGAATCGGTCGTATATTTAACGACCTGCTGTAAGTACGCATACTATTGAATTGATGTTAAGTACCTAATACAAACGTCCCAAAGATAAAATGGGTTATACTACAATCCTAATAATAGATCTTTAACGACATTTCTTTCTTATTAGATATGTATAGTCAAATTAAATAAATACGGTTAACAACGATTAACCAGTACCTAGTTCTTAAAGATTTAAGTTTCTTAGAAACTTTTTCGACCGAAGGTTTGTGGTTAGTATTTTTCGTAATTTTGTAGTTGTAAGAAAGCTTTTACCTAAAAAAAAATGAATACTTATAGAATACAATCAATATTACAAACACTACAATTAATTATACTACAGAACGAGAAATACTTAATGAACGTGGATGAAATACTCACAAAAGCGCATTATTTTATTTATATTATTTAATTAACTACTATAAGCTTTATACTTTCAGTATTTTCATCTCGAAACGTAAACTGAAAACCACGAACAAAAAATACATTGACATTTGACATACAGTTAAAAATTAAAGTTTTGCAAGATAGCTGTGATAGTTCCGTTTTATTAGCCATGTTCTTTGTGATCTTCATCGTACTAGAGTATACAAAGGTACTTGAATGTACATACGAGTATTTAATTTCATAGATACAGCAACTTAATACAAGCAACATATTGAAGTAGTGGAATAAAATGTACCACACTAGTTAGTACAAATACATAACTGTTCATGATGATGGACACAAAAGGACTTGTTAACCACCGCTGTACAAAGTTCCCACCCACCGTTGACATTTCAGAAGAAGCAAAAATACAAAAACGTCGTCATAATTGGCACAAAAGATGGTACAATGCAAAAAAGACATTCGGACTAAGCATTATCTTTTTTTAGATTAATATTTTTGAGCGTCTTTTTTTCTTAACAGCTCAACCTCTGAGCCGCTTATTTTTTATCTGTTTCATATTTAAGTTGAGACTTTGTTCGAAGGAATCTATGGAGTCGTGTTTATAATTTTAAGCTAATCGTAATTTTTATGTGTTTGTATGCACGCTAACATACCTAAATTTATTACCATACAATACAATTACCTAATCTATTTTCAAAAAGTTCATTTAACTACGTATACCCAACTCAGAATTGCATTACTATTCTTTTTACAATGCACGTGCTCGAAAAGTGCCTCTTGACGTGGGTCAACATATCCATAGAAAATTAGTGATTCCTGCACGCATCCACAAGTGTGTAGTAAAGTTGTATGGATTTTACTTACCGCACTTGTGCGGTAAAGTAACTTTTTAAATTGCCAAATGATGTCCAAACTATTGTTAAAAAAATAAGTCTAAAGAGTCGTTATAGTTAGGCTTTGAACAAATAAGAAAACGTTTGATGCAACCAACTGAATATTTACTGATAAGATAATACAGATTAATCGCGACAGAAAAGAGAACGTTAATTATTTTTTTTCATTTAAACTCGTATTTTAATTCCGTGTAAAGTTATGAAAAAAAAGGAAATAAATTCTTGAGTCCAATTCGGACCGTGCGACGTCAAGCGCGCGCACTCGAAAGTTAACCAATGAGCTTCCAGTGCGCGCGCACGACGTAGCACGAACCAATCATGGTTACCCGTTCGCGCCTGTCATGAAACCCCGCCAAAGTAATGTCCATAAGTTCAGTCCGGTGAATTAATTTTTGATGAGTAAATTAAAATGAAGAGTTTAAATGATGAATTTATATCTGACTTTACGCCGCCTTACGTCCTTCACGAAGTACATATTGTCAGTGACAAACTCAACGCTGAACAAAATACGTGAACTATAATACATAACTAAGTTAATAAACATCTTAAATTGATAGAATAATCTACTTCTACACACATGGATATTATAACATCTACCGGTATGTCTTATTCTTATTTATTTGCTTTTATCTATTAGAATTAGTGAACCAATTTTGATTAATTTACAGTTCCAAAGCTAAAAAATCTCAGATTTACGGTAACTTTTTGTTAACAGCTGGTAGATTAGATACATAATACATATACTTGATGATAATTAACTATTACACGGATTTATTCACGGGTTGCACTGATATTTAGCATTATAGGAGCGTGCAGGAGATAAGGACTAGCCAATATAAGTGTGGAAAATGTCAAGCAAAAAGGGCTAATAATTAATTAATCATAAAAAATCACGATACTAAAACAAAGTCTCCTTTACCTATCATTAGTAGCTGTAGCTGTTCTAATCTTCTGAGTCAATGATCGTTATGAAAGATGGTTTAATAAAGTGTATACGTTAACGATTTTGGTTTGGCGTGCATATCGGTATGTATATCTAGGGCCTGCTACTGTAGTAAAAGGAGTATGGCAAATAAATGATGTAGTCACTGCCTCGATTTTTTCCTCGCCTAATGCATTGTAAAACGTTGTATGATATACGTGTCAAAAGTAGGAAATTCCCAACTCGTGCCGGCTCAAAACACTCGCTTCGCTCGTGTTTCAAGTTCTCCGCCACTCGTTGGGAATTGCCTACTTTCCGCACTTGTATCATAAATAACTATTGTAGGTATCTTATAATAAACGTTAATTTTCAGATTTTTAACCCCCGACGCAAAAAGAGGGGTGTTCTGTAGTAAACAAGTAACTATCGTAATGATTAAAAAAGAGAGGAGACTAGTGGTGCTACTTGTAAAAAATCCATTCCCATCATTAATTGATGTACCTACTTAAACTAAATTAAATTGTTCGATGTTAAGCTAATGACACAAATTACTTTTATTTTATTTGGAAAAGCTGCACGCCACCCTTGTTGGATGAAGGGAACTTTTTTAAACTATGAACAAGGCTTATAGTGATAATGTTTGCTACCTGAGCTTGGCTGCCTTCTAGACACCGCTCGTGAAATATTGCCGACCAACCCCTGTCACATATCCACCTTATAAAATGTGAAAAAAAAACCTGTAAACGAGACAAATGATGCAAAACCTTATAGGTACGAAAAGGACAGACATATTGAATGTCATAAGAAAAAAGCAGCCTTAATTGCTTTGATTAGATTTCAAAGATATTAATACACAGAGTCACGCGTTTTGTCAAGGTTCATATTTTATGATTTTATACGGTGTGAACTTTAATAAAAATGTTTTTTTATATTGAATGGAATGTTTACCCTTCTTAGGTTTTGGTCATTGTGTGCCGCGCATTATAGTCTTTCATTGCCGGGCTGACTGTCAACATAAAGATGAAAAAAAAGTTAAGAAGGAAAGGAAGCATTTCACGTTATTTCCTCGCGGAAGTTTACTTTGGCACTTTTTATTGAGTTTCATCGTTTTTAACTCACATTAAGTATAGTAAAGCCTGGAATTTATGAAGGTTGATTTTGAAGGTTCGTTATGGTGGCCATATCTTTTTTGATCTGAATCGAATGATTGCAGCCGATCAGAACTTTGGAACGAAATATCATCCCAGCCTATATACGTCCCACTGCAGGGCACAGGCCTCCCTCAGAATGAGAGGGCTTGGGCAGTAGTTCCCACGCGGGCCCAGTGCGGATTGAGAACTTCACACACACCATTGAATTGCTTCGCAGGTTTGTGCAGGTTTCCTCACGATGTTTTCCTTCACCGTAAGCTCGTGGTAAATTTCAAATGTAATTCCGCACATGAATTTCGAAAACTCAGAGGTGCGAGCCGGGCTTTGAACCACGATCCTCTGCTTGAGAGGCCATAGGTCAAACCACTCTGCCACCACGGCTTCCTCCACGGCTTCGCCACGGCTTCGGAACGAAATATGTCAGGAACTAAACGGACTATTCCAGCTAATTTATATGTAAGGTATTTTAAATAAGTAATTATGTAGTAAACAAGGCAATAAAAAATGCGAATTATTTCAGCAGATGGTTCAGTTAATTTGACTAAATATTCTTGTAAAGTTTCATTGTTTTTCTTTATTTAGAATGTCTTTGACGTGATACACTTAGAACATTGATCAATAAAAAAACCTTCAAACATTTACAGGAATTTATAGTGATACTGAACCTTAACCATCCAATCCAGATTAGTTTTAAAACACCATGTAATGCGTTGTATTTACTATGATGCAAAAGGAACCATTTAAGTAAACAATTTTCCGATGATAATGAGTTCTTCCAAAACAGTCGGGTAAAAGCCGTGGTGGCCGCGTGGTTTGACCTATGGCCTCTCAAGCAGAGGATCGTGGGTTCAAACTCCGGCTCGCACCTCTGACTTTTTCGAAATTCATGTGCGAAATTACATTTTAAATTTACCACGAGCTTTACGGTGAAGGAAAACATCGTGAGGAAACCTGCACAAACCTGCGAAGCAATTTAACGGTGTGTGTGAAGTTCCCAATCCGCACTGGGCCCAGGTGGGAACTACGACCCAAACTCTCTCATCATGAAAGGAAGCGTGTGCCCAGCAGTGGGAAGTATAATAAGCTGGGATGATGATGATGAATGAGTTCTCAGAATACACATTATTATATCTCACTCATTTTAGTTCACATTAACCCGTGTGTTTATACATTTTTTTTAACTAGCTTATAATGTGTCCCACTGCAGCCAGCTCTTGCCAATCTGACTGGAATCGGTCCATACGTAAGATAAATCAAATTTAGACTACTTCACGGAAATTTCTGCGTACCAGCTAAATTTTCTTACAAACTTGAAGTAGGCTCCCGAAAATGTATTGGAGTAATTAGTCGACATTCCGTTACAATAAATTAATTAGTTACTTACAGTCTATAAACGTCGAGAGAAATAAAGATACAGACACATTAATTAATCTAAGACCACTAAACCACTAGTTTAGGATACGCTTTTATTTGAGGCAGAACGAAACGAGGCCGTGCAGAAGCGAGCAATTGCGTTACCACTTTATAAAAATTCAGGATAGTTAGTAAGTAAGTATATCAAATTGACGAGGAAAATTATAACGGCTAAGATTACTTAAGAATTATTAGTAATTTAAGAGTAAATAGCAGCCCAAGGTATAATAACCTGACCTAACCAACAAAAAAGTTGGAAAACCCCCGACTTTGTCACTTCAAAGTTCAATAGGTTTTGATGAAACATGTCTAAGAATCGCTATAAACCTGGTTTCAAATAAAAAACCGCATTCTAATCGGTCCACCCGTTTAAGAGCTACGGTGACACAGACAGACAGACACACATAGCGATCAAACTTATTACACCCCTCTTTTTGCGTCGGGGGTTAACTGACGTGATTGGTGTATCCCCGCTTTCATGCGCATGCGTCTCAACAGAAGCGCAACCATAACCGCTGAGAGCTATTTAAACAGGAGAAAATTAATAGGACCGACGGACATTCTGTAAGTATGAATGAAATTGCTACTTCCTGCGAAATATTTAAGTGTACAACTTTTGCTCATTACTCTTAGCAAAAAAAACCGTCCAAATACCTTTTTTCTGTCGTTTTTTTTTTCGCGGTTGCATCCTACTGCGTTCTAGAAAGACAGCCCTATGACAGACGGACAGGTAGACAGTAGACGACTGGTAGTAGCCGTTAGGCGACCTTTGGGTACGGAGCTCTATTTAAATACATTTCAGTAATCGATACTTGTGCAAAAATCGAGTCAAAGCGATTTACTGAAGCGGATAACTATTCCAACGGCGTGTCGCAGTACTGAATAATCGAAGAAAAAATAATCGATGCGTGGGTAAGGCGATACCCTAAGGCAAGTATCAGCGTAAACGATTGATCATTATTCATTTTAGAGCTGACAGATTGTGATGTGAAAACAATTCGGTGTAATAACTTTAACACGTTGCGGAGGCATCGTGATATATATTTCAAGGAAAAACGCTTGTACGTGTTTAGTCGAACGTTGCATATTTGCAATAAAATTATTAAAACACTGAAAAACGTGTTTTGTGTGTTGAAACACATGTTTTGCCGCATCGGTGGTAGATTTTTACTGAGGTTATTTTATTATTTTTTTGTTATAGCCTAAATATAAAAAATAAAGTTAAAAATTAAGGGGGTCGTCATACAAGAAACGTTTTTGGTTGCTAGTTAACAATAAAATGGATATTTAAGTAAACATAACGGAAACACTGTAACAGTAATATATTAATATGGAAAATGCGAGGAAAAATCACAAAATTATACAGATAAAGTCAAGTTTCCTGCATTTTGCTTTAGCCCTTTCCACGCAAATACACGGACGTAAATAATAAGGATTTTTTATTGTGGTTAGCCAAATGTTTACACATACATTAAATAATCGATGTTCCGTGATCCACGTCAATTTTCAAATCAAAAATCCGATGGAAAAAAGGAAAACTTTACCTCTATGTTAAATTAAACCTCGAATAATTACTGTTACCAAGGATGTGGCTTATTTGCTCTTCTGTGCAGCATTTTGTCTAGAGAACAATTCATGAACAACATACCACAATGAAGCTGACTTCGATGTATGACGCTCGAAAGTCTGTAAAGCCGCAATAGTCCGCACCGCCACTTCACTAGCTAGTTTTAAGGCGTATAAAGTTTGATATTATTTACACACAAAAATATTTTCTCCAGCTTGCTCGGAAATGTTCTCATTAATGTTGTAAAAATCGACCGGTCCATCTTTATATGCGTTGATGCGATAATAAATTGAAAAAAAGTGGCATTACTTCCCGGACATGTCATATAGTTACTAACCCAACCATCTCTTGCAATGTCCCGGGGTTACCTATTTTAAAGCAAATTTACACGACAATTTATTCCTCTGTTAAAAACCTTTGAGTTACCATTGAACAAGTTCTCCCCTGGTACAACAGGTCGGTGTGACTTGCTGTGGTGCACCGTGCCCACGATGACATACTCGTAATCCTCTTCAAACTCTTCACCGGTGACCACGTGCTTGTGTTTCAGTTTCACCTTCCACACGTTTTCCAGCCCTCTTATTGAAACCACTGCCTGTGTCGTGAATAATCTCGGGTCGAGGCAAATTATGTATACCGATGGACAGACTCTTTATAATACAGTCCTATGGCTATGCGACATGAAGGGAACATACCCTAAATATTATAGGTAGGATATTTTGCTGCAAGGCGACTTTATTTTATTTTAAAAGTATGTAATATTACATTCAGAGATTTTTTAACTAACCTAATCAACAAAAAGTTGGAAAACCCCCGACTTTGTCACTTCAACGTTCAATATCTCTAAAACGGCTGAAACGCTTTTGATGAAACGTTTCTAAGCACCATTGCAAGAAAACCTGCTTTCAAATAAAAAAACCGCATTTAAATCGATCCACGATCTTATAACACCCCTCTTTTTGCGTCGGGGGTTAAAAGCTGACCTTGTGGTAACAAATATTTTTTCAGAAGGTACAGCTTTTTACTTACTGTACTTTTTGTTGACCGCAGGCACAGAATAAGTAATAGTCCGTAGTACCAAATTTTTAGCTTAATCCAATTACAAAGTGGTTGAAATTTTGACAACTTGACAATACGCCTACAAACAAATATTGCAAGTTACACAAAAATTGCTTGTTATATAGTGTAAAATACTGTTTGCGCAAACAGTAAAATTCAATGAAGTGCCTATAGATATTAAATTGAAACAAGTATAATTAAATCGCAAAATGTATAGGAGCAGCAATTAAAACACGGCTAGAGCGAACCGATCAAATTAGGGGTGCTCTCGAGTTACCTTCGGGGTAGAATATTGAAAATATACGAGCAAAACGGTCCCTTAGAGATAAGAGCATAACTTTTAATTTAAATCTATCGACCATTAATTAACAGCCAAGTCACGACCAAGTTTCTTTGCCTACATCAAGCGTGAAGCTCAGTTCCGTGACAAAAGAAAAACACGGGTAACCGTAAGGCATCTGTCTCATAGTCAACTTAACTAAAAGGATTAAAATGATATCTTCCGTCGTCTGACATCTAGTGTGGTCCGTCGAGCGTAACAATATTCTCTCCATAGCTCTTTTGAAAGCATTTACGAATTTTGTTACCTTAAGCTCCTAATACCTTTATCCTATAGTAGCTTTTATTTTAGCATCCAAAATATAAAAGGGTTGATTTTTTATCCCGCTTTCCTGTGTAGCCAAAGCGTCAGAACCTTTTGTTGCTGTCTGAGGTCCCTATTCATCTTAAGGTAAATTCATTTCGATTTCTGTAAGGAAATTTATACGTTATAATAGAAGTAAAAGTTTTTTATGCGATTAACCCGGGTTTATTTAAGATCCTATTAGGTTTTATTTTCGTTCCGTGCGCATCGCACAAAGAGAACGATTAATATTCTGTTATTTGAAGTTTAAATCAGATTTTTTTGAAATATACCTACACCCTGATGTTCTTGTTCTACTCTATAGGTCACATTTCTGAACCGGTACTTGTGAAACGTTGTGAGCATTTTTAATAATTATATCTAGGATTATGCATAATATTTTCTTTTTTTAATTCCTTAATCATAACAATAAGGTTTATTTTGTACTGGTAACTAAAACTACATACAAACTAAAATTATAAATAATGCCCAAAATCACTGCCAGGTGGTAAGGTGCCAGAAGACTGGCAGCATTACAAGCTGTATGGCAATGCTTAATCTTTGTGCTAAGAAAAAGCCAGCCTCTGGTCACCCGAAGATAAATAGGCACCTCACAGCAACAAAAGGTTCTGACGCTTTGGCTCCACAGGAAAGCGGGATTATAAAATTCAACCCTACATCCTTACCTATTTTATTTTAAATATATACGTATTCTATTTCTTCTAAGATAATGTTTAGATGTTCGGATGTGTGTTACTCAATCACGCAACAACGGCTCGAAGGATATAGGACGAACGGAACACTATTGCAGTCGCTTCACTGTCCGTCTGTCTGTCTGTCAGCCATTTCACACACACAGGACTATTTCGTGAAATACATAGACAGCTGACAGCTACACGAAAACTGCCGCTACAACAATAAATAAACAAAATTAAATTAAATTAAATTAAAAATTATGAGACCCATACAAGAAACGACTGAACCATTTTTTATCGTTATTCAATTAATGATTTATTTACTCACGTAAGAACTACTTTTATTACACGGCCCCTATACTTAAGCAAATAGGCAATTCTCTATGTTATTTATTATTTATATACAAGTAGAGGTACTAACCACAAAATAAAAATACTCCACCTAATACTCTGATACTTAAAAGTAGATTTAAAATCACACCTGAGAGAACCCGAATTTGTATTCAAAAAAAGTAAAAATTTTAATAATAAAAAATTAAAAACTTAAAATAAATTTGCAGCAACTTGAGAAAACTATTAGTAGATATTAAGTGATAGAGGTATTTTTTATTACAGTCTTTGTATTATATATAACCGATTTCGAATAATAGCTATTTTCAAGAGTAATAAGTAAAAGTGTACGTAGGAAATATTAAATTATATATTATAGTACACGATTTTTAAAGTGAATTTATAATTTGAAATCATTTCAAAAATCAGCGCAATCTGCTGGTCAAGATTATTAAGATATGCATTCTATTAACG